>NW_006773895.1:2502354-2530327 GCF_000442215.2 Lipotes vexillifer | reverse complement strand
TTCCATTGATCTATATTTCTGTTTTTGTGCCAGTACCATACTGTCTTGATTACTGTAGCTTTGTAGTATAGTCTGAAGTCAGGGAGCCTGATTCCTCCAGCTCCGTTTTTCATTCTCAAGATTGCTTTGGCTATTCAGGGTCTTTTGTGTTTCCATACAAATTGTGAAATTTTTTGTTCTAGTTCTGTGAAAAATGCCAGTGGTAGTTTGATAGGGATTGCATTGAATCTGTAGATTGCTTTGGGTAGTAGGGTCATTTTCACAATGTTGATTCTTCCAATCCAAGAACATGGTATATCTCTCCATCAATTTGTATCATCTTCAATTTCTTTCATCAGTGTCTTATAATTTTCTGATTACAGGTCTTTTGTCTCCTTAGATAGGTTTATTCTTAGATATTTTATTCTTTTTGTTGCAATGGTAAATGGGAGTGTTTTCTTGATTTCACTTTCAGATTTTTCATCATTAGTGTATAGGAAAGCCAGAGATTTCTGTGCATAAATTTTGTATCCTGCTACTTTACCATATTCATTGATTAGTTCTAGGAGTTTTCTGGTAGCATCTTTAGGATTCTCTATGTACAGTACCATGTCATCTGCAAACAGTGACAGCTTTACTTCTTTTCCGATTTGGACTCCTTTTATTTCCTTTTCTTCTCTGATTGCTGTGTCTAAAACTTCCAAAACTATGTTGAATAAGAGTGGTGAGAGTGGAAAACTTTGTCTTGTTCCTGATCTTAGTGGAAATGCTTTCAGTTTTTCACCATTGAGGACGATGTTTGCTGTGGGTTTGTCATATATGGCCTTTATTATGTTGAGGAAAGTTCCCTCTACGCCTACTTTTTGGAGAGTTTTTATCATAAATGGGTGTTGAATTTTGTCAAAAGCTTTCTCTGCATCTATTGAGATGATCATGTGGTTTTTCTCCTTCAATTTGTTAATATGGTGTATCACATTGATTGATTTGCATATATTGAAGAATCCTTGCATTCCTGGAAGGATCCCCACTTGATCATGGTGTATGATCCTTTTAATGTGCTGTTGGATTCTGTTCGCTAGTATTTTGTTGGGGATTTTTGCATCTATGTTCATCAGTGATATGTGGCCTGTAGTTTTCTTTCTTTGTGACCCCCTTGTCTGGTTTTGGTATCAGGGTGATGGTGGCCTCGTAGAATGAGTTGGGGAGTGTTCTGCCTCTGCTTATATTTTGGAAGAGTTTGAGAAGGATAGGTGTTAGCTCTTCTCTAAATGTTTGATAGAATTCGCCTGTGAAGCCATCTGGTCCTGGGCTTTTGTTTGTTGGAAGATTTTTAATCACAGTTTCAATGTCAGTGCTTGTGATTGGTCTCTTCATATTTTCTATTTCTTCCTGATTCAGTCTTGGCAGTTTGTGCATTTCTAAGAATTTGTCCATTTCTTCCAGATTGTCCATTTTATTGGCATAGAGTTGCTTGTAGTAATCCCTCAATGATCCTTTGTATTTCTGCAGTGTCAGTTGTTACTTCTCTTTTTTCATTTCTGATTCTATTGATTTGAGTCTTCTCCCTTTTTTTCTTGATGAGTCTGGTTAATGGTTTATCAATTTTGTTTATCTTCTCAAAGAACCAGCTTTTAGTTTTATTGATCTTTGCTATCGTTTCCCTCATTTCTTTTTCATTTATTTCTGATCTGATCTGTATGATTCCTTTCCTTCTCCTAACTTTGGGCTTTTTTTGTTCTTCTTTCTCTAATTGCTTTAGGTGCAAGGTTAGGTTCTTTATTCGAGATGTTTCCTGTTTCTTAAGGTAGGATTGTATTGCTATAAACTTCCCTCTTAGAACTGCTTTTGCTGCATCCCATAGGTTTTGGGTCATCGTGTCTCCATTTGCACTTGTTTCCAGGTATTTTTTGATTTCCTCTTTGATTTCTTCAGTGATCACTTCGTTATTAAGTAGTGTATTGTTTAGCCTCCATGTGTTTGTATTTTTTACAGATCTTTTCCTGTAATTGATATCTAGTCTCATGGCATTGTGGTCGGAAAAGTTACTTGATACAATTTCAATTTTCTTAACTTTTCCAAGGCTTGATTTGTGACCCAAGATATGATCTATCCTGGAGAATGTTCCATGTGCACTTGAGAAAAATTTGTATTCTGTTGTTTTTGGATGGAATGTTCTATAAATATCAATTAAGTCCATCTTGTTTAATGTATCATTTAAAGCTTGTGTTTCCCTATTTATTTTCATTTTGGATGGTCTGTCCATTGGTGAAAGTGGGGTGTTAAAGTCCCCTACTATGAATGTGTTACTGTTGATTCCCCTTTTATGGCTGTTAGTATTTGCCTGATATATTGAGGTGCTCCTATGTTGGGAGCATAAATATTTACAACTGTTATATCTTCTTCTTGGATCGATCCCTTGATCATGATGTAGTGTCCTTCTTTGTCTCTTGTAATAGTTTTTATTTTAAAGGTCTATTTTGTCTGATATGAGAATTGCTACTCCAGCTTTCTTTTGCTTTCCATTTGCATGGAATATCTTTTTCCATTTCCTCACTTTCAGTTTGTATGTGTCCCTAAGTCTGAAATGCGTCTCTTGTAGACAGCATATATATGGGTCTTGTTTCTGTATCCATTCAGCCAGCCTGTGTCTTTTGGTGGGAGCATTTAATGCATTTACACTGAAGGTAATTATCAATATGTATGTTCCTATTCCCATTCTCTTAATTGGTTTGGGTTTGTTATTGGAGGTCTTTTCCTTCTCTTATGTTTCTTGCCTAGAGAAGTTCCTTTAGCATTTGTTGTAAAGCTGGTTTGGTGGTGCTGAACTCTCTCAGCTTTAACTTGTCTGTAAAGGTTTTAATTTCTCCATCAAATCTGAATGAGATCCTTGCTGGATAGAGTAATCTTGGTTGTAGGTTTCTCTGCTTCATCATTTAAAATATGTCCTGCCAGTCCCTTGTGGCTTGCAGAGTTTCTGCTGAAAGATCAGCGGTTAACCTTATGGGGATTCCCTTGTGTGTTATTTGTTGTTTTTCCCTTGCTGCTTTTAATATGTTTTCTTTGTATCTAATTTTTGACAGTTTGATTAGTATGTGTCTTGGCGTGTTTTTCCTTGGACTTATCCTGTATGGGACTCTCTGTGCTTCCTGGACTTGATTAACTATTTCCTTTCCCATATTAGGGAAGTTTTCAACTATAATCTCTTCAAATATTTTCTCAGTCCCTTTCTTTTTCTCTTCTTCTGGAACCGCTATAATTTGAATGTTGGTGCATTTAATGTTGTCCCAGAGGTCTCTGAGACTGTCCTAAGTTCTTTTCATTCTTTTTTCTTTATTCTGCTCTGCAGTAGTTATTTCCACTATTTTATCTTCCAGGTCACTTATCCGTTCTTCTGCCTCAGTTATTCTACTATTGATCCCTTCTACAGAATTTTTAATTTCATTTATTGTGTTGCTCATCGTTGCTTGTTTCATCTTTAGTTTTTCTAGGTCCTTGTTAAATGTTTCTTTCATTTTCTCCATTCTATTTCCAAGATTTTGGATCATCTTTACTATCATTATTCTGAATTCTTTTTCAGGTAGACCGCCTATTTCCTCTTCATTTGTTAGGTCTGGTGGGTTTTTATCTTGCTCCTTCATCTGCTGTGTGTTTTTCTGTCTGCTCATTTTGCTTATCTTACTGTGTTTGGGGGTCTCCTTTTTGCAGCCTGCAGGTTCGTAGTTCCTCTTGTTTTTGGTGTCTGTCCCAAGTGGATAAAGTTGGTTCAGTGGGTTGTGTAGGCTTCCTGGTGGAGGGGACTAGTGCCTGTGTTCTGGTGTAAGAGGCTGGATCTTGTCTTTCTGTTGGGCAGGCCCACGTCTGTTGGTGTGTTTTGGGGTGTCTGTGGACTTATTATGATTTTAGGCAGGCTCTCTGCTAATGGGTGGGGTTGTGTTCCTCTCTTGCTAGTTGTTTGGCATAAGGTGTCCAGCACTGTAGCTTGCTGGCCGTTGAGTGAAGCTGGGTGTTGGTGTTGAGATGGAGATCTCTGGGAGATGTTCCCTGTTTGATATTATGTGGAGCTGCGAGGTCTCTTGTGGACCAGTGTGCTGAAGTTGGCTCTCCCACGTCAGAGGCACAGCACTGACTCCTGGCTGCAGCACCAAAAGCCTTTCATCCACACGGCTCCAAAAAAAGGGAGAAAAAGTAGAAAGTAAGAAAGAAAGAAAGAAAGAAAGGAAGGAAGGAAGGAAAGAAGGAAGGAAGGAAGAGGATAAAATAAAATAAAGATAAAATAAAGTTATTAAAATAAAAAATAATTATTAAGAAAAAAATTTTTAAAGAAAAAAACAAACAACAAAAAAATGGACGTATAGAACTCTAGGACAAATGGTGAAAGCAAAGCTATACAGACAAAATCTCACACAGAAGCATACACATACACACAAAAAGAGGAAAAGGGGAAAAAATCATAAATCTTGCTCTCAAAGTCCACCTCCTCAATTTGAGATGATTCGTTGTCTATTCATGTATTCCACAGATGCAGGGTAGATCAAGTTGATTGTGGAGCTTTAATCCACTGTTTCTGAGGCTGCTGGGAGAGATTTCCCTTTCTCTTCTTTGTTCTTACAGCTCCCAGGGGCTCAGCTTTGGATTTGGCCCCACCTATGCGTGTAGGTCGCCGGAGGGTGTCTGTTCTTCGCTCAGACGGGACGGGGTTAAAGGAGCAGCTGCTTCGGGGGCTCTGGTTCACTCAGGCCGGGGGGGAGGGAAGGGCACGGAGTGTGGGGCGAGCCTGCGGCGGCAGAGGCTGGCATGACATTGCACCAGCCTGAGGCGCGCCGTGCGTTCTTCCGGGGCAGTTGTCCCTGGGTCCCGGTACCCTGGCAGTGGCGGGCTGCACAGGCTCCCCGGAAGGGGGTTGTGAATAGTGACCTGTGCTCGCACACAGGCTTCTTGTTGACGGCAGCAGCAGCCTTAGCGTCTCATGCCCGTGTCTGGGGTCCGCGCTTTTAGCTGTGGCTCGCGCCCGTCTCTGGAGCTCCTTTAAGCAGCGCTCTTAATCCCCTCTCCTCGCGCACCAGTAAACAAAGAGGGAAGAAAAAATCTCCTGCCTCTTCGGCAGGTCCAGACTTTTCCCCGGACTCCCTCCCGGCTAGCCGTGGTGCACTAACCCCCTGCAGGCTGTGTTCATGCCGCCAACCCCTTCAATCTATTCTTAAAAAACTTTGGAGCTTGCTTGACAGACTGTTTCACATATCCTTTACAGTGTCCATTTGGCCCTGGGGGTGGAAGCAGCTCCTTTCATCTTACACAAGAATGGGGTTGAAGAAATGTCTGAGAGGGAATTAGTCTCCCAGAAAGGCCAGGAGAACTGTGTGTGTGGAAGGCCATAGATTCAAGTTTCTGCAAGTGGGCTTCTCCAAGGTGATAATTGCTAATGGCATATATTTCCCAGGGAAACCAAGTTAGGTTCCTTCATGCAACCCCTGAGAGAAAGGAGATGGCAAATGCTGGGTCTGTTGTGTACCTTGCTTACTATTGTATATCCTCTGCTTTGCAGCATCTGACAAAAAATAGGTGCTCCATAAATATTTGTACAATAGAATTGAAATGTATTAAATGCATTGGCAAGGAAATAGTAGCATTGGTAGTAGTAATAGCAGATTTGGGGGACTTAGGTAAATTCCTTATATTCTTGTACCACTTTCTGAAGAAAGTATCAGATATTTTCTTCTGGTTATGATTAAGGAAGATTTTTTTCCCTTAGGGTATTGTGAAAGAAGCTGGGAATTTGGTTGAAGCTGATCTCTGCTAAGAGTTTCAGGGGTCAGAATGGAAAATCTCACCTCAGTACATTTTAGGTTTAGGTGCTTTCTCAAATAAATCAATCCTTTCCCTGAAGCCTCTGGCCACTGATGCTGGACACAAGATACTAGATTTGATACACAAGTAGGCAATTCAACTGTGACTATTGCTTTATTCCTCCTTGGAATTTACATATAAATTTAACTTTTTAAAATAAACCAATGATGAAAAATGGCCATTTTGGATAATTACATGAAACGTCAAATAGAAATATTCTATAACTGGTATAAACGTTACTGACATCAAATTGGCGTTATTGCAATGTTTTGTGTACCCTCGACAGTTTTTTAAAAGCCCAAAACATTTTCTTTTAATCAGGAAGAAAACAAGGTATGTCACAGATAAAAATAATGCACATATTTTTGTGCTTATTATCTAAAGAAAGGAGAAACATCTGAAATCTGTTTGCTAACTACAGTATAATACAAATTAGCCTGCAGGCACTGTGTGTGCTGTATTCTGTCTGCTTGCCAGCCCCGCTTAGTCCCAACGTATTAATGAGCAAGTACAAGTATTTGAACAATCAGCATTTCCGCATTTGCATGCAAACTCTCATGCTGTGTAATTATACACAGAGCTGGCACTCAAATTAATTAAAGCTGATTTCTCTGTGACTGCAAACTGGTCATATCCTCAGCTTTGCCTTCTTATGAAGTTATCACTCTACATTCAACATGACACTTCTGTCCCTGGCATTCTTAGTAATGCTAATATTCGACAATTGTGAATCCAGAAATATTTTAGATTGCAGCTGACAATGGCTATGTGTTCTTGTGCTTTTCCTCTCCTCCCTATTTTCCCCTTTCTGGTATAAAGATAAAAAATAGCTTTTGAATGGCTGCTTTGTAATTATCTCAAATAATAATGCAAACAAATTACATATATTGTTTCAGCTCGTTTCCTCCCCTCTTTCATGATTCCACCCACTTGATTAGCACTTACAAACAATTCATCAAGCTTAAAAAAAACCTGTTTATTTGATACTAGCAAACAATTAGTTTTGATGGTTTTGGTCTTAATTCTGAAAAGGCTTTAACAAATGCTGTTTTATTTTAATAGATAAGGATCTCATAATTCAGGATCAGGGAGATTAGGAGAGAAGGAAGCAGCAATGACTACTAGATTTGATTAAGACTTTTTCAATCCTCATCAAACAGAGACCATTATTTGCCAAAGAGATCCGTAAATGTTAACTTCTAGGGCAGAAGACTTTCCTTAGCTTTTCCACAGTAAAGCCACCTCCTTTTGGTTTCTCAGTTCCTCTGAAGTTACTCTTTCTGTGACAATTTCTTTGAAGAGACATCCTTAGAGCAATTAAGATAACATCACGATTCTGTTTCATAAATTTAAATCTCCGAATACAGGTGGCTACTAAAACCGTCTTCATGTAGGGCCCTAGGAGATGATCTGCTTTGACACATTGTTCTGAAATCACTCCTTACCACTCAACCACAGTTCACCATCACCCCATTTCTCTGTATCCCATTAACCAGAAACAGCACAGACAGCTATGGCAGGGGCTGGATGTCTCTTTTCAGAGCAGGCACCAAACAATTCTATTCCTCAAGTTCAAGATCCTGAAATACACTGCCAAGAAGATTGCCTCAGCAATCTACATTTGAGAGGGAAGATTGAGTAGGGAATCGCCTTATAATCTATCTCTAGTGAGCACAAGAGATATAATTGCCCTTACCTTATCGGTAGTACTTCTGGGTCCACATAGAACATCAGTTAGCAAACTCCCTTCAAATTCCAATTGTCATACAATGAGAAAAGAGTATCTTTCCCGGAGAGGCTCTGGGGAGATCACAGTCACAACACTATTATTGTGATCCGAAGTCTGCCCTTCCGTCTTGTCATGAATTTCCTATGCAGACAGGTGTCATACTGGCATGAATTTTGTTGCCAAGTACACTTTAAGAGTGGGTGTGGCTGTGATCATGTAGCCAGTTCCACCAGTCTCTAAACCCTCATAACCTTCATTGCTTTCAATATTTCACTCAAGTACCCAGTGACTTCATGAGTTACCCACGCACTGGACCCGACTAATAGAGGTGTGGGAACAGTATCGAGTTAAGCAGCACGGTCATCGTAGTACACAATGCTCATTGCTACTGGCAAATACCTGTTTGCTGACTCAGGATTGGACTGCACTGAGCAGGACCAGGCAGTTCTACTGCTTTCTGTTTGCTTCCTTTTTAGAAACTATCCTCTTCTAATTAACCATTCAGCAAAAATAGATTCTTTGTGATATTCATTCCTTAAAAATATAGCCTTTTTAAGCATAGAGAATTACTATATTTTAACGTTTTTAAAAAACAAGCACTCTCAAAACAAAAGACAAAGAAAATTGGAATTCCCCAAACAATTAAAACAAACATCACTGCATATGTTGTATATTTTGCTCTTAAATTTTCTGATAGCAAATCAAATAGTTATGTTTCTTTTACTTTTTCTTAAAAGAAAAGGATATGCAATAAAGATGTTAAAAAAAAAAAGAAAAGGAGAAATGTTCTGTAAACGTCTTAGGAAAAGGGAAGCTTTTCCTCTTTACAGAGTAGTAGAATAGCTGGTACTCAATGATTTTTTAAATGATGGTAGTATTAAAAAAATGTTGATTGGCTACATATCTTTTTATAGGAATATGCGTAAATGAAATTCAGGTATGGAAATAGCAAGACAGGATTTTAGAAACCTGCCAAAATTTTATGTTTTATTAATCATTGTAAGTGTAACATGATCAGAACAAAGTCTAGAAAATATGGGTCTCAATATGTGTAAATGGTATGTCTTTGACTTACATTTTCTACCCACTTTATCAATGTCCTCTGGAAGCGGTAGAATATTAATTTTCTCAGACCCCTTAATTCCTCAATGACATTTAAATCAAGCGAACTGCTTTGCTTTTTTTTTTTTGATTGATTTATTCTCAAATATCAAAGTTTGGTCCAAAATCCTACCCAAAGCAGGGTCCTATATAATACTGTTTTTCTGCAACTTGCCCACCATCTAGCATAAAATTGATGTGTAGTGATATTCAATAAATTTTTGCTAAGTAAATGTTTAGCTGTACATTTTAACTGTGATGTGGATATTGTAAATGATATAAATCAACTAACCTGCAAACTCTTGAAGCCTTCCTTTCTGAACAGGGCTTATACAGGTTTGCAAATAAATGTGAATGGTAATCATTTGTTAAATAAATTGAAATTAAATAACTTTGAAGAGAATATATTACTAAGTCTAAGACAATCCATTCTCATTTTAAATAGAGATCTTCCTTATATTTGACCAATATCTTCCTGAATTGTCCATTCTTTGGTATGACTTTTTTCTGAAGCTTCATGAAGTTTTGAGGATAAATTTAATCCTTATTCCACATGAAAGCTATTCAACTATTTGAAAAATGACTATCCTTTTTCCCTAAGTCTACTCTTTTTTCAACTTGAACATTCCTTTAATCATTCTAATATGAGATGGCTTTTAAGGCCTCTCCCCGTACTGGATAGATTCCAGTTTGTCCATGTCTCTTCGAAATGTGGCATCAGAACTGAATGCATTGCTTGAGATGTGGTCTAATTATGCAAAGTAAATGGGTACGGATGCCTGCCTTGTTCTGGACTCTATTTCTAACAATTTAGAATTTTCTGAAGGCAGGAAACATACTCTGAGGCGGGGTTAGCATCATTATCATATTTTTAGTTGCTGAACTTTTATGAAACTAAAATGTCAAATTTTTTCATGCCAAATTCTGTCTAATCAAATCTCTTGCAACTTCTTCTTGTTGTAATTGATATTTTGGATTGAAATCATGGACTTTCTATCCATCCATGTTAGAGCTTATCTTTGGTATTGGCCCATTGTTCTAATTATTTGTGGCAGTTTTGAATCTTGATTTTGCTATCCAGTGTCTTGGTTGCTATATTTCATTTTGTGCCGTTCTTTAAAAGACGTCTGAGTGGCTACTATAGGTCAGGCACTAAATCAGGCAGTGAGGATACCAAAAGCAAGAAGACATGGTCATTTTCCCAAAAGAGCCCACAGCATAGCAAGGAGACTGCCAAAATAATTATTATTATTTCTTCAAATCACTGGCAAAAAAAAAAAGTGCTAGTGTACCTCTGAGAGATCTCTCTTCAGATTGAAAACCAATCAGCCTTAGCTAGTGAGAATAAAGTACACCTATCATTTTTATTGAGCACTTATTTAAGAATAGGTAAAAAGCACCTCAGGTACATTATGCCATTTAAGAAGCACGATGTCTTTGTGATATAGATAGTTGTTAAGCCCTTGTTACAGTTGAAGGGATTAAGGTTCAGGAATTTATGCAAGTTGCACAAATTTACATAGCTGATAAGTTGCAGGGCTTCAATCTGAACCACCAACGCTGTGTGACTCTAAAGTTCATACTTAGATACTCAAAAGAGGTAATTCTGCCATTTTTTTAAAACTTCCTAACCATATTATAAACTAGCTTTAACTTACCCACTAAGAATGTATGAGTACTTTGATTAAAAGACTTACCAAATTTAAACTCTCTTTTGAAGAGTAAAAGTAAATTAGTGTACTTGGGGTTGCTGTGTTCTTAGCGAACCCACACTAATTCTTAATAGTCATTGCCATCTTCTCAAAATGCTCACTTTTACTTTAGTAATCCTGTCTAAATTTCGCTAGGGACTCAGGTTAAACTCACTCATTTGCAGTTCACAGAATCTTTCTTTCTTTCCTAATAAAATCAGGTCAGCGTCGACTCATGTCCAGTTTGCTTAATTCTGCCCCATTCTCTGTGATACCGCAAAAATAATTGGCATAGGTTCCATGAATACATCTGAAGTTCTTTCTTTCCTGAGGACACTAGGGCATATTTATGTAGCTCTCAGCTTCACCTTCTTGGGGTTCGCTTCTTGTAATGGGATTTATTGGAAGTAAAGTGAAGATTGAATTGTTCTGCACAAAGTCTTACACTTAAGACACGCTTCAAAAGTATTTGCTGAAAAAAATCTACATAATAGAGAGGGGAAAAAAGCTCCACAAACCTGTTTTATAAAAAAGAAAAACGACCACTATTTTTTGCCATCTCAGGAGGAGCAATTCTTATATCACACACGAATGGTTCTTTTGTTAGGGAAAACAACTAGGCAAATCTGGACAAGCCATTCAAGTGGAGAAAGTCAGGTCTTTTTGGGCATAGCCCGATGTGTATCACTGGATAAAGACACAGCTAAATTTCTCTATAATGAATTATAAACAATTTGTCAGTCTGAGAAACAAGACTTGGCCGTGGGAAGAAGGGAAGAGATATGAAAAGTGTAGTGGTGTGAGATGTTGCCCAAGAACATGGCAGAAAGCCCAGAGCACAACACAGGACTACAGCCAGGGAGAAATTCTGAAGCTGCTTACACTCAAATCTCAAAATATCGCTGCCCCGGCACTGTGCTAACCCAAGAGGCGACACTGGAACGGTAATACAGAACAAGGTCCTTTTCTTCAAGATGGAAATACAGTGAATGATCTCAATTTTGTAAAATGAAAAATATTTTTAGAAGAGGAAATAGCTTCTGGGTTTTTCTCTTTTTTTTGAGCACTTTTATTAATTCAGTTTGAGTGGGTATTAGAAAATACTAAAGCCCCTATCTTATAATTTTCTATTAATATGACTTTTTCCTAAGTGTACTTTTATTATAGTATATTTTTAAGAGCAGTATTAATTCTTTTACAGAATAGTATACATTTTTATTACATAGAGAGGCCAAAGATTATTTCTGGTAGATAAGGGTAGAAGAAAGGAAGGTATGCTATTAAGAGAATGTAAAGTCCCCCAGATGTGAAAGATTTTTGAAAATGTTATTTCATTCTACCTAGAAAAGACTAAAGTATCAGTTTTATGTGAATTTCATAGAAATAACCAAAAAATTAGCAGGAAATAAAGACTTGCTGAGAAATTTTTTTTTCCAGAAGAACACTGTGATATTAACTCAATATTTCTAAAATATTTAAATAAAATAAATATATCTGTTAATAAAAATAATAAATTCTGATGGATAAAATATAGATTATATTAAAAGAGATATACATATATGTGTGCGTAAGTAACAGAAAATTTAACATTCACAATTTTAATCACTGTTCGACTGTATAGCTCAGGGAACTCTACTCAGTGCTCTGTGGTGACCTAAATGGGAAGGAAATCCAAAAAAGAGGGGATATATGTATACGTATAGCTGATTCACTTTGCTGTACAGTAGAAACTAACACAACATTGGAAAGCAACTCTACTCCAATAAAAATTAATTTATAAAAAAATCACTGTTCAAAGGTAAAAATTTGTTGCTGAGAATGGTTCTCTTTGGTAATATGCAGTATTGGAAGCATCAGCACAGTAGTATTATGCTAATGCATTACGGCTGGAAGATGAACCTCACTGAAAAATTTAAGAAACTGAATACTGAACAGTTAGTTGCAGAAGGGCAATTACGAGACCGAATCTGGTTTCATTATCTAAGATGAGTGAGAATAAAATGCAAAACTGAAACATAAATGATGCAGGGCATATTAGGTATGAGATTTCTTTTTTGTTTTAATTATCTAACTTTTCATTAATAAGTGTTTTGAAATATATAAACCTTTCTTTGATGCTGGCTATTTCAAAGAAAAATATTATATGGACTTATAATAATTCTAATAGCTAACTTTTTTATTACCATGTGCCAGGTATTGTGCTAAACATTTTACATAACTTTTCTCATTTATTACTACCACAACTCTATGAAGTAGATGAGATTATCGTTTCCCTTTAACAGAGGAGAAAACTGAGGCACAGAGAACTTAAGCAACTTGTCCAAGGACACACTGTTAAGCAAATAATTGAGCTAGGATTGAAACTCAGGTAGAATCTGCAGACTCTATGCTACCTCTATTAACTTATTTTGCATCTAATGTGTGCTTTCTTTATGCGCCCACTATGTTCTTAAGTGTTTTTCATATGATCTATACCCTCAAGAAGGAGAAATTCAGCTTCCTAATTTATTTTGTCATGCTAAATGGTCCTTAATATCCTATTCAAATTGAGTATAAAATATACTTGTGTCCATTAGGACTCAGCTCAAGGGCCAACTTATTTATGGAACTTTTGTTGATTTCTTTGGGCAGAGCTGACCACTGACTTCTTTGTACACCCCGTACTCTGCACAGATGCCTACATATGCCCATAATATCCACTGCACCTCTTTATTTGCATATCTACTTATCTACGGGGCCTAGCTCGGTGTTGGAACATAGTAGGTGTTAAAGACCACTCGTGGAACAAATCAATAACTGGGGCTACTCCTTATCTTTTCTTCATTATTTTTCAACACATAATTTTCCCTGCCAGTTACCAATTTGTCCCCTGCTGGGGGAAGCAGAGTACTGCCTTCTCTAGACTTTGAATTAGTGTTTTCCCTGCTTACTAAACTAAAGTGCTAAAGAAACATGAGTTTCTCTGCTCAAGCAAGGAGCATTTTGTTTTGTTGTTGTTGTGTTGTTTTGTTTTGTTTTGCGGTACGCGGGCCTCTCACTGTCGTGGCCTCTCCCGTTGCGGAGCACAGGCTCCGGACGCACAGGCTCAGCGGCCATGGCTCACGGGCCCAGCCGCTCCGCGGCATGTGGGATCTCCCCGGACCGGGGCACGAACCCGCGTCCCCTGCATCGGCAGGCGGACTCTCAACCTCTGCGCCACCAGGGAAGCCCCAAGGAGTGTTTTTGATAAATAAATAAGTTAAAAACACCAAATCAGCAATCTTCTTGCTGGCTTACCTCAAAGAGAAGTTGCCCAAAGCGTGCCCACATTACCTCTGATAGATGTGGCTCAGTGCCATTCTCCTCAAAATCTTAATTATTAAGTGATCTGACCCATAGTTTAAACAGAGAAGGAAGCTGTAATGTTTTTTACCCTAGCATAGACCTGAGAAGAGTAAGTCAAGTGCAGACTCATGTGTCAGCATACTACTACTCTTTCCTCTCTTCAATTCATTCATCTGACATTTATTAATGACAGACTAACTAAATGATGGCATGGGGAGGGGTGGGAAGCTGCAGGTGGGCTCTGAGATGGCTGCAGAGAGCAGGGGACCTTCGAGTGAAGCACTAGGATTAAGGTTTAGTCAAGAAAAAGGAGAGTAGCAAGTGGACAGTATGAATAGCACCAGGAACAGCATCAATCCCATGGGGACACATGCCCTCTTGGGCAACTGTGAGAAGTGCATTGGAGCGAAAGGTTCTTGGAGTGGAGAAGAGATGGACATGTAGCCACACATTCTGCTGTGATCATTTTATGATAAAAGAAGGTAGCAGAACTGCACTTTAGGCCTACCTCTGTCATGACCTCAAGGCATGGCCTTATGAAAGTTCTTTTACACCAGAAGTGCAGAAATCAATTGCCTAAAAAGACCAAGCAAGTAAAGATTAATGAGTGAGGAGACTGGGGATAAGGCAATAGGAGTAGTATGCTGCTACGCGGGATAAGGGCCCAGTGTTATCCAGTGGTACCAGAACTTTCAACTTTTCTATATAAGTCAGATATCCAGTTTTTTTTTTAGTGTGAAATCTCCCATTTTTAAAGTATTGACAACTAATCTAATGTTTTATTAAATATTATACTGGGAAAAAAACAAATAACCATGTTACTATTCTACAACCCCTTATTTTAACTTTCTATTCTATAAAATAACACTTGCTCTATCTTCCTCAGAAAGATTACTAGAAAGATCAAATCATCTTGCAGATAAATATGTAGAGAATTAGTGTGCTGTAGCAATTAAAATATCATTTTTATTATTATTAATGTCACCAATTCTTATTTTTTCAATAAGCTGATTTGTGTCTCGCTTACTCTTCCCCATCTTTGCCTTTATCTAACACTAATCCAAAAAGAGCATGGCGTACCATAACCTGATATCAAAGGAATCAGTCCAATATTGTTTATCGCTAGGTGAAGGTTAGTTGGTACCTTTGTTATCCCACCTGACTCAAGTTATTTGAGCATTGGCTCTTCCTTTGGCAGTAGGATAGGTATAAACACTTTTAAAATACTTTATCTAACCCGCGTCCCCTGCATCGGCAGGCGGACTCTCAACCTCTGCGCCACCAGGGAAGCCCCAAGGAGTGTTTTTGATAAATAAATAAGTTAAAAACACCAAATCAGCAATCTTCTTGCTGGCTTACCTCAAAGAGAAGTTGCCCAAAGCGTGCCCACATTACCTCTGATAGATGTGGCTCAGTGCCATTCTCCTCAAAATCTTAATTATTAAGTGATCTGACCCATAGTTTAAACAGAGAAGGAAGCTGTAATGTTTTTTACCCTAGCATAGACCTGAGAAGAGTAAGTCAAGTGCAGACTCATGTGTCAGCATACTACTACTCTTTCCTCTCTTCAATTCATTCATCTGACATTTATTAATGACAGACTAACTAAATGATGGCATGGGGAGGGGTGGGAAGCTGCAGGTGGGCTCTGAGATGGCTGCAGAGAGCAGGGGACCTTCGAGTGAAGCACTAGGATTAAGGTTTAGTCAAGAAAAAGGAGAGTAGCAAGTGGACAGTATGAATAGCACCAGGAACAGCATCAATCCCATGGGGACACATGCCCTCTTGGGCAACTGTGAGAAGTGCATTGGAGCGAAAGGTTCTTGGAGTGGAGAAGAGATGGACATGTAGCCACACATTCTGCTGTGATCATTTTATGATAAAAGAAGGTAGCAGAACTGCACTTTAGGCCTACCTCTGTCATGACCTCAAGGCATGGCCTTATGAAAGTTCTTTTACACCAGAAGTGCAGAAATCAATTGCCTAAAAAGACCAAGCAAGTAAAGATTAATGAGTGAGGAGACTGGGGATAAGGCAATAGGAGTAGTATGCTGCTACGCGGGATAAGGGCCCAGTGTTATCCAGTGGTACCAGAACTTTCAACTTTTCTATATAAGTCAGATATCCAGTTTTTTTTTTAGTGTGAAATCTCCCATTTTTAAAGTATTGACAACTAATCTAATGTTTTATTAAATATTATACTGGGAAAAAAACAAATAACCATGTTACTATTCTACAACCCCTTATTTTAACTTTCTATTCTATAAAATAACACTTGCTCTATCTTCCTCAGAAAGATTACTAGAAAGATCAAATCATCTTGCAGATAAATATGTAGAGAATTAGTGTGCTGTAGCAATTAAAATATCATTTTTATTATTATTAATGTCACCAATTCTTATTTTTTCAATAAGCTGATTTGTGTCTCGCTTACTCTTCCCCATCTTTGCCTTTATCTAACACTAATCCAAAAAGAGCATGGCGTACCATAACCTGATATCAAAGGAATCAGTCCAATATTGTTTATCGCTAGGTGAAGGTTAGTTGGTACCTTTGTTATCCCACCTGACTCAAGTTATTTGAGCATTGGCTCTTCCTTTGGCAGTAGGATAGGTATAAACACTTTTAAAATACTTTATCTGGGCTTCCCTGGTGGCGCAGTGGTTGAGGGTCCGCCTGCCGATGCAGGGGACACAGGTTCGTGCCCCGGTCCGGGAGGATCCCACATGCCGCAGAGCGGCTGGGCCCGTGAGCCATGGCTGCTGAGCCTGCGCGTCCGGAGCCTGTGCTCCGCAACGGGAGAGGCCACAACAGTGAGAGGCCCGCGTACTGCAAAAGAAAAATATATAAATAAAAGAAAATACTTCATCTAATTTGATTATGCATATATATTAAATACATTATATATGCCATTTTGCCTTGGCCTACATAACTTTGGATAATCAAAAGTCTAAAAAAGAAAACTAAGAGTAGACATTACCCAAACATACTGGTATGAGCTATCAAAATACTCTCTATTTTTAAATTATTATTTCTTTTCTACAAAGTAGAGATTCTCTTATACTTACACAGTTTTTGGCCAAAGTTTTGTTTCTCCTTACCCAATTTGTAAGCTAAACAAAACAAGCAGAGTTGATACCAACAAATACTAAAGACGGATCCTAGAACTAAAAATAATTAGATGTTGGCAGGGCTCCCCAACTGAACTTGCAGAATCTCTTTACCTTTTAAGTCATTAAACAGCATTTATTTCATTTGTCTGAAATGATTTTAGTGTGGTCCTGACAAACAGTGACCTCTCAGATTTTCTGTGCATGTTCCTGTGCTGGTTGAGAGGTCTGTACAATTTTCATAGAATATATTCAGATTCTCTGTGGCATGTGTGCTCTTTTAAGAAACCAAAAATCTCATAAGCCTCCCATAAATTTTACTCTGCTGCTGATTGGAACTTCTTCAGAAGCAGCACCAGAATAACCAGGTCTTCTTTAAGTGCTTCTGTAAAGACTTTATTTCAGGATCTGTGGTTGAGGCTTTCACTGCAGGCAGCCCAATAAGGTTTAGATTAAAAATGGGAAACAAACAAACAAACAAAAAAACCCTCTTGAAGTAGAATTCTGAATGTACCTACCAGCAAGAGTGAAATGAATCACATGTTTCCTGTAGGTGACATTTTACTCTATGTCTTAAGGTATCTCATCAGGAAAAGTGTAGGTTTGCCTAGAGAGAAGTGTAGGAAAAATTTACAAAGAAATGAAAAACGTAGAAATGAAGAGGGCAGGTTACCAATTCTGTGATTTTTAATTAGGAATATTCAAAAACTGAGCCCTCTGTATAGATAGCCAAAACCACCTTTTATACTTCCTGGAAATAGGGCGGCAACTCCATTTCATCCTCTCCAAGACAGTCCTGGATTTCATGATGAATAGAAGTGGGGTACTGAATTTTACATTCTGAACGAGGCTAAAAGCAAACTGAATATTGGGAAGATCAAATCTATGGCATCTGCTGTTGGTAGTCTGGGTCACAGTGAGAGAGAATTGGAAGTACTACTCCATTTGCTCAGTATCAACTTATTTCCCTTTTTCTTTGTCCTCTTATTTTTGTGAATTAAGTGGGAATCAAAGAAAAATTGGGGACAGAATTAGAAAAGCCTGAGATGTTGGGGGATGGAAGAAACAGAGTCTGAGTTTCAGGTATCTGCAAGAGATAGATCTCATCCAAAGACTGGATCTTATTGGGAAAACAAAAGGGCATTGTGTTTGTGAAAACTCCAGTAGGACTACCCTCAAGAGAGTTGCAAAATCACTGTCTGATGGAGCTTTAGGAAATCTGTAAGATCAAATCAATCAAACGCACTTAACCTAAGCTTCAAACAAACTTCTTCTTTCCTGGCTTTTGATGACCTTTCCTCCCATTCCACTCCTGGGATGAATTTCTGAAGTTTCAACCCTTTATTCTGTCACCTAAAAGGCCCCTTCTCCAGCCACATCTGGGGTGGGTGGAATGGAATGGCAAAACAACAGGTTTGGGTGTGGTATGGTTCTTATATTCTCCAAGGGTCTCTGTCATTAACTTTTGCGTTTACATCGCAAAATGAGGATGTGCAATATGTTTTGCAAATCCGAGGCCTCATAAAACATCTTCCCCTTCTACAAACAGATCAACTGATTGAGTCTCTTTTCCTAGTTGACTGTCTCTGCCACAGGTCTAGGAACTTCTTAAAGAAAGAGACTGTGTTGTGTATTTCTGAAATCCAGAAGTACCTTTAGTATAATAGGCACTTCATAAATCTATGTTGAGTAAAGAAACAAACCTTAAAAATTTAATATCCTCTTAGATGCTCATTTAGCATAGTTACAGGTTAGAGATAAGGAAAGAAGTATTATATCTCAGGAAAAGTAAGGAGGCACACTTATAATGTAAACTTAGTCCTAAGTCAGACTAAGATTCACTATGTGAGGAAGGCTGACAAATCCTATATTTTAGTTACAATCATTAGCCAAAGTAAACTACTGTATTTCCTTTTCATTAAAGAAAGTATTTGAAAACATTTTGTATAAGGCAATAATTCTTAAGATTTGGGGGGGGTTATAAATCCTTTTGGGAATTCAAGGAAAGCTATAGACTCATGAGAAAAAAATGCACTTTCACATCAAGCAACAAACAAACAAACAAAACAAGAAAGCTTGTTCATGAAGACCCTGAAGCATATTCATGGACAAACCTGTGTCCCACATTAGGAACTTTCATAGAGGGAGAGCCGTTGAGTGGTGACCTTCAAGGTCCAGAAGAGGGCTTTCAAGAAAAGGTTTAGAACAATAGACTTGTATACAGCGTAATCACAAATGCCATCCATTCCGAGGGACTGATCTGAAAGGAACAAATATGCACAGGGAGCTGCCCCCTCTCTGTGGAGGTGATGGAATTTTCATGCACACCCCACAGGGTAGAAGCATTCAAAGACGCTTGTTTAAGCCAGATGAAACACAGAAATATTATGGCCACATCACACTGTCCTCGCAGCCAAAGAGACACACACAGTAGGCTTACTGTGCTGAAACACATTAAACATACCCCAGGTATGGGGTTTGTGTCCTGGAAGCTTAATGTAAAGCTTAAGATATTTCCTAAACAAATTAAATGAGAAATTACTGTCATTAATCACCTTCTGATTCTTTAAAATGTTTTTTCCTTGTACCTAAAATTTAAGCTGATTACCAGTCATTCCCAGAGATTCAAAGGCGAGGGAAGGACTTGCAAGAGAACAATCCGCATCTCAGCTGTCCTTTCTGACCCCTGCACTCTCTTCCCAGCAACGGCTTCCTTCCCCTAATAGTTTCCTCCTTGCAATGGCAGAGAAAAAATAGTGAACTTTCTAACGGGAGCCAATTTCAAATTGCCAAACTAGAATCTGGAAGGTTGCTGTTTAAAATGCTTTTGTAGCCAAACAGATGTATTTCTAAATTTTACTTCACTTCATTCACTGGCTTCTCTTCCACTATATTTAGGATTCTTTGATCATTTTCTTGTCATTTTCCATTTCGCTGCTTTTGTTTCATATTTGAGTAACTGTAGGTCAAATGTACTCCAGACTCTTCTGTTAAAGACATGTGAAAATCAAATAGAAACTGCATGATTAACGATATGAATCATCTGTTTTTTAAAAACGGGAAAGTAAACAAGTGCTTAGCAAAGCCCCACCTGCTTTGCTGCTGTTGTGGTGCTGTGCATATCATGAGGAAAACAATTCCCCCTTCTCAAGGCTGAACTAAAATTAGGCTCCACCTGCAAGATGTTAATGAAAACTTACACAGCTGCGTTCCAGAAACAAGTTACCCAGATTGCTTTTGGAAAGCTCTGTGTAAAAGCAAACTTGTTAGTTTGCCTAATTCCCAAAATGTACTATTAATTTTAATGGCAATTATTAGCACAATAACCAACTGATAAGTAATCTCAAAATAGATCCAGTATTATCAAACAGGAAATATACTGTACTTTTAACCACACATCCTGCTGGGTTTAACCCCTTACTCACAAATGCACACTTCCTGTCTCTTTTTCGGCCCTTGCATTCAAACGGAAGACATGAGAACAAATGAAGTCGCTGGAATGGGCTGCAAACAGTTCCAGTTTGTAAGGGCCTCCCCTTATCCACATGCTGCTTAATAGGAAAAAGGATGGGAAGCACATGCTTCCTTTGCCCTTGATTCCTTTTGCAGATTCTCAAGCTTTCTTTGGAAAGAAGTCTCAAATCAAAACCAAATAGCATGAGATTCACATCCACCCTTTTCTTGCAGATTTAAGACAGTGGCAGCTTGTGCATGCTCATCAGAAGAGGTGATCTTCCCCAGTCCATTTCCAGGTCAAGCCTTCACAGCTTTGTTCTACAAGCCAAATGGCTCAATTTTAATCCCCATTAACTTTTCCAGATCATACTTATAGTGCTTACCCTTGGACAGAAAGATATGTTACAGTTTAATTATTTACTAAATTATGTGTGTCAAAAATTAAAGAAGCTGCCATTTGGAGATGGAGAATCTCTGCTTTTCGAAAGTCCCAGCCTTGAAAAAAAAAAAAATCCCTCTTCATCATTTCCTTTGCTTGCAATTTAGTCCTATCAAAGGAGCAGGAAATGCTGACAGTTGTTCTGATTTGATCTATGTTCCCGGTGTTGCATGTGCTGTATAGCTTCTTAATATTTTCACAATTACACCTTCTTAAAGGTTCTTCAGAACAATTAAAAAAATGTTTCAAAGTCAAATAGGCTCAATTAGATCTGGAGCAGCAAATTCAGTTTCTGTTAGAGATTAAATAATGAAGTAAATAACAATGCTAACAAGTAGGAGGCTGCCTTTCATTAGCCTATCTGATTTCATTAGCCTAATTCACACTATTAATTACTGGTCTGATGAGATCATCAATGTAAGTATGCCAGCCACATGATGGTTGCATTTGGGGAATATTCAGTCTTTTTCAAGACTTCTACATGGCCCTCAGATGATGTTCCCATTTCATTTCCATTTCAGGCTGCTGCCCTACTCAATAGATGTATCTGAACCTCCTATGAAAGCAACATTGCCAGAATAAACATTTTGTTTATTTACACAGTCCTGCTTGCAACTGTCAACAAAGAAATATAAAAGGGGATTTAAGTTTTTATTCCTAGATAGTGAACTCCTGTGTGTTTCTACAATGCAGGTCATTACAGACGCGGCTGCCCCCTGAGATCGAGCAATTCTCGTGCCCGTGGTAACAAAGGGCTGAGGATCTGGCAGTGAGGTAGTGGACTGGGCCACTTAGATAAGTTTCACTCACTGTAGGAGCCCAAGAGAACAGTGCATCAAGGCACTGCCCTCGGTTCATGGTGTAACTTTACACTATTTTCCCTTTAAGTCGCTACTAATCCTTTGGGTTTACATGTTTTTTGGGGGCTGCATCAGAGAAAAACAGTGTGAAATTGCCTGAAAGCCTCCTTATAAATATATAACCCTGCTGGCGCAGTGGTTAAGAATCCGCCTGCCAATGCAGGGGACACGGGTTCGAGCCCGGGTCCGGGAAGATCCCACATGCCACTTCCCTGGTGGCGCAGTGGTTAAGAATCCGCCTGCCAATGCAGGGGACACGGGTTCGAGCCCGGGTCCGGGAAGATCCCACATGCCATGGAGCAACTAAGCCCGTGCGCCACAACTACTGAAGCCCGTGCCCTAGAGCCCGTGCTCCACAACAAGAGAAGCCACTGCAATGAGAAGCCCGTGCACTGCAACGAAGAGTTGGCCCCCGCTCACTGCAACCAGAGAAAAGCCCACGCGCAGCAATGAAGACCCAATGCAGCCAAAAAAATAATAATAATAAAAAAAGTAAAAAAAAAAAAAGAAGACTTACAATATAGACCAGGTTTGTTGATGAAAAGACTGAGAGAAATGCCCTTGAGGGCCCCAAGAACCATTTTACAAGGCTCCCACTGTGATTTTTTTTGGTCTCTATCTAATGACTGCTAAAAAATAATTACTAACTAGGTTAAAAATCTCCCTGGCCCCAAATTCAGTTGGAAACAGAGCCTTAGCATTAACATAAATCCTGTCTACATATTTACTAACCAATATTGCTTGTTTAAACTTCATCTTCTCTTTCTAGAAAATATCTTACTCCTTTGACAAACAGAAGGAGGAGAAAGCAAAAAAGCAGGAAACCTGCGGCATCAGAGATTGGAACAGCAGACTAAGATTCCAGGGACTCTGGATTAGCTTCCTAAACTATGTACAAGGTACCAGTGTGGGCCATTCACATGCTTCATCTTCTTAGGTCAATCCTTTGAAGTGCTGTTGTTCCATTTTAAAGATGAGGAAACTGAGGCTAGTAAATGGCTAAACCATTCATTTAGCTTGGGAGTATCTTACTTTAAAAGAATCATGATTTTTCACTTATTGCCAATCAGAGAAGCTAAAAGAACTGCCCCTAATAGCAAAGAGGCCACAGAAAAATACTCTTCCCTCTTTATTCCCTTGGATTCTTCATTATCACCAGTGGCTCTCTCATGTTCACTCCTAAGCTTCTGGAAGTTGGCCTGACCACCAACCCTATTCCTTTTATGAGAACACTAACTCCTTACACCTCTCATTTCCTAACACTCCTGTCCACCCCATCCTGTCCCCCTTCAGTTTTCCTAGTCTCTAAATCCTCATTTGGAAACAATTTCGAGGTCCACCTACTTTCCTGTGCATCTGTCTTTTGTAATTTAGAGGTTAGGGACTGTGTGTTTTCTACTTGTCATGTTTATGCCTCGTGGGTACCTAATAAATGCCGAATAATAGCAGCTTTATGACAGTGAAGAACCAGAAACACAGGTTCTTATATATAGTATTTCATCACCGGCAAGGAACATGTATTCACCGTCAGCAGCACTATACTAGGCACTAACTGAAGTTAATACTGAAGCCGGACCCCTACACTATACACCAAGAAGTTTTACTTTTCTCTCTTATTTTTTTTGACAAAAAAAAGATGGGATCACCACTGAATCTTCTCATTAAATCCAAAGCATCCTGAAGATAGAAGCCAGTACATTTTTGTAGAAGGGGGAACCAAGGTACAAAGTGTGCTGAACGAGAACTCTCTGAGGGTCAGTGATGAGGCCCTTTACAAAGGTCAGTTGCTGCTGCATGCATCTTCTGCTTTCCTTTGTGCTTGCATGCCAAGGGAAAGAATAGATTATCTAAAATTTGTACTTTCTGAGAACAACACCTCAGTGTTCATGATGTGTCTAAACAAGCAGAGTAAATTGAGACATTTAAACTTGGTAATTTAGGCCAAAGATACATTTGCCTGTAGTATCAATATAATTGACTCAAAGGGGTTATTGTTATTGGGTTTTTTTGTATTTTTTTTTGTAGACTTCCCTAAATAATGATCTCAATTTCATTTCTTTTGTTTCCCTGTGCGGACAGAGGCTTCAAATACTCAGTAAAAATAAAAGGCCAATTGCAAATTTGGGACACATTAATTCATGAGCAGACTCACTGTAACATCATTGATTTATTGTTGTTGTTCTCAATCATTAATTCAGTAAATATTTATCAAATACTACCTACCATATTCTTGGCTCTATGCTATACAGAGGAGCTCACAGTCCTGTGTAGAGACAGACATGTCAACAAGTGATTAATTAAATATGGTGTGGTATAATGGAAATAAGTCCTACAGGAATGATATAAGTCCTAGAGGAATGATAAATTCTTCCTGTGTGCTTGGAGAAGGCGACATGTGGGAGGTGACATTTCAGCTGTGTCTTAAAGATGAATAGCTGTTCACTGTCAGAGTGTGGGAAATAGATCATAGGCAAAGGGAACAGCAAGTGCAAAGATAGAAGTCCTGGGAAAAGGATGGTATAGTGTGTCTACTACATAGGGTATATGATAAAGATAGAAAATGATGTTGAACTTCTAATGATGAAGGCTCTTCTGTATCACTCTAGGGGGATTAAATTTCATTTTATGGGCATCAGGAAGTCATGAAGAGTTTTAAAGAGAAGGATAATACGATTATGTTTATTCTCTAGAAAGAAAATTCAGCATAAAGAATGGGTTGACAGTAGTTGAGTCTGTAAGTAAGGATGAATTACATGGCTGTTATTTTACTTAAGGCATAAGGAAATGAGGGCCTTTATTTGGGAAGTGCAAGAGAAGATAAAGAAGTAATTGAGAGATATTTACGAGGTAGAAATGACAGGACTTGAAAACTAATACAGCATGTGGGAGAGACAACATGAACATCTGTCTAGATGGTGATGCTCTTACTGGGAAATGATACTAACATTTTCTTGCACTCCAAATTTTTCAGGAACTGTACTGAGTTATTTTTACATGTTAATTTATTCAAATCACAATAACAATGTGACATAGACAATAGGTAGTTTTATTCTAATTTTATATACAGCTCAGGAACGGGGAGACAGTTGTCCATTGTCACAACCAGAATATAATTGAGTCAGGATTGGAAACTAAGTCTTCTAAACAGTCATTGTGTTCTCCACAAATTGCCATAATCCTCAGTAGCATTAATGAATTCCTTCTGTTAAAGCCCTAATATAGATTTTTGAATCAAAGTAAATCATAAATTTGACTGTTATGACAAATGTAAAACTTTCATTTTGAATGAAATCATTTTTTTTCCTTAAACTGTTTATTGGTTCTCATTAAATGCCTGGACAATTTTTTTTTCTTTCTTTCTTTTAAACAGCAACCACAAAAACAGAAAACTTCTATTAACTGTTAAGAGTTTGTGATAAAAAAAAATTGACATCTCTTTGCTAAGGAATAATTTTTGCCATGAAGGAGTCTGCTAGAAATGAGGCCTGATACGTGGATAGAGTAATACAGGTTTTCAAATAGCTAATCACTTGACTTCCATTTACTGGAGATTTGACTTTCAATTTTTCAATATTACTGATTCAAAATATTTTGGGAAATATATTATCAAATAAAAATATTTCTAAAGTTAGCTGAGCTAAGGTTTCTTTTTTCCTAGCAATCACAGTGAACTTTTATTACATAACAGGTTTAGATGGAAAAAAAAGTTGTGCTCTTTTTAGGTTGAATTATTAAGTGCTCAGGGCAGTTAATTTTCCTCAGACATTTCTGCTTCTCTGTTAGATTATCTCATTTTAGTATGGTGGATTGTTCTACTTCCCAGTATCTTCTGTTGCTTTTGTGGTGATTTGGGAAGTTATTCGTTTGCAGGAGCTACTCACACCTGGCCTGAAACCTGTGAAAAAAAAAATGACGTGGCCTCCAGCACTTTCTTCTTTCTTTTTTTTTTTATTTTATCTTTTTATTTTTCATATGAAACATTTTCCTGTTGGACCTTCTATATACAGTTGGAGGATGCTTTTGATATGTAGATCAAGCAAGATGGTAAGTACATAGTCCTCTCTTTTCAAACATTCCCTTACTCTACAATGTGCCTGTAGTGTCACTTTCTTTGATTTCCATGAGGCCTGCCCTTGGGTTTGTATTATAACTTGGTATCTTTCCATTGTCCCTTACCACAAAAATTCCTTTTAAGAAAGTACATTCAAAATTCAGTCCATCAAGCTTTAACTCCTCTTTCTCCTCCTTCCTTCTAGAAGATTTAGCGACTAAGTCTTTCTTTGATTTTTTTTCCCTGAATTTAAGGGTTCTCCACTTTCACTCCTAATTGCTACAGTGTGGTGTCCCCTTTTGCCTGAGAGTAAACAAAAACAGAAACGAGCGTTGAAGAGACACACAGGCTCCAGAACGCACGTGCCTGACTAGCTGATGGATGGTAGGGTCTGGCTCTCAGGAATGAGAACCACCACACCATGCAAGCTCAGTTTCAGGATGGGCTTTATGTCAGGCACAGTGGTAGGGGCTTTACATGTATTAGAGTCCTTCAGCCACCCAGAAGGTAGACCTTATTATCATTTCCATTGTTTCAGATTAGGGAATCTAAAATCTAAAAGAATGAGGTAACTTTCTCAAGGTCAGTCAACTAGTAAGTGATAGAACCTCTTAGTAAACCAAAGTTTTACTGAATTCAGTGCCTGAATTTAAATGACTAATTGATATTTTTCCATCTGAAAGTCTCTCAATGCCACTGTAAAATGGTTCCCTGGATTGGAGGGGTAGATTATAATTATACCATTTCTTGAGTTCTAATTCTCCAGGGAGTGTACTTCCTCTGATGCCTATGGACTTGCTAACAATCTTAAAAACAGGGAAATTGGAAAAGTTGCCAATGTTACCCACTAAGAGAAAAAGGAAAGCAGAAAAGGAAAAACCTATATATTTTACTGCAAAAAATTAAAAATTGAAACTGGAGCCAGAGGATAAGCATTGTTTAATGTTGGCTCTGATTTTCTATTGGCCTGTCTTATTTAGTTTCCTATAACAGCAAACAGGATAGAGAAATGATAATTAGGTGTATTCTTTATTATGTGGTAGATTGGCTAATACAGTATAGCACAAATACATCTTGACATACCAGCAATACAAATTCCGTGACCTATCTATTAAGTATACATAATTTTATTTATTTTCAAGGCAAGAGAGGTAAATGTGTGAAATTTAAAAATAAGAAAAACACCATCAAAATTTTTTAAATTTCTGTATTTTAAAAATACAGAAATAAAGTTCCATTGGATATAAAATTTATTTTAAAATGTGATTTTATTTTATCTAAATTGTATTCAAATGTTAAATTTTGAAATGTTTCCAGGGCCTTAATAATTTATAAAATCATTTACCATGGGTCGTTTCTTTAAAGGTCAATATGATGATTTGGTGATCTTAATGAATAAAGTGGATCACCCCACAGTGCATTCATCCATGGTCTTTGACAATTATAAAGGTTCAATTCAAACATTATATACTACACCACTATTATTAGAAAGCACTGGGTTAGGCTCTTAAAAAAATAACAATAGAAAATAAATTTAAATAAATTTTTACATTTAAAGTTAAATAAATTAAATGAATAATCAATAATGAGTTTTGTTCCTTCTAGAAGCACACATATCTAGTTGCACTTCACAAAGATTATATATAATATAGACATATTGTTAGACGTGCATAAATTCTATTGTACAGAAGAATGAGAGAATAATTCTGACTAGTGAAATAGAGGCTTCCTGGAAGAGAAGGGATTTTTCTGGGTCATGAAAAATGAATAGGATTTTGAGAGGTAGGTATGACTTGACAAATACTGTTACTTAAGATCAGTTAGGGGCTTCCCTGGTGGCGCAGTGGTTGAGAATCTGCCCGCCAATGCAGAGGACACGGGTTCGAGCTCTGGTCTGGGAAGATCCCACATGCCCGTGGAGCAACTAGGCCCGTGAGCCACAACTACTGAGCCTGCGCGTCTGGAGCTTGTGCTCCGCAAAGAGAGAGGCCGCGATAGTGAGAGGCCCGCGCACTACGATGAAGAGTGGCCCCTGCTTGCCACAACTAGAGAAAGCCCTCGCACAGAAACGAAGACCCAACACAGCCAAAAATAAATAAATAAATAAATAATTTAAAAAAAAGATTAGTTAGAATTCTTCTGTTTAAGTATGTCTTCTGTCTCATTGAAAAATAAAACAGATACATTTCTTGAAAAAGGTAGAGATTTGTATCTTGAAATGAAATTTTAAACGGTGGATATTCTTTGTTTGAAAGCCAGAAATAAGATACTTTTCTTTCTCATTATGTGAAATAAATAAGGCTAAAAGCTGGAAAATTATAAAAGTCACTTGACTAAATGGGGCAAGCAAATAAATGCTTTCTAAAGGTCTCAACTCAGTGTGCTCTTT
>NW_006773895.1:2487844-2502344 GCF_000442215.2 Lipotes vexillifer | reverse complement strand
TCTTCCCCTGAGGCTAGTTGGAACTAGTCCATAGTTAGAATTGCTCATCATATGGGTGGCCAGTCAATGTGGTGCCAGCAATAAAATGTGTAATCAACTTTCACATGTTTTTAGACATTCCCAAACCACTTTGATCATGACTAACAAGAAAGCTGCCATTTCAGTTAATAATCTATAAATTCTCAGGGGGAGGTTTAGTCCAATACTCAGTAGAATATTACACATTTTATTTAAAAAAATGTAGAATAACACAATCTAGAAATATATTTATCCTAAAAACACCAGTTTTTAGGATAAATACTGATGTTTATCCTAAACACCAGTCAATTTTCCATTATGTAATCTTGCTTTAATGCTAACATTTTAAATTGTCATTTTTTACACATCCAGGGACCTTGATAATTGAGATTAAGTTGCTACTGAAAACACATACACTTTGGATTGCATTTCATCTAGGTAAAATGACAAGTGATTACTTTTAAGACAGCTTTCAAAGCTGCTTTTAGCAGTGCAGGCTGCAGCATCATTGTCCTTCATGCAGTTGAATTTTGCTCAATACAAGGAAAAATAGTTATTATGGCAGAGAAGATGCCAGAGTAAAATTTCTCTAAGCCAAGTGGTTTTTTAGCTAGTGGAGATATTCTTAAACATGTATTAGTTCCATACCACAGGACACAATTAACATGAGTAGTTAGAAGGGTACCAAGGGCAGCATCCATCCAAGAAAGCAACATATGAAAGCTTGCTGAAAGCAGAAGATGATTTAGAGAGAAACATTTCAGAGATGACAGCTGTTTAAAACTAATCAATATCTCTTTTCTATACCAGGAGACATTTAGTCTTCCCTTGGCTCTAATATGTATCTTAGAAATCTGTAGGGTTTTAGAAGGCTGCTAAAGCAACACTTGAGAGCCCGGTTAAAGATATGACATGGTGACATCACTGATAAATTAATATGGAAGAGAATCAGGTGTGAAAGGCTGTTATCTGGGACATCACCTGAGAGAAGAATCTTAAATCATGATAAATCTAAAAGCTATGTCTTTTTAACTTACTTTACCATGTGGTTTTTCTTTTTACACACACTATTTATATTTCCCACCCCAAAGTAACAGCATGGACACACACAAACACTCCCATACACAACTGAAACCAGTGATATTCACATTGACCTTGCTACTCAAAGTGTAGTCTACAGACAAGAATCACTTGGGAACTTGTTAGAAATGCAGAATATGGAGCCCCACCCCAGACTTACTGACTCAGAATCTGGATTCTAACAAGATCCTTGATGATTCTCATGCACATTGTTTGAGAAGCTCTGATTTTAAAACAAGCTTTAAAACATGCACGGCCTTAAAACATACGCATCTTCTTTTTCAAACCATTATGAGTTTGCCCATTATCTAAGGCAGTACAGTTTAGTGAGTGGTTAAGAGCAAATGTTTCTAGAGATTTGCTGTCCAGATGGCCTGAAGCCCACTTCCAAGGCCAACTTGGGCCTCTTCCTTGGGTCAGTACTCCTAACGGTATGGCTGTCTCGGGGCGGGGGGAGCAGTGGTAGATGGAGGCTAGACAAATGGTTGGTAGTCCCTTGCCATGCAGAATGCAGTAGCAGGTGGGAGGGGATAGAGGTCTCTTCAAGTTTAGGTTTCCATGTGTACTCATGTCCAGGCCTTGTATATGTTAGGAGTTATAGTAATTATTAAAAATCAATCTGTGACTATAAAGTTGATGCTATTATGAAATAGAAAAAGAAAAATGATTGCAATTCCTCCCACCTCTCCTACTGTGGGATTGGCAGGATGAAGGGTGCTAGTCCAGAGGCCATGCTCTTCCTTTTCATCTATTTTCTCTGCTTCCATTCACACTACTGCTGGTGAGGCACAACTGAGAGCTTCGTTTCCTTAGAGACTCACACCTACACTCAGGCTTCCAGGCTCTGTGCCAAAGAAGTCTGACAGTGACACGGAGGGCAGTGTACTTTCCTAGATATACAAGCACAGCTCCGACTGCCATCAGTGGGAGCTCTACAATCAGCATGAGAGCAGAGCATAGTCTAGAATTGAAAATTCGTCCTCAAGGCAAGGCAGCATAAGCGGCCTGGTTACAGAAGAGTCACACTATACAATTAGATACCAACTGCATGAGAATTTAGAGACGAGTTCCCCCAAGTTCTAGAAGGAGAAGCAGGTGAAAATAGTTTGAACTACAGGATCTTTTTATTTTTAAAAATTGTTTTAATGGAAATATAGTTGATTTACAATATTGTGTTAATTTCTGCTGTACAGCAAAGTGACTCAGTTACACACATATATACATTCTTTTTTATGTTCTTTTCCATTATGGCTTATCCGAGGATATTGAATATAGTTCCCTGTGCTATACAGTAGGACCTTGTTTATCCATTCTATATGTAATAGTTCTCATCTACTACTAACCCCAAACTCTCAGTCCATCCCTCCCCCACCCGTCCTCCCCCTTGGCAACCACAAGTCTTGAACTACAGGATTTTTAAAATTTTAAAATTCTTTAAAAGAAGTTATGTAGTAAACTACCCTTTTATTAAGAGGACTTCTAAATTAGTCATCTCACCAAATTAGAAGATTCTAGAAATACAGAAAAATTCTCTGAACCACACACTTTCTTTATATGTTATTTTCTTTATCTGGTGCCCTTAATTCTACCCCTCTACGATTCTTCAGTGTAAATAGGAAGTCTCCCAGATTAGCTTAGGTGCCCTCTTTTCCATGAGCTTAGAGCATCCTGCATATCTTCTTCACAGCACCCATCCAATCTAATTAAATATTTGGGTAATCTTTTGTTTTATGTTTGTCTCTCTAGGTAGACAGTTAGCATCATGAAGGCAAGGGCCATGTCTGTCTAGTTATGCACCTGAAGCACACTGACCACTCAATAAATACTTGTTCAGTGAATTTACATTTAGAAGCCTAATTTACAAGAACTTATCACCAGATCCTCACCCAGACCTATTTACTGCTTAGATACAATTCAAGTGGATTTGTTTATCTCTTTTCCCAAACCACAACAGACTCAAGTAGTAAACTAGAAAGAAAAAGAAGGGAGGAGTATAAAGAAGGGATTAAAAAAAGCCAACAGAGAGCTGCATAAAGCGAGAAGACAGAGCACCACAGATAAAAGAACTAAAAGAACCTAACTATGGGGGACTTCCCTGGTGGTCCAGTGGTTGAGACTCTGCACTCCTAATGCAGGGGGTCTGGGTTTGATCCCTGGGTGGGGAACTAGGATCCCACATGCCACAAGGCACAGCCAAATGAATGAATGAATGAATGAATAAATAAATAAATAAAACAGTGGCTATGTAAATCAACTATACTTCAAAAATAAATAAATTTAAAAAAAAATAAAAGAAGAACCTAACAATGGGGAGCTATTATCAGGGGCAAGATATTGCAGAGTGTACTTTTGTAAAACTCCGGAATCCCATAGTTAATGTTGATAATCATAAATCTCAGTTTAAAAATACAAGTAAAACTATATTCCAGGGCTTCCCTGGTGGCACAATGAATGGTTAAGAATCCGCCTGCCAATGCAGGGGACACGGGTTCGAGCCCTGGTCCGGGAAGATCCCACATGCCGCAGAGCAACAAAGCCCGTGTGCCACAACTACTGAGCCTGTGCTCTAGAGCCTGCGAGCCACAACTGTTGAGCCCGCGTGCCTAGAGGCCGTGCTCCACAACAACAGAAGTCACTGCAATGAGAAGCCTGCACACGGCAACGAAGAGTAGGCCCCGCTCGCCACAAGTAGATAAAGCCCGCGTGCAGCAACAAAGGCCCAACACAGCCAAAAATAAAAATAAATAAATACAATAAATAAATTTATAAAAATAAAAAAAAACTATATTCCATTGAGCTTCCCTGGTGGCGCAGTGGTTGAGAGTCCGCCTGCCGATGCAGGGGACACGGGTTCATGCCCCGGTCCAGGAGGATCCCACATGCCGCGGAGCGGCTGGGCCTGTGAGCCATGGCCGCTGAGCCTGCGCGTCCGGAGCCTGTGCTCCACAACGGAAGAGGCCACAACAGTGAGAGGCCCGCGTACTGCAAAAAAAACAAAAACAAACAAACAAACCATATTCCAGACATGCTGCTTAAGGAGGTGAGAGAGTATACATTTTGGAAAGATTTTTAGGAATAAATTATCTAAAAGAGATAAGAGTTTATAGTATAATAAAAGTAATAGCATCCATTATAATGTCTTTTTAAGTTTATAAAGTACTTTTCTGTACTTTATCTCATTTCATTTTCATAAAATACAGGAGGGGACAAGCCACAACTGTCAGGAAAGTTTGTGTATGTGGAACACCTCATTCTATGGTAAAGTTGATGAATTAGGCACTACTGTAATTTTCTCACTGAAGATTATAAGAAGTATTTAGATGTTAATTTTTTTCTGAAAATTGTTGGAAAGAGATTTAATTATGATTTCAAAAATTTTAAAATCCAAAACTTTTTTCAATAATGATTTACTGAGAGTTAGACATTATATTTAAATTAAGTTACCTAAATCTTACAAAGGAGGTGCATAAATAATATAGAATAGATCATATAAATACGCAGCAGATGCAAATTTTATTATTTATAATATTTAAAAAGTAGATGTGTCTTGGACATTAACTTGTAATTTTACGTTAATTATGTGCCTGTATTTTGACAGTGTTCTTTATAGAATGCTGAATTATACAGAAAACCACACACTCACATATAACCTCAAAATCATGCTTACTTTAAGGTGTACTAGAAATGCGAAAATACTAGTTCTTTCATTTTGGTTTTTAGACTTCTCTTTCCAACTCTCACCTAGCAAACATTTTCTTTTGTTTTCAATGATTCAGTATATACTTTCTACAAGCAGAAACTTGCTTTCTGCCATAATTAGAGGAAGCATTCAAATCCAATCCCTAGCATTAAGTCCAGTTTAATAAGATATTATAGGGTGGTTGACTATAAGGCCAATAGTTAGCCACAACCCTTGTGGGTTAGTTTGAATCAAGAATGGATTCCAGGTTTCTGGGATTAAGCATGGTGAAGCTTTCCAGGAGCTTCCAAATATTCTTTTTGGTCACAAATAATGAATTTCAACTCCAACGGGATTATTGTATATATTATTCATGGGCCATCATAGGAGCCGCCAAACAGATTACCATGTTTACATCAGACCTCCTTGGAGAGAGAAATTCTTTAATAGTTGAACTAGCAGGGTCAGTACAGAGATGCCTATGGGCAACTAAATAATAAATAAATAAAATAAGAGAAGAAGAAATGAAATCAAACATTAAGAGTTTAATTATGTCCTTTAGCAGTCACCAACTAATATATTTTTATCTCTTGTTGAAAAGGTTATATTAAGGTTTCATCATTTTGGCAGATTTATTTATTCATTCATTCATTCATTCATTTATTTATTTATTGTAAGAGAGAGGAGATGCAGAAGGGCATGGAAAAGTGAAGAGTCTGGAGAAATCACTTCACTCGAGTTAACAAACCTTTGCAAATGTCTATTTGTTGTATTGCATTTTTATAGCAATTTGGTCTTTTTCAGTAAGCTCAGTGCCACATGGAGTCGTCCTATTGTTTCTGCTGGAAATAAATGCACTTTAGCAGATGTTGTGACATGCAGTAGCATTTTCTTTTCTTAAGAGCCTCATTTCAAAATTGGTTTAAAAGGACACATTACCTTTTGGCAGGGCAGTAGCTTTACTAGGTTGTGCTTGCTTATTTGTTTGTTTAAGGATTTTTTCAACAACCTTGCGTTACTCAGCCCAGCCATTCAGCTTTAGGAAGGAAACTTTATTTTCTAGCTGGAAAGAAAAAGATGAGTTAACATGTGAGATCATTATTCACAGGAATTCTTTTCTTTCAGTTCAGCTGACTTTATTATGTGTCATAAGGAGAGTTACATTGAAGCACTCAGAGTATCACAGGGTATCCTGGAGGCTACCGATGTAAACTAAATTCTCTGCAGGTTCGTAAGGGAAACAGTCATGGTATCCTAGAAATAGAAGTTACCTTAAATATCTCCATGTACAGGACTACCTGCATTGTTGTTAAATTGGGAGTTTCTAGATATGGTCTCTCATTCAGAGATTTATGACATATAACATCTATATTATGACATTTATTTAGCATACTTCTCAAAAGGAATATCAACCTCCATTTCCTAGACCAAGACCCAATATTGACTCTGGCTACTCATTCCAATGACAAACACAACTGTATGAAAATGACATTTTAAAACTGAAGTTGGGACCAGTAATGCCTTCATGAGAAGGTATTGTGTATGTTGCTGAATAAGAAATGAAGTGCATCTCAGCTTAGATATTAATTTATTTAAAGAGAATTGTCAAAAATAAATCAAATGTTTTATCATATACATAGAAAACACATAAGTAATCAATTTTTCAAGAAAATTGTATTTATATAGTTAAGACACTTCCTCTGTGATTTCCAGGTACTTGTGGTTTTCATACAATGCATCTTTGCATGTCCTCTACCTGGAATGCTCTTCATGAACAATGAACCATGTTTACTTGGTGATATCTACTAATTATTTTTATTTATTTATTTATTTATTTATTTATTTATTTATTTATTTATTTATTTTTGCGGTACGCGGGCCTCTCACTGTTGTGGCCTCTCGCATTGCGGAGCACAGGCTCCGGACGCGCAGGCTCAGCGGCCATGGCTCACGGGCCCAGCCACTCCGTGGCATGTGGGATCTTCCCGGACCGGGGCATGAACCCGTGTCCCCTGCATCGGCAGGCGGACTCTCAACCACTGCGCCACCAGGGAAGCCTGATATCTACTAATTATTAAAGATTCAGTTTACCCATCTATCTCTGAAGTTTTTTTTTTTTCTTACAATCCCATGCAGTCATTATGAATCACTTTCCTCTCTGTGTCATCACTGTGCATTGATCAACCCTTTCTTATTGTCTGAGCCACAGAGTATTTATTTTAATTATTTCTTTATGTTCCTCCCCTCTCTGACTATGATATTCTTGTGGGAGGGACAATGTCAGATTCATTTTTTATTGTATTCTTAGCATCAAGCTGAGTACCTTGTACATTATGGTGACTCAATAAATACATAGAAAACTAATGAATATGGCCTAAACACCACACATATTAAATCAGTTTCAGTCTAAAATTCTACCCAGATAAACATAATAGACAAATTAAATGAATTTAGGCAGAGACAGAATATTTATTGATACCCTAGGACTGTAGAGGTATAGAGAGAAGAAAATGATCATACTTTATTCATAGACTAAAATAGTTTCTTAAATTGTCTCAACTATTTGTGCCCTCAGAAAGCTTTTCAGAATTTGGAGACTTAGTGTACGTTCTTTATCGATCACTCTCTAATAAGCAAGGCAATCACTGAGAAATTTCCTGAATCTATGACTGGTTAGGGAAGCTCTTGAGAACTGAAAGAATTTGATTCACAAAAAGATTTGGTACCATGCATGGAATGCATATTCTAATCACTACCTGCTGTTTAAAAAAAAAATGGGCACTGATTATTTCAGAAAAATGCACATCGACATGATAGTGAAATCAGAGTGGAATTATGGGTTTCTCTGCTTGGAAGTTTTTTTATTGCTTTTCTGAGAGGGGTGCACATACATATGCAGATCTTAACATATTCTTGATCTATAAGAACATGAGAAAATATCTTAATTATAAATCTGGGGTATAGTTTACCTTACTATGTCATATATTTTACAAATATATGTTAAAATATGAAGAACAGTCATCCTTTCATTTGTTCACTTGATAAATATTTCTTTGAGTTAACTATAAGACACTGTGTTGGGCACTGTGGAAAATACAAAGATTTCCTAGATATACACAACTTAGAAATACAAATAAAGTCAAATGGTAAGTAAAAAGAAAAAAGATTCCTATGATACAGTATTCTCCTTTGGCAACTGAGATATTTTATAATCTGTAGTCATGCTTAAGGCAGGGTATACAGTTTATCAATGATCCTTTTACCTTTGTGAACATATGATAAATCAAAGTTGGACATCCTTCTTTCCCTCTTCAAAAAGCAAAACCATATTAAACAACATTTATGCATCAAGTTTATTTGCCGTACTTGAAAAATATCTGTAAATCATATACAGAAAGTACCATGAGAATGGAGAGCCAATTCTTAAAGATCATATTCTTTTCCATTATCATGCTTCTAAACTTGACTTTTAACAATTAGTATGGCCAGCAAATACCTGAACCCCACAAATGGAACGTTTAACAGCAAGACCAAATGGCCAAATGCTCACCACCTGCTCATGCCCTCTTGCAATCAATCAAGCCTAACCTAACAAAATGAACAGATACAGTGATCTGTGATTAGTTAAGAAGAATTGGACCAGTGTACGATTACCAAATGACATGGAGGTAATTTTGCCATCAATACTTGAAGAATGTTTAAGCAGACTGTAATTCTTTTTTTTCTCCTATACTTCATCACGTTTAAGTAATACTTATCTGGTAGGTATTCAATATTATATCCAGAGGATGAGAAGATATGCAGTGGGGAGTGGGGATGGGTAGAGAGGCACAATCCTGTTGTTTTCAATCCATTGGACCAGAGTATGGTGAATATCTAGAGTGACCATATAATTTCTTTTTAAAACTTGGTGCTTTTTGAGTAAAACAGGATGCTATTTTTAATTATACCAGACAATTGGTATAAACTGGGACTATCCAGGCAAACTGAGATGTATGATCAACCTATGACTATTCAGACATAACTAGACAATTTAAAATGAGTTAAGACAGATCAGAAAAGTTAGTTGTTGTAATTTCCTAGGGAGGGCTTATGGAAATGCTTTAAATACTTAAAACATTTAAATTTAAATATTTTACTTTCAAAATCTTTGTAACAATAAATAAGGTAAAAGAAGGGGCATGAAGAGTCTTAGAATGCATAGAATTAAACATAGGGTTTAAAATAGTACAAAGAAAAGTACATTTAAGTAAAAGAAAAGAAAAATGAATCTTTCTGACTGGAAAACTTTCAGGCCTTGATGATTTGCTAACATTTTCGGAAAGTCTCCCAAGAATCCTGTAACTTTACTCTGAACTCCCCTATAAACTTAATTGTTATTGTTTATCTGTATTTTTACTAGACTGTGTGCCTTGAAAGACCCAATTTTGTTTTATCCATCATTAAACTTCACAGTTTCTGACCCAAAGTAGATATTCAATAAATATTTTTTACCAAACTTATTAATATTGATAATATTGATGACAAACTTAGAGAAACAGAATAAAACCTCTCTATTTGAATATTAATACTCTCTATTAGGTCTTTGCCAGATTCTCTTTTCTTTTGAGTCTTATGTTTGTCTATTTTCAAAGATCCCTTTTCCACTAAAACCTGGAAAAAGAAGTTTATAAGAACTAAATGTTCTATAAATGTTCACCACAGGATGCCTCTCCACTGTGACACAGGAAGAACTGGTTTGGAAATTGAATGTGGATGTGGCTCTGCGTAAAGCACCTATTTACTTTCAGAGGTGTTAGCTCAGTTGGTGAGAAGACAGCACTAATAAGGGTAAGGGTGCAGGTTTTATTAGCTCTACACAGAGGAAAACTGCCCCAGAGTCACAGACGGTAGCTCCAAGCTCAGGGAGTTCTCTTGGGTCACAGAGTGCAGATTACTCAGTGCAACTTATTAACAGTTTGGAAAACAAGCAGCTGATGGTAGATCTAATATACAAAAGACAGCACATTATTACTTTGCAGAGTGCTAAAACAAATTGAACCCATCAAACAACTGGAAACTTAGGAAGTGTACTTTTGTCATCTGTCCCTTTAGACCACAACTCTAAAATGGCCATACTTAGGGGAGGAAACTTAGATGCAAATTCTTAGAATATATCCAATTCATTACTGGAATCTCTGAGTGGGAGGAAGAGAGTATGGCCAGGTGGTACTGGTAATAGATTGTCAAAAGGGCAAAAATCAATCTGAAAATCATCGGTAGTGATCACATTAGGCTTTGTGGAGTGATAGATTCTGAAAATATTTGTGTATTGAAATAATGGTTTTCTTTGCAGAAGCGTGCTTCCCCACGCACAAACAGCATTTTATTGTATGTGGAGCTCTGCTTTTCCAATAAACATTGATTCATGGCTCACTACATAAATTAATGCCAGAAAAAGAAAGTAATTTAGAAATATTTTTGATACATTCTGTTAGATTCAGTTATGAGACATTCGATTAGAATGTTGTAAAACTGTCAAATGCACTGAAAGAAAATGTAATGAAGAACGTAATGATGATATGTAATGACCATCTACAAGTCATTTGGCAATCATGAAATGATCATTATTAAGAGCGCTTCCACACATGGCAATGTTCTAATGTCATAGATGTTGCACATCTTGTGGTAAACCCATTTTTTAAATGAATGTACTCTGGGTAGGTTGATAAAAGAAGCCAATTATTTTGACTGTGGTCTCACAGAAGAAGGGACTCCAGATCTTAGAAAGAGAAAACCTAGACAGGAAAAAAACTTTATACTAAACTCCTTTACAGAATAGTTCCCTTCTGGGTTCAGGTTTACTTCTTTCATCATTGGTATGTTATTTTGGGGACAGGTGCAACAAATATTTATCACAGCCTTCTCAAAAATGGAACTAGCAGGCATTCAATAAAGCAAGTTTCATATTAGAAGCCAGCATTCAAAAACAAAATGTTTATGTATTCAACTAAATAATGACATGATTAAAACATCAATGAATATACTCTACGTTGTAAAACTCAGTGAGCCTACCAAGAACTTTCTTCCAGGTATAGATAGGCTTGTTGACTTGCCATTCTTTCTATTTTTATGCTTTATAAATAACTTACCTGTCCTCATAACAGTGAAATAAGTACATGGACACACACACACACACACACACACACACACACACACACACACACACCCGTCTCTCACGATTGACTCTGCTTCTCCCGCAGGAGAATTCAGAGTTGGAGACTTAGGGGCTTAGTGGGAAGGGAGCAGAAGTGCTACTCCTCTTAGGATATTTTAGCCATGAGGAGATTCCTTTAGCAGACCAGGTCAAAGAGACCTAATGCTGTGCTATAAAACAGAACTTGCTATATCGCTGGTTCATATTGGAGTCTTGAATTTCTGTCTTTCCCGGATAGAAACTGCATGGCTCTCTGAACGTTTTAAAATCACATAGGATATGTGGCAAAATGTCCCAGAATGCTGCTCTTTAGTACCTGTTTCCGAAGAAGATTCAGAGGTTAATATACCTAGAGTTTCCTCGGGAAATGTTGTCGTAGATAGTGAAGTCAAAAGAAGAGCAGCCAATTTTAGTTGAAAGTCAGACATCTGGCGCACAGAATCGCACGAATCCTAGGAACACTGTATAGAGATATGGCTATGCCCATTATAAAGATGAGATTCAGAAAGATTAAATATCTTGCGAAGAGCACAGAGATAGTTAGAGATGGAGAGGGATTTGAATTTCAGTCCATCCAAATCCAGAGTCTGAGCCAGACAGATCTAGGTTAGAACTCTCCTATCACTCATTAGCTGTGTAAACTTGGACAGATTTCTTAACTTCAGTGAGGTAGGTCTCCATTCACATATCTTTAAAATGGAGAGAATGCCTACCTCCCAGGATTGTCCAAAGATTAAATAATTGAGACAGGATATGTTAAAGTGCTGAGCACAGGGAGTCTTCCTTCTGTGACCTGCCTTGAATAAGTACTGTGTCAAGGCCCTGAGTCCATAAGACTCCCTCCTCCCCCAGTGTTGGAGATATAGTGGGAGACAGAAGACAATAACTTATTATAGGATGGTTTTAGACATTTACCCCAATATGTGAAACAAATAAAAAGGGGATACTCTGTTTGAAGGGGTGTGGGTGTTTGTAAAGAGGGAACTGATCCACCCACTCAGCCTTTCCCAGCTGCCCCTGGGGGTCCTAGACTGGCTCCTTTGACCCTGGGGCCCTGAAAACAGTCATTAGGTGAAATGGTCTCTGGGGGACTTTCAAACTAAAAACCTAGTTTCTACTGTAGGTACACAAATATCTGTAATAAAAGGTACAAATATGATGACAACCATAATATATATGTCCATTCAGACAGAGAGAGATCACAGTTGCTTTTTTCATGGAACAGGAAAGAAGACGGTCAATAATGGTGGTATCACGAAACGGTGGCCTTTCACAGAATGGGTAAGATTTTAAGAGGCTGAGATCACCACTGAAGAGGAAGGAGAGGAATGAAATGCATTTTAATGGGTATGTATCAGGAGGAAAGGCAAAATACGATAAGACAAAAGGAAAGGAAAAAAAATACAGAGCATCTTTGAGACTTGTGAGTAATTCTGACTTAACTGGAGCTTCAAGTACAGATGTGTAGGAAGTAGGGGAGGTGAGATTGGAAACTGGAGGCAATAAAAGACTGTGCTAAGACATGGCTTATGCGGTCTGAGTTCCTGTTCTGACAAACACTAGTTGTGGTGAACAGGGGAAACTGACTTAACTTCTACAACCTCGGCGTCCTATTCTGGAAAATGCAGCTATTAATGCTACTACTACTGGGACTTCTCTGGCGGTCCAGTGGTTAAGACTTTGCCTTCTAATGCAGGGGGGTGTGGGTTTGATCCCTAGTCGGGGACCTAAGATCCCACATGTCTTGAGGCCAGAAAGCCAAAACAGAAAACAGAAGCAATATTGTAACAAATTCAATAAAGACTTTAAAAATGGTCCACATCAAAAAAGATCTTAAAAAAAAAAATACTACTACTACTAATAAAGGAGAATAGTGACTCTTACTGAGCATTCACTCTGTGCCAAGCATGGTTCTAAGTACTTTAAAGGTATTAACACAGTCTTCACAACAACCCTGTAAGGTAGATCCAGTCATTGCCACAATTTTGCGTATGAGGAGGCTGAGGCAAGAGAGGGTAACAAACCTGTCTAGCAAGTCACTTGTCACACAGTTAATAAGAAGGAGATTGGAATCCAGGCATTCTCGTTCTGGAATCTATCTCATTATTAGAAGTTTAGCCATCCACCTCATAGAGTATGGTGAGAATTAAATGAAATAACTCTCGTAATATGCCTGTGATGGGGTTTAGGACATGCTACCCCGAAATGTGACACCTTGGCATATTGAATGGATTAAGCTAAAGGAGCTTGAAAAAAGGCAGAAGCAGGGAGGTCAGAGTCCCCTCCCCCATGTCTTGTTCCTTTGAATAGGTCGAAAACCTTCATGTGAGAGGTGTCCTCCCTATGCCTAGAGGAAAGGTGCATCTTTATCACAGAAGACAAAGGGACACCAAGAAGAACCCTGCATTTAGATTTCGCTAGGCTTCCCCTAGTTTACTACACTTATCTTAGTCTCATTAAACTATCACATTTTTACAGGACTACTCACTCTTCATCAAACTTAGGATAAATATACTCAGGTCTAACTGTTTCTTTGGGTCTTCATTTCTTTATGAAGGTTCCCATGTCACATAAAACTTACATTAAATAAACCTGTATGCTTTTCTTCTGTTTCTGTCAGGTTAATATTCAGACCCAGCCAGAAACCTCAAGAAGGTCGAGGAAAATTTCTACCTCTGCTACACTCACGAAGTGTCAGGCACAGAGTAAGGGTATAACTGAATAAATCTTAGCCTGGAAAAGGAGAGAAAGAGAGTTTGAAGCCCAGACCCATGAAGGTTCTTGAATACCACTACTTAGGAGTAGTTTTTGATGTTTCCCAGTTGGCAATTTTTAATTATACGTGGGGTTGCAATAGGCTTGTGGTGTGATCAGAAATGTGATTTAGAAAGCTTCAGCTTTTAGGATATACCAGCCTATAAAGAGAGAATTGTGGACTGATTAGATTTTTATTTTAATAGTCATTAAATGGGCCCCCAAAAGGTGGTGGCAGTGGAGATGGAAAGGAGGAAACATAGAGGTAAAAGCTATTACAGACACTGAGATGGAGGGTGGAGCAATCAAAAGATGACTCAAGGTTTCGAAGGCTGGGTGACTGGGAGAATGCTGCTGATGCCATTAATAGAAACACAGAAAGCAGGGACAGAAGCTGGACTTTGAGGGAAAAAAATAATGATGGCATTTTTTACAGATTGAGTTTGAAGTGATGACACATCATTTAGGTGGAGATACACAGTAGACAATCAGCTTTGCAGGAACTCAGCTCCATATAACAAATAAACAGTAGCATCTAAACTTTTATTCTTAGGACATCCTTTTTGATTAGACATTTTCAGCACATTCTCATTTTGTGTATAAAAGTAAATATATATATATATATATATATATATATATATGTGTTTATTTAGAAATTGCACACGTCTGTGCAGTATAAAAGATGCACATAGGGGCTTCCCTGGTGGCTCAGTGGTTGAGAGTCCGCCTGCCGATGCAGGGGACACGGGTTCATGCCCCGGTCCAGGAGGATC
>NW_006773895.1:2482658-2487054 GCF_000442215.2 Lipotes vexillifer | reverse complement strand
CCAAAAAAAAAAAAAAAAAAAAAAAAAAAAAAAAAAAAGATGCACATAGAAAATAATAATAGAAATAGAGATTCCAGTTTTTTCCTATGACCCCATGGATACTTTTGAGTACTGTCTGGTAGGCATGTACCCTATTTTGGAGACCACTGAAATATCTTAGATATTTCCTTCTCCAGTGTTGGGAAGGAACCTAAATGCATTTGCACTGAACAAAATGACCTTCTAGTGCCTCTTTTCCTATGAATGAAAATCTCCCCTTTTCGGGATTTCTTAACAGTGTGCACAGGAGGAAAAGGACTAAAGACTTCATTGTCCTACAAGTTCTCACATGTGTGCATAAAAGTCTGTGTATAAGGATGTTCAATGTAGCATTGTTGATAAAGGTGAAAATAACCTAAAATTCCATAAGAAAAGAGAAAATAACACAAATTATGATACATCATTTTATGAAATAAAGAATTCAGTTAAACATACACGTACTGAGGTGGGGAGGGACCTCCAAAACATATTGTCAAGTCAAAATATAAGTTGCAGTAGAGACAATGTCTTATGAGGGATTCCCCACGACCTATGAAGTAGTTTGAATAAACATATATATATATTTTTTCCTTTTCATTGAATGACACTGAATCTGAAGAAGCCTATAGATCAAGTACTACTTTATAGGAATTACAGCGAACTGAGGAATATGTTGGATAACACCAAGGGAATGCAATCAATAAAATCCAAACTGACAGATTTATTTAGGACAAATGATTAAGTGATTCATTTTATTCAACAAATGAAAATAATTTAAAAAGTGAGAAAGAGCTGGAAGGGAACTATGATTAAAGAGACAAAAATTTCAAAACTGGCAAAACTAAGCTATTTAAGGATGTCCACTTGAGTAACAAATTATGCCCTCTGTATTGTTTATTCTTTCTATAGTGATGTGTTCATTTGTGTCATTAAATATAACATTAAAGAGAAAAAACAGAAACTATATATAGTGTGATTTGTTGGAATGGAAATTCTAGGTGTATGTTAGAATGAGAATCCCATTGATTAACAAAGCTAAAGATGGACTTACATTTATAAGGATATTATGTTCAGAGATATATAATTATATATCTTCAACTAGGAAACCATACAAATGTAGTTTATTTGCAGAATGAATAAAATGAGTTAGCCTTTAAATGCATTTTCTTTTTTTAATTTAATTTAATTTAATTTATTATTTTTGGCTGCATTGGGTATTAGTTGCAGCACGTGTGATCTCTGTTGTGGTGCACGGGCTTCTCTCTAGTTGTGGCATGTGGGTTTTCTCTCTCTGGTTGTAGTGCACAGGCTCCAGAGTGCATGGGCTCTGTAGTTGTGGCACACAGGCTCCAGAGCACATGGGCTCTGTAGTTTGGGGCATGCAGGCTCTGTAGTTTGGGGCATGTGGGCTCAGTAGTTGTGGCACCTGGGCTTAGTTGCCCCACGGCATGTGGGATCTTAGTTCCCCAACCAGGGATCGAACCCCTGTGCCCTGCATTGGAAGGTGGTTTCTTTATCACTAGACCACCAGGTAAGTCCCTAAATGTGTTTTCTCTAAGATTGCTAAACATTCTTGCCTTTTTTTCTGTTCGATTCTCAAATAGAAAAAGTAATCTTTTGTTAATTGATATCTCTGATCTTTGGGCCTACATCTTAAGATACTTTAAGAAAATGGGTATTAGACATGTACAGGAAAGTTATTAACCACTGAGATGAAAATCTTCTGGTTGATGGTAGGAGCATTCTGTTATTCAAACTGATGCCAAAATATAATGGACCTCCAGTTCTAAAAGATGATTGAGCTCAAGAGTGGTGGAAACTTACAATTAAGGGCAAAATTAGTACTGTTTTTGTATTACTTATCCTCCATATTTGCTTCAGATCTTTTTTTCCCACAGATTCACATCTTTATTTGGTTGCTTCGTGTAAGTTTGCAGAAAATTTTGCTACTGAAACACCATTATAAACAAGAGCCATTGTTTTATTAAGCTTATCTGCCTGAAGATTATTCAATGTGTGGGTTAGAATTTGTGAATCTATTATCAAGGCTCTGTCCCAATCCACTTTTAGAAGCTCTTTTCAACATATTCTTGGTTTCATATTTAGATGCTAATAGAGATTATAGGAATTATGTACTTTCTTTTTCTTCTAATTCTTGTAACTAGTAGAGAACTCTAAACTGAAATGAAGAAAGAAAACCCAGTGTACATCTTTCTTTTTCCACTACCAACAATTTCCAATCTATTTTGCAAATATAGGACAGCTGCTTTATTGAGCTAAAAAAATACTACAAAATGTAATGATAGCACTTTGGACTCTATTCTGATCTCCCTTAAACTCCACACAGCTTGGATTTTTCTGTAATTTTAATGAAAATGTGGCATGGCACATCTCTCTCATTTAAATTATGCACCGTCAGTATTTCCTTCTTTGCAACTGAAGCACTTCTTGGGAAACTTGCCAGGTACAAGAGGGGAGGGTGAAAGCTGAAAATAGAAAATGGAGGTGGGGGCGGGGAAAGGAACTGGACTAAACAAACACACTCTTCATGCAGCCATGTTTTTAAAGACTTGCAAATCACTGGGAAATGGGGTACAGAAGTTCAAGTAGGATTAAGGAAGCTTTAGCTAGCTTAAATGGGGCTAAACAGAGGTCAGAATAGCGCTACAAGTCAAACTTTAAAAACTCGTTTGATTTGTTAAAAACTAACACAAGAATTCATTCATTTTAATAGGATATCAGAGTACCTCTTATTACTATTTAGCTACTTATGGCTTGATAATCATGTGGAAAAGTCAATAATGTTTCTTCATACCAGTGACAATTTCTCAGTTAACGAAGCCCTCTTTCTTCACCTGCTATGCTCCTCTTTTGTTTTCCAAGCATAGATCAATCATTCATTTATTTAACAAGTATTTATTGAGAGCCAGAGTGAAGAACAAGACAGCTTACTATCATCTATGTTACAACTCCATCTTTTGTAGAATTCACGTATACACAGAAATGAAATTCCCTTGGGAAGAGGTGATTTAAAAAAAAAAAATAGAAAAGAATAGGCACCATATTTATATAAGCGAGAAATAGCCATATAAATTTGGTACCATTTTATAAATCACTTTCACATTTAGTTCTCACTTTAGTCTGGCATGACAAGTATTATTATCTCCCTATTTTATGGATGAGGAAGGAGTTTCAGAAAGGTTAAGGAAATTGGTGCTCATCACCTTTCGGTTGCAGAGCTATGACTCAGAGTTGGGCCTTCTGACTGGGAATTAGTACTTTTCTCAATATGGTGCAGAGGTTGGGAATGCTAGCTCTGGAATCCAAACAATTTGGGTTTGTCTCACAATCTGCTCCTTACCATGACCTTAGGCAAGTTGTGTTCTAAGCCTGTTTCATCTAAAATGGAAATCATGATAAAACCTCCCTCCAAGGGTTGTGGGAAGGTGTAAATATTATAAGACTTGTGCTTAGCACAAAGTCCAGACACAGAAAGGGTTAAGTAGGATAGATTAACCCATTCTTCAAGCAGGATCAGAAATTCCCTGTTAGTTTTCTAGCGGAACTCTTTAGAAACAAAGAAGTTCTAGTTGGTGGAGTCAAAAAAAGATGTTCTGGGAGAATAGAATGGAAATTAAAGCTTAGCGCATCTTACTGTTAGGGCTAGTGCTGTGAGTAGGGAGTGTCAAAGGAAATCTAGGTCCTCAGCTCAAAAACATTTGTTCTGACATAATAAGATTCCTTTAGGATAAGTCAACAGATGTTTTAAAATGCAAATCTTCGGGCGTAGGAGGAACAAAGTGATAGCTTTCTGTGATAACTGTTATAAATTCTTTTCCTCAAGTAATATCTTATTTGAGATCTTCTGCACAGCAAGAAGGAGGAAGGGGATTTTGGTGCACTTTAGGGTAGGGTGGGTCTAGAAGAGATAGGATTAGGTGAGAAGTAGAATGCCTTTGGCCAGGATGGTGGAAGCCTGAGGGTGCTTGGGTGAGGAGAGGCAGAGCATTCTAAAAGAAGAGTCTGGAAAACGTGGGAAAATTCCAAAATCCCCTTCCTTTATTTTGTGATGTTGGTTGGAATTGGTAACTGCCTGATGTCAATAAAAATCATCTCCCAGCTTGCCTTTGGCACTGCTGGCATGGTGCTGATGCCTGAACTGGTATACTTGGTTGGGGCAAACCCTGTAGTGTAGCACAGCAATCTGGTTCCAAGTGTCCAAAGGGTTGTGCAGGCAGATACTTGTCCAGTCGGCTGAGTCAGAATCCCTGGGAGGGCACAGCTTGTTTTCTCTCTGGAACCTGCTTGCATTCACTATTTACATTATACCTTTAAAGGTCTTCTCTGAAATATTTCCAGCTAGGGAAATCAGGAATGC
>NW_006773895.1:2480163-2482644 GCF_000442215.2 Lipotes vexillifer | reverse complement strand
CCTCTTCCCCAGCAGCATACTGGGGCAGAGATCCCTGAACTGAGTCCAGAGTTCTGGGTTTGAATCCCAGCTGTGTCTCCTGTCTGATTTTATAGATCAGGATTTCAGTTTCCTGATCTATAAAATGGAGGAGTCAGATTTGTTGGTCTGTTATTGTCATCCCCTGAGTTGGCATGATTCAGTCATTCTTTTTTTTTAAATTTTTAAATTTTATTTATTTATTTTATATACAGCAGGTTCTTATTAGTCATTCTTGATATAAAGGTGGTTTTTAGTTCGGCTCTAAATTAGCAGCCACAGCCCCTTCGTTCTTATCTCACTGCTGGCTCTAGGATATAACAAACATTTGCTGTGAAATCTCTCTCTTTCAGTCTCTATTTAGCAGCAGAAACCCCAAAATACTAACTTATTGACTGCCCCTATCATCTCTACATTAGGTTTCCTTTGCATTTCGCCATCCAGTGACCCACATCTAAATAGGTGGAGGTTGCATAAAAAGAAAAAAGGCAGAAAGTTAAGTCAGAGCTGAACTGTAGATCAGTTGCTGCAATTTTACCCCAAAGCAGGGCTGTGCTTCTGGAAGGACTAAGATTTATTGGTTTCAACCCATGAAGATGTAAAATGTGCTGTTATCACATCTCCGCAGAATGTGTACTGGCACCAACCTGCAGAAACTGTATGGAATAGCAGCTTCCTAGTTGCTTTGTCAGTCCTACTCTCCATTTTGTGAGTCCAGATTCCAGTGTGTTACCCAAGGATAGATGCTATCTTGTTGGGAGTGAACCTTGAACTGTAATCCATTATGACTGATATCGATATGACTGATATTATGGCTTAGATACCTGTATATTTAAATGAAGTGAAACCTCATGATACTCAGAATTCTGCATTTAAACACAATGTAAATTTTCTTTTATATATTCACTTAAGATACAGTTAGTAAGTACCTGCTAGGTGTGGTATACTGTAAAATGATGAAAGCAGATTACTTGCTGGAAGGAATCTGAATTTTAGACTCAGAAAGATTTTGTCTGAATTTAGCTGCTGGTACTAAGTTTACTTTGAATGTGATATTCAACTTCTCTGTGCTTCTACTTCCTCTTGGGAATAACAATGTATCTCAGAAGATCTTTGTGAGTGTGAGTCTCAGGTATGTGTGGGTATTCAAAAATATTGTTTTATTAGTCTAGTTACTTAATAATAATTACAGCCCCCACTTTAGAACTGATGAAAGTGCTTTCACATATAGCACAGCATTTTAATCTCATACCACCCTCTAAGGCTGGTATGGCATTTTACCTTCGTTTAGGAGATAAGAAAGCTGAAGTCCAGAGTGGTTGGACTCAGATATTTCTTCAAACTGATTCCTAGACCCAAAGCCCTTCCTCAGAGGAAGCATATTTACTAACCAATAAATAAATAAAGGAAGAGTTCTATCCATCCAAGAAAGGCCCTGCTGAATGCTCGATAAGTCTGTCTCCTTTCATAAGCGGGGAGGAAAATATTTCTGATTTGTAAATATACAACCATGCCTAGATGGGGTGCCTGTAATACAAGTGAATTTCATTGCAGATTTCTAGTATCTCATCTTCCCTCCCCAGCCAACCACACTATCTTTCAAAAGAGTTTATCAATTTGCTACTTGAAGAATTCTCTGATGCTGAGATGATCTGAGAAGCAGTCAGCATAAACAAGGGTTTTCTAACCAGAATATCATGACTTTCCACACATCGATACTGTGAGTCATTCTTAGTGGATCGTGGCCAGAGTCTTTAATAGTGTGATTTCTGGAGCTATGAAAGGCCCCTAGGCCGAGACATAATTCTCCTCCTATATAACTCTTTAAATTTCTCTGCAGTCTTTTATTCTGCAGTTAGAGATGAGGCTTGAAGTGCAAACATCCATAAAAATAGTAGTTAATTGACTTACTTTTGTACTAAGGCAAGCGATACCAGATTCTTTTCTAAGGTAACATTTACTGAAAAGGAAGGGCACTGGCCAAACCACCATCAGGGTGTTGGGTGGGATAGAGACCAGAAACTGTGATGAGAAGGCCTAGCACAGAAAAGAATAAGTGAAGTCAAGGATGACATAACATTTTCACCCCTTAGATTGATTTAAGTTGTTTGGTAACATCAAATATTAGCTAGGTATGAGGTTTTATCATGCTCTGCTGGTAGGAAGGATAAATTGGTACTGTGTCTTTGGAAAAATATGTTGGCAGTATATTAAAACTCAATATCTAAACAATGGGACATCGTACATATGACCAAAGAAACACATGTTAGGTTGTCCAAAACATCATTCTTTATTAAAGGGGGAAAAACTGTCTAAATGCCCAGCAAAGAAAGAATAATTTCACAGGCTAGAGTACATTCATATCATGACATACTAGGTAGAAGCTGTAGAAAATGAAAACAATCAATGTATACCCATATGGAAAGATAGTTAATATGTGATATGAAGTTAAAAAAAAATTAT
>NW_006773895.1:2471706-2480153 GCF_000442215.2 Lipotes vexillifer | reverse complement strand
TCTTTCCCTTACTATGTATTTATATATCTTCATGTATGTATGGAAATGCATAGAAAAATTCTGGAAGACATACTCAAAATGGATAATAGTGATGGCCTGAGATTGGGAGGTAGTAGATGAAAGAGATTTTAGAACTGTAATGTTGGAATTTTTTTCATTGGATGTATTAATGTATTTCAAAGGAGAAAGAATGCACTGCACATGTATTAATACCTAACTGACAAATACTCTGAAAATCAAAAGTGAATTATTGAATGTGAGAACTATTGTAAAATGTTTTAAACATAAGCTACCCCTTTATTTCAAATTAATTAATTAATTTATTGTTTTTGGCTGCGTTGTGTCTTCCTTACTGCCCGCGGGCTTTCTCTAATTGCGGTGAGTGGGGGCTACTCTTCATTGCGGTGCACGGGCTTCTCATTGCAGAGCACGGGCTTAGTTGCTCCACGGCACGTGGGATCTTCCCGGACCAGGGCTCGAACCCCTGTCCCCTGCATTGGCAGGAGGATTCTTAACTACTGCACCACCAGGGAAGCCCCTACCCCTTTTTTCTTTCTTTCTTTCTTTTTTTTTTTTTGCGGTACGCAGGCCTCTCACTGTTGTGGCCTCTCCCGTTGCGGAGCACAGGCTCCGGACGCGCAGGCTCAGCGGCCATGGCTCACGGGCCCAGCCGCTCCGCGGCATGTGGGATCTTCCCGGACCAGGGCATGAACCCGCGTCCCCTGCATCGGCAGGCGGACTCTTAACCACTGCGCCACCAGGGAAGCCCCCCTTTCTTCTTAAGCATGAAGAATTTCCTGAAGGTCACATTGCTTAGTAGAGTTTCAAATGCCATCTTTGACCTCCTGACCAGCTCTAGCACCCCTTCCACAAGTTTGAGCTTAGTCTCAGGACACCAGTGCATCTTTAGCAGCAGTGCTAAAATTTCTTGCTATGCAAAAATAAGGTGATAGTACTCTGATGAATGTGGGATAAAGGGTTAGGGCAGGGACAACTGGCTGACTTTACCTGATTCAAAAGGACAAAAGACTGACTTTACCTGGTTCATATCCTACTTTGGTTCTGGTTAGAAGAGTCTATTTTATATCTTCCTTTAAAATTTTCAACTAGAAGTGTTGGAACTACCGGGAAGTATGGGAGAATAAGCCAAGAGAATGGCTCTCAAACGTGCTTTTTATGATTTTTATACTTATAATAATACCCGCTGAAGTTCTGATTGTGACAAAAGGAAAATAGCTTTGCAAACAAAATGTATTAAATTTTGTTTAATTATACAACTAAAGGACATTCAATTGTAGTTAATTGGAAAATGCATTCCAGATTAGGAGATCTGGGTTCTATCCCAGTTTGCCCCATGAAAGATGTGTGGAAAATCTGAATATAGTATGGAAAGAATGATAACTTCTTACCTAGGTTGCTGGTAAAAATAAATATGATAAAATGTTTGACAATAGCTGCCGCACTGATAAAAGTGCACAATAAATTCTTGTTGAACTGAGCTCTATTGTACTATTCTTCAGTACTCTTATTTCAGAACTTTTGCAAATTAAAAGCAAAGAGGGGGCCTCCCTGGTGGCGCGGTGGTTGAGAGTCCGCCTGCCGATGCAGGGGATATGGGTTCGTGCCCCGGTCCGGGAGGATCCCACATGCCGCGGAGCGGCTGGGCCCGTGAGCCATGGCCGCTGAGCTTGCGCGTCTGGCAACGGGAAAGGCCACGACAGTGAGAGGCCCACATATCGCAAAAAAAAAAAAAAAAAAAAAAAAAAAAAAAAAGCAAAGAGGAAGATAAGATGCAGAGAGGCTAACAGAGAAGATGTAGCATACTTTGGAGAATTGATCATAGAATTTTGGAACTTGTAGGAGCTTAGATATATTTTTAGTTATCCCAACAGTCTCATTTTATAAATAAGGAAATTGAGAACCTGAGAGGTTAAATGACTTGCCTAAAATCACTCAGTAGGATAGAGCCAGGTCTTCACAGTTTCACTCAGTTAACTTTATTTTTCAGAAAGTTCAGTGATGGTTTCTTTTGAAGGGAAGAACACAGCCATTCTATCTGCTTCCCTAAAGGATGCCAGAAAGCAATCAACTGTGGAACACTATGTAAAGGGAAGCTCAGTGAGTGAGAAAATTGTATTGTTTACCTCAACTATATGCCATCAACTTCTCAACCACCTGTTTGGTCATCAAATTGACCTGCTGCTATTGATACCAATGGGGGCAAGTTTGGGAGAGGGGTGTGTACCTGCCTCAAAGTCTCCTGGTGCAAAATATGGAAGAAGAGAAGTAAAAAACTAGGAAATAGGACCTTGGGCTGGTTAAGTGATGTCACCTAGCATATTCTACCAACAGAAAACTGCTGTTTATCTAAAAGAAAACATTTTCCAATTTTTCTCAGTAGGGTTGCCAGATGTTCTGTAACTGGAATGATGCAGTCCTATATTTTAGATCTGTGGTAAAATAAAGAATTAAATAAAGAGAGCATGTAAAGGTTTAAAAAATTATTTAGACTTTATAAAAATCTGAATTAAAAATATAGCATTGTTATGCTTCCTCAGCCAACAAACTAGATATTCACTAGTTATACTGTATGTTGAATTTTATTATTTTTTTATTTTTATTTTTATTTTGTGGTATGTGGGCCTCTCACTGTAGTGGCTTCTCCCGTTGCGGAGCACAGGCTCCGGACGCGCAGGCTCAGCGGCTATGGCTCATGGGCCCAGCCGCTCCGCGGCATGTGGGATCTTCCTGGACCGGGGCACGAACCTGTGTCCCCTGCATCGGCAGGCAGACTCTCAACCACTGCGCCACCAGGGAAGCCCCTGTATGTTGAATTTTAAATTAATATTTTTATAATTACTTCAGAAATGTGCGTGATTCCTCTCTTAAATGCTGCCATAGAAAATATTTTCAATTTTCAATGTGTTGAATTATGTGTGGACTGATTATATAAAACGAATTCGAACTGAAATTTTGTTTTCTTCAAAATTCCAAGCAATTGTTTAAAAATAATTGTTTCTGGGCTTCCCTGGTGGCGCAGTGGTTGAGAGTCCGCCTGCCGATGCAGGGGACACAGGTTCGTGCCCCAGTCTGGGAAGATCCCACATGCCGCAGAGCGGCTGGGCCCGTGAGCCATGGCCGCTGAGCCTGCGCGTCCGGAGCCTGTGCTCCGCAACGGGAGAGGCCACAGCAGTGAGAGGCCCGTGTACTGCAAAAAAAAAAAAAAAAAAAAAAAAAAAAAAATAATTGTTTCTAAGAAGGATATAAAATAAATCAACATTTCACAACCAATAAATACAAAATACCAGATGATATAAGCAATCATCTTTAAATATTAGATCTTTATTCCCAATCCGCTTTGCCAAGTCCCCTATTTTTGAGGAGTACCTCTGGAATTCTATTTTTTAACATCAGCAGAAGCTCTTTCCAGTTTTTTTTTTTTTTTTTTTTTTTCCCCCAGCTGTGTTAAGTAGAAGAAAGGGTCCTTGGAACCAGACCAATTTGGTTTCAAATTCTTTCTCCACTACTTTCTAGCTTACTAGCTGTGGAACCCGGGTCAAATTATTTTACTTCTCAACTTTCTCTTCAGCAAGTGAAAATTATAATTCCTACCTTGAAGGTTTTTTGAAGGTTAAAGGAAACAATCACTCCTTTACCATATAGGTATACAAACCCGTATGTATGAAAGGCACTTAGCATGATGCCTGACTTGGAATATGCTCAGGTTTTGGAATACCACCCTCTTTCTCCTGAGTCTGCACGGTGCTTCCCAATCTGTTTTTAAAAACTCCCAAAAGGATTTCAGGGTCAAGTAAATTTGGGGGAGCTACATAAGTAGTCCCTCTCTTTGGTCTAAGAGAATGCACATTTGCATATTAAAGGTTCTAAGGAGGCATAATCTGATGTTTTTCAATTTTATTTGAGCACAGATTCTTTAATCTCTAAAGAACATAAATTAATGGTTCTAGGGAACTCAGTTTGGGGAAAATTGGGCCAGAAAATGGGGAAGTATGGGTAATGGCTTTAAGACTCCTGAGAACAGGGAAAAAGCTTAGAAGGAAAAAACAGGGACAGCTTGTGTAGCTGTCCATTCCCATTAGAGTTTCCTCCCTTTTTCCAATTAGAGTATGGGTCCCTTAGAGGAAGGCTTTCAGACTTTCCCATCAAAGTACCCCTAAAGCAAGGGACACTGAATACTTATTTTATCATGAAATCCCATGAGAGTCTCCCATGTTACACCATAAGATACCTGTTTGCTTAAATATAAAAATAAAAATTTTAATTATTGAGAAGTAAATGACAATAATTTCCTACACACACACACACACACACACACACACATACACACACATTCTCTGATCAATTTTATGCTCTTGTAAGATGTATCAAATTCCATGCTTATTTGGTATACAAATGCAAACTCCCTGGTGTAATACTGAGCAGGCATGGGAGGAGTACATATACTCCAGTATGAGAGGCAGGGCCTTGAGTCAGTCAGTCTACAAATGTTGACTGTGTTCTCTAGAATGGGAACTGCTTTAGGGGCTGAGCAAGGAGGCAGAGAGGTTTTGTACTTTTAAGGAATTCTCATAAGTTGTGTCCCATGAATGAGAAATTCTTTTTCTTTCTTGTGTTACGCGGGCCTCTCACTGTTGTGGCCTCTCCTGTTGCGGAGCACTGGCTCCGGACGCGCAGGCTCAGCAGCCATGGCTCACGGGCCCAGCCGCTCCGCGGCACGTGGGACCCTCCCAGGCAGGGGCATGAACCCGTGTCCCCTGCATCGGCAGGCAGACTCCCAACCACTGCGCCACCAGGGAAGCCCCATGAGAAATTCTTACAGTCTGTGTCCCATGAAAGTGCGTGGGGGTCGGAGTGCTGACCATGAGGAGGGAAGCAGTGAGATAGCCAGTAAACTCATGAAATGATAAATAAGGTCACTTTTAGCACTAATTGATGCTCTGAAGAAGCTGCAATAGTGATAGAGTGACTGGTGGAAGCTACTTGAACTAGAGGGTCAGGGAGGTTCTTTGAGGATGAAAATTCTGGCTGAAGCCCACTCCTAAGAAGGATGCCAAACAAAGGGTTGTGTGAAGAACTTTCTAAGTTGAAGGCAGAACACTTACAAAAGTCCAAGGATGGGAAATGGCTTGGCATGTGTCTTAGGATGGGTATTTCACAATAGACCCGGAGATAAGGACAGGTACAGGTAGTTTATTTGGGAGGTCTTCTCAGGAAACACCAGAGAGGAAATGGAGAAAGTGGACAAGGAGAGAGGAAAACCAAGAAAGGGTGTGTTATGAGAGGGCAACTGCTATAGATACGAGGGACTTATTTCCCCTGGGGTGGAGCTGCTGAAAGAAACCACCTGGATCTCACCTCACAGTCATCCTAAACAGAGGGCTGGGAGGGGGCCATGTAGCTGCCTTCTCCCACAGCTCACTGGCTATTATCCTCAGGGTATTAACGCTCCTGCACTTTCAGGTTGTACCTGTGGAGGTCAAGAAAACTCCTGAAGAACTAAAGAAAATCCTCAGGCAAATAAGAAGAGAAACCCAGATGCTAAAGACAGGAAAATGTCAGTATGCTGAAAACTCTTCAGGGGCAGGGAGGATAATGGCAGGGTATCAACCATGCTTGTCTTCCATAGAATAGAACTCAAAGCTAACTTGGTTGAAGCATAATAGGGGAAAAATGAAAAGATGAGTTCAGGGAGGTTGGCAGAAGCCAGATGATGTGTAACTTTGCCTATTTTAAGTCCATTTGCAGTGAGTAGCCACTGGAGGGTTTTAAGTGGGAAAATGATCTGATCTGATCAAGCTTTAGAAAGATAGCTATGTGGATTTTCTTTTCGTTTTTTTTTGGTGGTTGTTATTTTGGGGTTTTGTTTGTTTGCTTTTTTTTGTTTTGTGGACAACTGCCTGCAAGAAGACAAGAGGCAGGAAGAGGAATAAAAAGGCTATTGCATAATAATAAAGAGATCATAGTCAATTAAGTTTAGTGGTAGATTATTAGTCTTCATCTTAACCTATAAGCAGTATTTGAGAAAACTGATCACTTCTTTTTTTTTTTTTTTTTTTTTTTTTTTTTTTTTTTGCATTACGCGGGCCTCTCCCTGTTGTGGCCTCTTCCGTTGCGGAGCCCAGGCTCCGGACGCACCGGCTCCGCGTCCATGGCTCACGGGCCCAGCCGCTCCGCGGCATGTGGGATCTTCCCGGACCGGGGCACGACCCCATGTCCCCTGCATTGGCAGGCGGACTCTCAACCACTGTGCCACCAGGGAAGCCCCTGATCACTTCTTTTTGAAACACTTTCTTGGCTTGGCTTTCAGAAGACCACTTTCTCTTGATGTTCCTATTACCTCTTTGGGACTCTTACTCAGTCTCTGTTCTTGGAGTGCTCCAGGGCTCAGTTCTGGAACATTTTTCTTTGTCTTTACATACTTCTTAGGTGATCTCATGTAGCCTTATGTCTTTAAATAGGCACCCATTAGTCTTTCAGATCTGTAGCCCAGACCTTTCTCTTGAACTCCAGAGTCATTTATGTCACTACAAGCTTCATTGTCTTTTGGGGGTCTGATTGACCTCTCAAAACTAAGATGTCAAAAACTGAACCCTTGGTTCCCCTGACCTCTGCAAATGGTGGTGGGGATTAAAAGGATAGCAGTGGAGGTGATGAAAGTGATTTGTTCATGAAACATTTGGGAGGTAGAGCCAACAAGTCTTAATGATGCATTAGATGTGAGGATGAGTAGGAACCTAAGATGGCAAGTCAGTTTTGACTTGAATAACTGGAAAGGTGATAGTGATATATATACAGAAACGGAAGGTGTAGATTTGACGGAGAAAATCAGCGGTTCTGCTCTGACTATATTAAGTTTGATATGTGTGTTAGGCATTCAAATAGGATATGTGAGGTAACTGAGCACTCCACCTAAAGGAGAGATTCCCTCACTCGCATCCATATTGAAAATGAGGATTTTACAAAGACGTAGCCCAAATAAAAGCTCTCTGTTTCTCTCTGCATATTGGGACTACAGAGTTGAACAGTGTCTAACCATTAAACACTTAGGAAAGAGTAGATGAGGATATGGACTGATAAACATACCTCTGCAGTAGATCCTAAAATATTCACAGGCAGGTTAGCAGCTGAAAACATTAGGCAATCATTATCAAATAGATTTTGATATAAAAAAATGAAACTATTATAGCCAAGTCAGTCCTTTTAAAATTCTCTGCTCAAATCCCTCCAGAGACTTCCATTTCACTTAAAATAAACGTCCTGACTATGTCTGACCTGGTTGTCTTTAATCTCTAGGCCCCTGCCCACCTACCCTCCTCTTCCCCTAACACAACACACTTGCACACTCAGCCCCGCCCACAGTGGCCTCTTTGCTCTACCTTAAACACTGCCAACTGCCCACTGGTAGCCTTTGCCCTTGTTCCTTTCCCTCGGCCTGGAGCTTTCTTCCTCCCAGCTATGTGTTAGGCTTCTTTCCTAGCCTCACTCTGACCTTGCTCAAATGTTTCTTACACAAGAGACCCTCCTTAGACCATCTTATGTGGAATATCAGACTCTGTTGTTGTTTATCCCTTTATTCTGTTTATATTTCTTCACAGTTTTTATCACTACTTCAGCTTAGTTTAAGTATTTATTTGCTTATTATCTGTCTTTCTTATTAGCATGTAGGTGTCAATAGGCCAGGAGCTTTACTTGGTCTGTTTTATTTAATGCTATATCCCTAGATCCTAGAACATTACCTGACATATGAGAGGTGCTTGGTAAGAATGTAATTGAATAAATGAACAAATCATTCTTTTTAAAATGTATATCATCAAATGTTTCTTACGTGGAAATTGAATGTGATAGAATGCCAGGTAAGAAATATCTGATAGGCAGGAGAAACCTTCTCTGATAGGATATCTCAGAGGGAACAGTCTCAGAGCCTAGGTTTAAAAATCTAGGCCTCATTAGAGAAATGCAAATCAAAACTACAATGAGATATCATCTCACACCAGTCAGAATGGCCATCATCAAAACATCTAGAAACAATAAATGCTAGAGAGGGTGTGGAGAAAAGGGAACACTCTTGCACTGCTGGTGGGAATGTGAATTGGTTCAGCCACTATGGAGAACAGTATGGAGGTTCCTTAAAAAACTACAAATAGAACTACCATATGACCCAGCAATCCCACTACTGGGCATATACCCTGAGAAAACCATAATTCAAAAAGAGTCATGTACCAAAATGTTCATTGCAGCTCTATTTACAATAGCCCGGAGATGGAAACAACCTAAGTGTCCATCATCGGATGAATGGATAAAGAAGATGTGGCACATATATACAATGGAATATTACTCAGCCATAAAAAGAAACGAAATTGAGCTATTTGTAATGAGGTGGATAGACCTAGAGTCTGTCATACAGAGTGAAGTAAGTCAGAAAGAGA
>NW_006773895.1:2441937-2471358 GCF_000442215.2 Lipotes vexillifer | reverse complement strand
AAAGAGCTCCAGTGTCTGATCCAGGGCTCGGAGTTGGGAAGGAGGAAGTTAGAATGACAATAATCATATTGTGTAAACTACTGAGACTGGATCTCAGGTAAAGTCGAACAATCAAGGACATAATGACAGAACTAGAGTATATATTAGACGAGTGTTTCTCAAACTTTTTGTACATTAGAATTAACTGGTGGGGCTCGCTTTTAAAAACTCTCTGTGATGAGGTTGTACCCTATACCAATAAAGTGACTCCAAGGTACAGACAAATTTGAGACTCAGTGTACCAGACATTGCTCTTCAAAGAGTGGTCCCCAGACTGGCAGCTCTGGCATTACCCAAAACTTGTTAGAAATGCAGAATTACAGGCTCCATGACTACCTACCAATCAGAATCTGCATTTTAACGAGATCTGGGTGATATGTACACGCATTGAAATTTGAGAAGCACTAATGTAGACTGCCAGGTAAGAGCTAGGCAGGAAATAAAGTCATTAATCCTTAATTCCCTGAAGTGAATTAGAGAACCATAAATCCCCCTATGTTCACTGTACTTTCTGATTTGGGTCAGAGTTAGATCAGAGCCTGGGAGCAGGGGTGGTTGTAGAGGGCATTGAAATGAAGTACAGATGGCCTTACCTCTTGGGAGAGGTCATTTAATGGAATAGGGAACCAGACAGGGTTTAAATCCAGTTTATGACAACTGGCAGGAGACAGGATTGGAATGGTAGGTTGGTTTCAGACTGTAAATGAGCCACAAATAGTGATGGTGTTGGAGCAGGTGAATAACATAATAAAATCTATATTTTGGATGCAGATTGACCAGGTAGAAATTCTTGATGCACTCCTGAGTAAAACAATAATGAGTTGAGAATAGTACAAGAATGAGAATAAGTGGAAGTTTTTTCACTGTTCTTCAATATTAATGTATGTTCACAAGTCAAAATTAGGTTGTATAGCTTATTATTTTAATCATCCAGACATTAAAAACATCACCTAAAATTAGGAGAACATGTAGAATCCAACAGCAGATTAGAAATTGCTTTGCTTGGTTAGCTTTGTGAAGATCCTGCTAAATTCTTTTCTTCAGAAATGTAACTTTTTATTTCCACATCAATAGCATAGTTGACATTTTATTTTTTGCCATTTCTTATAATTATTCTTACAATTGCAAACTTTAAAGTTGTAATACATTTTATGTATTGTAAGAAAGTATTAGTATATACGAAAATTTCTCTAGGCTGCTAATCAAGCCCACTATAGGCCTTCACATTTATGTCACCTCATTTTAAATGCATGAGCTGGTTTCATTGTGAAAAGTTAGGGAAATGTAGGAAAACTAAGAAGTGAAAGAAATTTGAGGACCACCCAAGGAATCTGATTTATGGTGGAAATGGCTCTCTTACCTATTACATAGTATTCTATCATATGTATTTTATGTTTTTAAAAATTGCAACTGGCCTTTGACCTACTAAACTACAGTCTCTATGAGGTAAGGTGAAATTCCAGACACTGTTCCTGGCATGGAGTGGGTGCTCAATAAGGATGTTTTGAATAAATGAATGGATGGTCATCAGCTTTTAGTCTGGGAGGAATCTGGCTTGTCACTGCCCCTTTCTCTGGAAGGGGTTGCCCTTATCTGATGGGAGCTGCCTTTCCTGGAGAAAGCTGGGAAGTTAGGCTTCTGGAATCACAGCTTTGCCTTGCTTTCTCTGCACTGCTTTATGCTGCTCATCTCCCTCCCTTATAGGTATCTCCCGAAAGCACTTTCAATATGTAATTTGCACAAGAACTCCCGTCTCAGACTCTACTCCTAGGAAATCTTACCTAAGATGATATATTTGTATGTATAATTGTTAAATATTATATATACGTACATGTGTATGTATGTATGTATATACATGTGTATGTATGTATGTATATACATGTGTATATACACACAAAAATTTCCAAAATTTTTATCCCGTCCTATATTAAGAAGTATATTTTACATTTTGATCTAGTATAAAATATTAATAAAAATATATATACTTACACACATACACATATTTATTCATTTGACAACAAGTGCCTGTCTATTGCCTATTATGTGCCAAGCACTGTTCTCTGTTGTATTGGATGGGGAAACAGCAGTGAATATAGAGCTTACGTTCATAATACAAAACTTAACTTTACCAAGCGCTATGCAGTCTGATACATGGTATTCTATTCTAATATTTTCCTTTACCATCTATTGTAGTCTATTCCTTTAAAAAAAATGCTGTTCATGACTCACTAAATTGATTTAACAATCTGCTTGAGAGTTGTAACCATCAGTTTGAAAATAGTGCCTTAGATAGTGTCAGATCTCATTTTATAAGGTATAGGGATCTTTTGTTAATACCTTCAGGCATTTAATATGATACAATATTTAATAGCAAGGAAAAATATATAACTGGCATATGCATGGTAATATTATCTTATTCCTTGAAGGCTTATATGATTCAACCTTTATTTTTTATTAATATTTCTTTTCAAAATACCCTTTTCATCTTCTTCAACTAGAAGTCAGTAGATGAAGCTTTTGCCCTATGTCTAAACTGTCAAGGTCTCTAAGAGAAAATGTGCTTTAAAGAAGTAGGAGTTAATGGTCACTCTTGCACTATAAATTCTATTGGCAGATACTCTACTAGCTGGTAGATAAAAGGATGACTTTCTCCTTGAAAACTCTAATGAGACTTGGGAATAATATACAATCTGTGATTCAGGTACTATACTCTAAATGTAAGAGCTTTTAAACAATCTTAAAACCTTATCTAAAATAAATCACATTGTTTCTTGTTATTTCTTAGAGAAGTAAAGATATCTAATACAATTATACTCCAATAAAGATGTAAAATAAAAAAGAAAAAAAAAACCAAGTTATAAATATTTGTGAAGTAAAACAACTTTAGTTTTTGAGCCTAAAAAACTTCATTTTCTTCTTGAGAAAAGGTTATGACATATGTTTGCCATTTGATTGATTTAGAAGTGAGGAAATACTGTATTATCTACAAATATATTCTTTCTGGAGAGAAGCTTAGAAAGGTCAGGGCTGAAGCAGTTGCAAATGGTGGAAGGAAAGCATTCCCCCAAGCATGACCTGGATTTAAATACTATTCTACTGAAGGAATAGGTGGCATAGGGCTTGCTTATGAATTACAAGTTCCTTTCTGTAAAATGGGATAGTAATCCTAACTTCTCAGACTTGTTGTGAGAAAAAAAATGTCATAATACACTTAGTAAATGCTGATTTATTTCAGTTAAGATTCATCAGGGGGGAACATTTAGCTAGCCTGGTGAGAGAAGTCCATGAGAAAATTGTCTGATTGTTTAATACACCCATTGGGACTTACACATTCAAACAATAGCTCTGAGAGGCTACATGTAGAGGCCAGTGATGATGTCCTTACTCCCAGCATCTTCAAAACTCCACTTTGGAATTGCCCTCAGAATATATCTCACCTTATAGTCACATTTTATGATTGAGATTATTCAGTATTTACTCAGCTGGATCTCTAACTTTCTCATCAGGCTTACACCTCCATAATGTAGTGGTTTTAAAAGTCCAATTCGACTTTGAAAGGTTAAGCTATTTAAAAAACATGATGCAGGACTTGAAAGCAACATTGAAAGAAAAACTCCCAAAATGCTGTGATTCACCTCAACTAACATGATTATTAAGCTACTGGCCTGACTTGCCAAGAAGCCAATAAGATGCAAACTACTGACGGTGATTCTCGCTGACTAGCCAAGGATAGCTCCTAGTTGCTCAGGATCAAACCACAGCTGTGGGCCAGAGCCAGGACTGTGGAATCTTGCAGTGCACTGAGACTGAGAGCTTAGAGTTTGAGGCTTGGGAGCTTGTGAAAATCTAGAGCTTCAAGGGATCTCCCAAGGCTCTGTTCCTTAGCTAAGATATAGCTGATCTTATAGTTCTGATCTGGTTCAATGTTTCTGTCTTACTGTTTTAAGTATGCTGTTACGGGACTTCCTTCGTGGTCCAGCGGTAAGAAATCCACCTTCCGGTGCAGGGGACGTGGGTTCAATCCCTGGTTGGGGAACTAAGATCCCACATACCATGGGATAGCTAAGCCCGAGCGCCACAACCACTGAGCTCGCTCACCCCAATGACAGAGCCCGCGTGCCACAAACTACAGAGTCCATGTGCTCTGGAGCCCTCGCACCACAACTGGAGAGAGAAAACCCGCACGCCACAACTAGAGAGGAGCCCATGTCGCAACGAAAAATCCTGCATGCCTCAATGAAGACCCCGCGTCCCGCAACTAAGACCTGATGCAGCCAAAAAAATAAAAAAATATTTTTTAAACTATAAATAAATAAATAGAATATGCCATTACTTCCCAGTGTCTGCTTTTACTCAGAATGAGACAGTTCCACAATGATCACAGGAAAAGTTATTTAACCTTTCTGATCCTCAGATTCCTCATATGGAAAATGGAAGTAATAAAAGTACATTCCAGTAAGATTGCTGTGAGATTATATAAGATAATGAAAATAACGTGTTTAATGGGGCACTTGGCACAAAGTAAACTCTCAGTAATAATAATAATTTATTTATTATTATTCATAATATCTGAATATAGTGCAATCTACCTCTGTGCCCAGCTCAATGGCTAGGAAACCCAGCTGAATTAAAGCCTATCTCTCTTGGGTATACTTAAAAGGGGATGCTAGACAACTGTTACTGGGATAGGGAACCTTTTACAGGGTGTCTAAAGTTCAGATTATGGGAGAAGAGAAAGCCACTGACGGCTCTGTGCTAGTTAGATAAATCTGATTTACATTCAAGTATGTTATTTTTGTTAATGGTCATGTGCCTTTATAGTCACATTTGCTATGGATATATGGATTCAGTTTTCATGACTTCTGAACCCATTGCCCATTTCTATAATAATAATAATAGTAATAAGCACAACTAACATTTACTGATAAATATTAAGGGTGCTACAAAAACCCTTTGATGTGGGCTGTGTATCTGATTTGACATCACTATAATGAATAAAGTATCAAAGCAGAAAGAGCAGAGCTATCCTCTCCCCCCATCTTTAACTCAGCTCTCCCCACCTACCCACCTGCCCAAGCCCTTCATTCTGGTATTCACGAGTGTTTAAGGCATCGTTAAACTGTATAACTGCCAATTTTCTCTTCCTACTGGTAAAGTATAGGTATGAATGCTTTCACTTGCACCTCGGCAAATATTTATTAAATGCTTGCTCTGAAGCACTGGTCAAAGGACTGAAATAGAACAAACCTTCAGAGACCCGCTAGTCCAGAGGCCTTGTAATGTCTCACAGGTCCACTCCCCTGACCAGTTCATTCTGTTACAGTTGAAGAATCGTGTTTTTTGTTTTTTTGCTGTACGCGGGCCTCTCACTGCTGTGGCCTCTCCCGTTGCGGAGCACAGGCTCTGGACGCGCAGGCTCAGCGGCCATGGCTCACGGGCCCAGCCGCTCCGCGGCATGTGGGATCCGCCCGGACTGGGGCACGAACCAGTGTCCCCTGCATTGGCAGGCGGACTCTCAACCACTGCACCACCAGGGAAGCCCAGTTTTTTCATGTTTTAAATGATGATAACATTTGTCCTACTTTATAGCTTATATGAAAGTGTGGTATGTCATGAAAGCAATGCCTTGGTCTTTGGTGGTGTTAGTTGGTCTTTGGTATTTACCAGTCAAGAGGTGACAAAGAGTGGAACACTTCTAGGGGAATACCACTAGAAAACCATACAAGAAAGCCACCCATCATCACAGATGGGGCTTTGTGACAGAATGTTTAAGTCACTGTGTTTTTGAGTTCCTGTAGCCTAACCCAATTTCCAATCATTCTGGGGGTATGTCACTTGGGATTGTTATTGTGTCATAGTGGAAAAAATATAGCTGAGATTGCTGCAGGCTAGGCACTCTTCAAAGGCAAATGAAAGAATGAAAACTCCTCTCTGACACCTTTTTAAACAAAGAACTTTTAACTATATATAATCCACGGTTCAACTCACGCAAGGCATGCCAATGTTTTCAAGTACGATTTGCTCTTAAGATGGTTACTGCCTGTTGGAAGTTATGGTTGCTGGTGAAGTCTGTGTTCTAATACACACTATTTATATGTTGGTTGCTGTTTTTCAACTTTTAGGTAACATCACCCCAAAGAACGCAACTATAACATAAAAAAGGGCCAAATTTTAAGACTTTGCTGAAGCACATTGGGAATGTCTCTTATGAAGGGGTAAGACAGCTTAAGAATTGGCTTTTTGTAAAGAACAAAATGAGGCTCATCTTTCACGACATAGAATTGGCAGCTCTGTAGTTTCTTTCCGTAAATAAAATACCATTGATAGCTCTTCCAGTTCTTAAAGACTGGAGAAAACAGACAGCTTTACAGAAATGACAGAGTATCTAACATAGCCATTCTTCATTCATTAACTCTAAGAAGGAAAACACTTGAAATAACCAGGAAGAAAAATACCTATTTTCCTCATCACCCAACATGTCAATTATTTCTCTTTTGTCAAATATTCTGTAACCAAGATCTATTTTTACAAATAGGGGCAAGATAATTTAGAGGAGAAGGAGGGAGAAGGAGAGAGAGGGAGGAGAGAAAAAAGGAGGAAGGAAGGGAGGGAGACTGCAAGAATGTGATGGGTCTCCCACCAGTATTTCTAGGCTCTTTATATTGTCATTAGTTTTTCTCCTGATAAGCATCCTGCCTCATTCAGGCAATATATTACACTGAAGAATCCTTTTCATTTAACTCTGCTCTGTCTCGATTTCTTTATCCTTTAAATGATGATAATGTTTGTTCTGTTTCATAGTGAAGGTGTTAGGATTAATACTATATTATAGATAAAAATGTTTTGAACTCCCCAGAAGACATTCCTATTGTCATCATTATCATCAAAAAATACTCTGCGCTTTCTTCTTATTGCTTCTTAGCTTCCCAACATCTAGCCAAAGTAGTAGCTTAATGATGGATATAAAATAATAGAGCTGCAAAAGAACTCAAGAGTGTTGAATTCAACCTTCTTTTCTTTTATACAGAATTGGATAGTGGGGCTTAGAGACATTAAATGACTTTTTGAGGTTACCATAATTCCCTGCTCAGTTTCCTCAACTATGAATGATTTTCAAGACTATGTTGTCAACTCTTCTCTTTATGTGCTTATTTTCTTAGCAGCTTGAACTACTTTAAACTTGAACTACAGTCTCTACTCTAAAATTTCTAAAATTGGCACCTCTACGTTTGGCAGGCATGTTCCTGAATCTCATACATTTATTTGTTTTTACAACTTGAACAATTAGATAACTGTACTAGTTTCCCAGAGCTGCCTAACAAATATCACAAATTGCATGATCAAGTGCTTAAAACAACAGACATTTATTCTCTCATGGTTCTGTGTGAGAAGTCTGAAATCAAGATGTCAGTAGGGCCTTACTCTGAAGTCTCTGGGAAATAATCTTTCTCTGCCTCTTAATAGAATCTGGTTGCTGCTGGCAATCCTTGGCATTCCTTGGCTTGCAGCTCTGTCACTCCAATCTTTGATTCTGTCATCGCATGGTCTACTCTCTCTGTGTATTTCCATATCTTCAAATCTCCCTCTCCTTAAAAAGATACCAGTCACTGGAGTTAGGCCCACCCTAGTCCAGTATGACCGCCTCTCAACTTGATTAATCAATCTGCAAAGACCCTATTTCCAAATAAGACAGATCTCTTTCACAGGTACCTGGGGTTAGAACCTCAACATAGCTTTTTAAAGGACACAAAACAACCCACAACAATAACCTACTCTCACAACAAAATCAAGATGGCTAAAATCAACCTCATTGGAGTCTTTGGAAATTGACTTCATTTCTGTCAATAGTATCACTAATCTGGAAGTGTTCAGGAAACAGATAATTTGAATTCTTCTATCACACTTATGTTCTAGATTCAATTTGCCATGAGGTTCTACTGTTTGTTCTTTTGAAGTATCCATCAACTTTCTTTATTGTCCATTGCCTCTGCATCTGCCCTGGGCCAGGCCTTTAATTCCCAGGTTAGTTTTGTTGATTCCAGTCTCGCTCTTATATAGTCCCTTACTCCTCAAAATGTAGTCCAAGGAACAGGAGCATCAGTATCAGCTACAAGCTTGGTAGAAATAAGGATTTTGGCCCCATCCCAGACCTGATTGTGATTCTGAATTAGAATCTTCATTTTAACATGATCACCACGTGATACCCATTAAAGTCTGACAACCCTGAGGTGGTTCAGAGCAAAACTGATGCCCTTTTAAGGTATCCCAAAGCCTAACTTGTTGGAAAAAATTTTAAATCCCTTCCAACTCTAGCTTTATCCAGACCAATTAAATAAATTAAATCAAATATGTACAATGGGATATTATATCAGAAACATTATAAAACTAACAATGATATCCAATATCATTAAATTGCTTGGGAAAAATGCTTGGTATATTGTTAATTCAAAAATGCTGGTTCTGGGACTTCCCTGGCAGTCCAGGGGTTAAGATTCCATGCTTCCTTTGCAAGGGCCACAGGTTCAATCCCTGGTCAGGGGACTAAGATCCCACATGCTACGCGGAACAGCCAAAAAAAAAAAAAAAAAAAAAAAATGCTGTCCTAAAAGATACATGGTGCCATATTTTGAGTATATATGTATATAAAAAGATCAGTGGAATGTTGGACAGTATTAACAGTGGTCATTTTTCGTGCTGTTGTTTTCGATGACTCTTCTCCAGTTATTATTTACTTCTTGTGATGAACATGTTACTCGTTCTGTAATAATAATAAAAAGTTATCATTAAAAATTTTTATCTATCTAAATTTGTGTCCCTCTACTTTTTAAGATTCATTTGCATACTGGGAATGGGATGAGATTTAAAATGGTGCTTGAAGAGGGAGAGGCTTCTGACTTATGGTAGAACTACTCATTCTTGGAACTCACCAGCAAAAAAATGTAAATGCACAGTAAACTACAATTAGTTGCAGAGGAAGAAGTGAGGGAGTCAAGCTGTGTCTTTGATCCAGGTACCAGTGTAATTTTGTCCCTTCATTTGTTTAGGCTAAAGTCAGATTATTAATTTCCTATTGCTGCATAACAAATTATTGTAAACTTTGAGGCTTAAAACAGTACAGACATCGATCATCTCCCATGTCTGTAGATTATCTGTTGATTAAGTGTCCAGGTATGGCTTACTGGGGTCCTCTTCTTAGTGTCTCACAAGGCTGTAATCTGAGTGTTTGCTAGGCTGTGCTCTCATCTGGAGGCTCAACTAAAGAAGAATCTCCTTCCAACCTCATTTAGGTTATTGGAAACATTCATTTCCTTGCAGCTATAAGACTAAGGGCCCTGGCCTCTCACTAGCTGTTAGTGTGGTACCCTCAGACCTTAGATGCCACCTGCAGTTCCCTGCCACATGGCTTTCTCCATAGGGAGTTTATACCATGGCTGTTACCTTCTTCCAGGTTAGCAGGAAAATCTTTTTCTAGTCTGCTAAAACAGAATCTTTGGTAGGAGTGGCAAGACGTCAAGTTTACATATTCTATTTGCTAGTTGCTTTTCAGAATCCTGTGCACACTCAAGGGCAGAGACAGTTCATAAAATCAGGGCATGGAGATCATAGAACCATCTTGGGATTCTGCTTACCACACAAATCAGAGCACACTGAGAATTCTCCAAGAAACAGTCAGACAAAGAGCAAGAAACATGGACTTTACCCTTAAGCCCAGTGTCCCCTTCCTTTTCAGGCCTTGTAGGTAGCAGCTACTCTACTAGATGGCGAAAGAGAGGAAAGCTCTCTAGCCTTCAGAAAGCAGGGATACCCACAAAGGACACATCTATCTATGTATACAACAAAATCTACAGGACATAGGTTAAAAAGACACAGCGCCCTGCCCCACTTCTTTGGAGAATCTGATGTAAAAGTCTGCAGTACAACCTTGATATTTTTATTTTTTCAAACTTTCACTGTGGATTCTGATGAACTTCTCAGTACTTCCAAACACGTAGAAGGCGTCTCCCTTTCCGTTCACAGATTTTAAAGCCTATATAAGCCCTGCTCTGCTTCCATGTTCACATGAAACCTTTTCCAATTACCCCAGTGCACACTAATTTCTTCTTACCCTGAACTTATATACTTGAATATCTGCTTATAAAGTTCCACAGAGATTAGTGAGTTTTTGAGTTCTCTTACATATCTTTTGGATTTTTCTCCACAATGAAATTATTTCTACTTCAAAGACAGAGTTCTTGTCTCATATTAATATAAAGCAGATTTCTGGGTATATCATAGGTATATAATTTAGTTTCATTAATTGGTTAAACTCAGAAATTAGAGATGGGGCACAGGTACTTGATTTTCATAGCAGTACTTAACTTGGATTCAGAAAACTATTGTTTCCAAGGAACATAGACTAAGGAGGCAGTATATTATAGTAGGATGTGCCCAAACTTTAGATATTCACGTACAAACTACTTAATTTTTTTGGCCATGTTTGTGTATTTTTTGTACTAAAATTTACATGATATTTCTCTTTTAATTGAATCTTACTTGACTTCAACCTAAGCAATAATATCCATGAAACTATGTATTTCACACGGTAGTTATACATTTTTCACTTTTGCATGGAAATACATTATAATAAAATAAAGTACTGTCCATGTATCACCCACAATTATTTCCTGTACTACCAAAACGGTGCTTATACAACTTGTTGGGAATTACTCCCATAGTGCAAACCATTTCTAGCCTCAGAAGCTGGCTCTACCTCTTTCAGACTTTGGCTTCTGAATCTTAGAGTACAAGACAAGGGTAAGAATAGTAACAACTAATGTTTATTGTTAAGTACTATCTACCTGGTAAAGTTCTAAGCATTTTATACATATTCATTAATTAAATCTCCAGAACAATCCTATATTATTATCTCCTTTTTTTCAGACAAAGAAGCTAAGGCATAGAGAAGCTATGTAACTTGCTTAAGGTCACACACCTGGTTAACTGAGGAGCAGGGATGCGAACCCAGAGAGTCTGACTTTCAAGTCAAGTTTCTTTAACTACTTCATACACTGCTACTGTGGTTTAATCTCGTACGATAAAGATTAAATGCACAAACAACAACAACCAAAAAGCCACAACACACACACTCACCCCTCACCTAGCACCAGACCTAATTTATAGAAAGAATTCAATATAATTTAATGATCTTTCTATAAGATATTTTGGTATATTTTATTTAATCTTTTCATAGGGGTCACAAAATGGTGTTATATCAGTCTTTAAACCTCAGACTGGATAAGTATGAAGCTTTCTCATTGAGGCAACTAATAAAACTTCAGACAACTTTTCAGTGGGATTAGAGAGCAGAAGTGCATCTGATTTGAGGAATTTTACATTGATCCCTGACACAACAAAGGTGGTTTAAATTGACCTTCCTGAAAGTTTGCAGGTCATGAAGACCAATTAGTTGCTATGGTGTCAATAAGTGCAAATTGCTTTAGATTCTTGGTGAATAGGGAAATCTCCACTGGGTCAGTGCCCAGGGCAATGAGGTACTAAAGGCACTGCAGGTGGTTTGAAGGCAGACATTAAAAAAAAAAAATCCACAACTGTGCTGGGCTTTGGCGGTCCACTCATAAATGGTGATGTGCTCGGGCAGCTTCTTTAGCCTGTAGAAGAAAATCAAGGTGCTGATCTCAGCCTACACATCACCGTGTGGTCTAGATTAATTTTATTTTAGGCATAATTGTTTCTTTAGACATGGTACAGCAAAAAGAAGAAAAAAAGATTAGACAGAATTGCTTATTTTGTGGGACTTTTGATTTTCAGTAAAACATCAAGATATAACTAATTAATAATCCTTCTCTCCAGTCTTCATTTTAAAGGTCTTCATTTAAAGTTAACAGAAAAGAAAATATATAAATAAATGTCTAAGTTGAAATGTGGAAACCAAATATTCAACCTTTTTAAAAAACTAATTCAGAGGCTTCCCTGGTGGCACAGTGGTTGAGAGTTTATGTCTGGATATGTCCAAGCTATTTGCTAGGTGAACAGTCACACTTGATAGATCCAGGAGGGAATTTCTTGGTACAATGAACAAAAAGAGTTATTTTGTTCTCGTGCTCCAACCTCAGACCAAGGGAAAAAAAAAAAAACTGTCATAAAAATATGGTCACCTTTCTGGCTCTAAAACTGTGCTTGTGCCTGGGGAAGGATTCTCAGAATGAAAAAAAAAAAAATTGGTGACATTACAGGGGACACTTTCTGTTCTTCCCTTTGTAATAGTCAATCTTGTTTAGACAGTAGCCTCTGAGTGGACTGGGAACAGTGTATTAGGAGTGATGGCAAGGGATTCAGGGGCAAGGGATGCACAAATCTGTTATATAGTGACCAAGATCTGATTTTTTTCTACTAAAACTTCACTATTTAAGCTTTGTTTCTGGATGCTCTAATATAGTCAAATTTCTGTATGTCAAGTGCCATAATCCAAAATACTGATAATAAAAATAAAAGACTTAATATACCTATTTAATGCTCTTTTACTCTCCCCTTCCCTATGCTGCAAAGACAAAGGTATACTCATTATAATCAAAAGTGAAAACAATCTACATGGCCTTTAACAATAAAGCTTTTTGTTATGTAGCTGTAAAAATTCAGCAATTGAAAATAAAAGTGGACTCTAACCAAGGGGAAGGTCCATAACCAACTAAGGTTATGCCCTGGGGTTTTGCTCCTTCCACATTTCAAGGGTAACATTAGGTCACCATCAGAAATAAGAGTGGGTAGAATTTTTTTGTTGTTCATTTTAGTTCCAATGACCCTGGCAAAGGGCTACTTACTGAAGTGTGTTTATTTGTGGAGGTAACTCCATGGGGAATTTTTTAGATTATGCTACAGGAATGGGGCTTGTAATGAAAAATGCCACTTAAAGAAACATTGACAAAGCATCTGAGACTGGTTACCTTCCTCGTACAACTAAGAAGCCAAGTTTTTTGCTTGAAAAAGAAAAGGTTCTTGGTGTGAACTGTGTGCCCTCCATGGTTGTTCCCAGCTAGAGATCAAGTACTCAAAAGCAAAACAGGAAGTGAAAAACTAGGACTGTTACCAAAAGCCAGGAAAGAAAAGCTACTCTGCTGGCAATTTGGGGTATTTGCAATAGATAGCCCAAGTGGAGGATGTCTGTGAGTGGTGTTGCCTGCTCTTTCTAATAGTCACATAGACAGATGTTCAATGAACTTGCCCACAGAAGACAGTGCCTGACCTCTTTGAAAACTCAAATTGGATACTGAGTACGTGGCCTCAGATGAAACTGAAAGAGCCCACAGTGCCCAAGACTTGGAATTAGAAGCGTTATAAAACAGAGCACTTGAGGCAAATTGGCCTTACGGAGTGAATAACCAGAAAAGAATAATTTGTCTGAAAACTCTATCCTCACAGAGCTGAACATGAAGGGACAGGACCTGAAATGAGAAATTGAGCCCAAATAGGTAACCAGTAACCAGAAATAGCCAGACTTTGCAAAATTCCAAATACAGTAGATGAACTCAGATGACTGGACCTGACTCTTGTTTAGGGCAATTGAGGCAGCTTCCCTGGGTCCTGTGTTTGCTGTCTGATGGAAAGGAGAGGGCAGGGGAGCATCATGCTTTATTCTTCTTTTCCATATACTTCATTAAAACTCAGTTCCAAAAGTTTCTATCAGAGAGCCTGTAGAAGCTGTCAGCAGCATGGCTTCCTCGTATTTGGTGGTTTGGGATAGGCCTGCACCGGGTAGAAAGCCCCAGCTTCTAGGGATGCCTCTGCAGGCATGGCACCAGTAAATAATGCTGACTCTGTTTTAGGCCTTGACCTTGGGTGGGAGTGGGGAAGTGTGAGCTATGGGTATGAAGTGAGATGATCTGCATATGCAGTATGAAGCTGTCTGCTTTGAAACTCTCAACTTCATCAGGTGAAGGCATGTTTATAATAGAACCACTCTCCGAGGTGCCATTTTGGATATGGGGAAAAAATTAAGGTGCAAAGAAACATAGGCTCTGGATTACTCCCCCCTAGTCATTGGTTCCAAGTGGATTTTAGCTTCGTAAAGAGAGGGACTGGGGCTTCCCTGGTGGCGCTGTGGTTAAGAGTCCGCCTGCCGATGCAGGGGACGCGGGGTCGTGACCCGGTCCGCGAGGATTCCACATGCCACGGAGCGGCTGGGCCCGTGAGCCATGGCCGCTGAGCCTGCGCGTCCGGAGCCTGTGCTCCGCAGCGGGAGAGGCCACAGCAGCGAGAGGCCCACGTACCGCAAAAAAAAGAAAGGAAGAAAAAAGAGAGGGGCCATTTATTTTTCATTTTTCAATCTTGATTTTTCAATTTTTTTGCAATCCCTAGAGAGCCAAACACTTAGATGGGGCCTCAAAAAATGTTTGTTGAAGGGATGAACGGAAAGGCAAAACCTAAGAACCAAGATAAGATTTTATGTTTACGTTTACTGTTTTTTGATTTACTGGTATCTGCTTTTAGAGTTGCCTCCTGCAATGGGAATAGCCTCTCCTCTTTTCTTACACATGCCATTCCAGTGTGCCCAGGAACCGAGCTTGAGTTCCTGAAGAACTGGAATGTAGGAGTAGAACTGGAGGTAGAGTGGCAGGGGTGACCTGAATTCTTAAGAAAATATCTGTGACTAATTTATGCGTTCCCAGATTTACATGGAAAACCTCTGGACTACTGGGGAGAGATCTGGCTTCTCTGTAAAGAAGAGAAGATTTTGATGCCATGAAATCGGCTTCAGAAGCCCATCACCCTGCCATACTCACACACACACACACACACACACACACACACACACACACACACTCCCCAATCACTATACAATGGAATGAAGAGATTCATTAGGTCTAACCATTAGAACACTTGCATTGAAGAGCACACTGAGGAAGAACCCATTGATTTATATGTACCTCATCAAGTAACATCTTTTTTGGACTCCATATATATGCTCTTGTTTGGAATTAAATCAAGATGGCCAAAGCTCACAGGCACAAGCTAGAGGGGCCCAGCCTTGCCTAGTTTAAAAGAAAATATTTTTCTATTTATCTTGTTCACAGATATGGACTAGAGTATACTAAGTAAGTTTCAAGGAGTTTAGAGGTGTTATGCCAGTAACAAACAGCATATTGAACTAGGTACAAGTGTTCAGGGAGGGAAGTGCCAGAGGCAGTGATGGGTCTGGTTTTATTTAGTGCATTTAATAATGATCTAGAAGAGGGAGAAAACACATTAAAATCACAGATTATACTAAATTGGCAGGTGGTGTAAACACAAATGAAGGCAAACAAAAGGATATAAAGAATTTAGCACAGAAATGAGATTCCGTCAGGAAAAAAATGCGCTTTCACATCTGTGCAAAGAATCTTAAATCAGCGATGGAAATTGTTTTAAAAGTCATTTAGCTCAGAAAATGTTCATAGACATTGCTCACATTTATAAGTGCTAACCCCTCCCCACTCCTAGCTGGTTTTATTCCTAGATTATACTGTTTATTCTTATCTTTTAAAACTACAAATCTGGTCAAGTCACATCTCTGCTTAAAATCTGAAAGGTTCTGAGTTTCCCACAGGATGCAGTCTAAGCTCCTTAGCCCTATATAGGAGACCCTTCCTTCACTATTTTTGCCCGTCTTCCCAGCCCCTTTCACACGTCTATCTGCTCTGCGCTCCTCATGGCGTCCAGGCAGAATTATTCGTAGCTCCCTGATTGCATCTCACCTTACTACTAACTGTACCATCTGCTCAAGGCTCCAGTCCTTTCTCTCCTCTGGGTTATCTCCATATGACCTTCAAGATTCAGTTCGGGCCTTGCCTCCATCACAAGCTTTCGTGCACAGAAACCATCCCCACCCCAGAGTTTGGTTTGGTGCCTTCCTTGGTACTGCCAGCCACCCAATACCCACTTCTAATATAACAAGTTGACAAAGATAAGAACTAGATTTATTGAGCACTTAATTATGTTCCAGACTCTGTGCTATGTGTTTTCATGCAACGCCTTTATAATTATCACAACAACCTTAGGAGGCAAGTATAATGATCTCAGTTCTATATATAAGGAAATTTCGTATTAGGTTAAGTAACTTGCCCAAGATTACACAGTCAGTAAGTGGCAGAGCTGGATTCAAACTGCTCCCAGAGTCCATACTTTTAAAATGATACTATTATAGTAATGTGTTTCCCTATCTCCCTTACTTATATAAATTTCTTGAGGACAGGGACCATGTCTTCATCACCTAGCATTGACAGTACCTCACATGGTACACACAGCTGAATAATAATAAGTATAATTAATTTTTAATGAGTGCTAATTACGTGCTAGGCAATTTACATGTATTTTTGTATGCGTTACTCACAAAACATTACAGAGTGGATAAAATCACTTTTAGTTTATAAAATCACTTTTAGTTCAAGAGTTGAGAAACATTTTCAAGATTATGTAGATCTGTCTCCAAAGCCTCGTTTTTTTGTGACACCAGTCTCATCCCATCTGACAGAATATATGCATAAAGTATGTATAGGACTCCACAGCAAACAACTGCCAATGAAGCCCCACCCAAATACAGGAGAGACACCAAGTATATGCATAAATGTAAGCTCTCTGTTTATTTTTGTTAGGCCTGTTGATCTCTGCTTGAGCCCATTCCGATTCACTTTAAGCTGTAGTCTCATGAGTACTTTATTTTTGTGGTTAAATTGAACATATAGATCCATGTACTATTTTTGGCATCAAAGAGACTCGGCTTTTACTATTGTTACCTCTCAAGGTTTTCTTATTTAGAAGAATCAGCAAGACCCAGGCCCTGGATGATGCCCATGAGATACAAAGGAAGAAGGCATGTTGATCTAGATTGGAAAAGAAAACTCTCAATCCAGGGTCAGTCACTCTATTCCTCTGCATTTCAATTTTCTCATGTAAACCAGATTCCAAAGTATTAGACTGTGGGCCAGCTGCATCACCAGGGAAGTATTTGATAAATATTGATTTCTGGGTCCCATTCACAGGGATTCAGATTCTGTAGGTTTTGGCCAAGTGTTTGTGAAAGTTCCCCAGGTGATTTTGCTGCAGTGAATCTTTGTATAGCACTGGACTAAATGATTTTTAGCTAAGAGATAATGCCATTTATTATCCAGGCTCACTTCTTGGAGGCTCAGGAAAAAATATTTTTGTTAAAATTGGTAATTTTTACAGACCAAAGTCTTTTAAAATGAGGGCCTTGCATGTAGCAGGCTCAATGAGTTGGTTTCATGTTTATTACATTCACAAATGAGGCCTGTGTTATTTGGAATGGGTTTTTTTTTTTTTTAATAGTAATAAAAGTAATGGCTAACACCTCATAGTAGTTTTACTAAGCTTAAAAATTTTTCACATATTGTATTCAGTATTCACTTTTACAGATGAGAGAACTGAGGCTTCCAGATTGTCCAAAGTCATAGCCAGGAGCATAGCCAGAATTTGTTCTTATATCTTCTAAATCTGAAGGCCATGATATATTCAATTCCTCAATAACTATCTTGTAGCCTATGAATGGTACAGTAGGGCTTCTAGTCTTTATATGAAATGGAACTACATTCTTTTTCCACAAAGCTTTTTGATTCTTAAGAAGGATAGGATTTTCTACTGTAAGACAGTTGAAAGGAATGGATAGGATAATGCTGCTGAAGACTTTAGTACGCCTCTAGCAATTTACACAAACTTTAAAATAATGTGCTAGGCTTGGTGGAAGAAACTGACTTGAGAATCACTGGTTTAAAATTTGTGGCCTTACAGGTAGATCCTGATCTACATGTTGAAGATCTCATTCTATGATACTAATTCCACTTCCCACGCACTCCCCCAAAGATCATATTTCCCCGAGTCCTCCCTATTTTAATAAATGGTATCACAAGCAACCTAGTTGCTCTAGCCCTAAGCTAAGGATTTGATTCCTTCTACCCTCACTCTGCTTCTTAATTCTTATTCATCACTAGGTCCAATTGGCTCTATGTCCAAATATAGCCTAAAATTTTCCATTTTTTCTCCTCCTTCCTCTCTCCATCTTCCCTAATCCACCTTAAATTAGACCCCCTATAATCTCTTTTATAAACTGCAATAGCCTCCTAAGTGGTCTCACAGATTCTTCTCTTGCCCCCCTCTCCCCCTGTAATCCTTTCTCCTCACTCAGTAGAGAGATCTGTTTTAAAATGTAAATCCCATGCCACTCTCCTACTTAAAGCTCTGCAATGAATTCCCATTTCATTTGGAATAAAATCCAAACTCCGTAAGGCCTTTGGCAATTGAGTTTCTCCTTGTCCCTCTCACCTCATCTCCTCTCATTCTGAACGATGTCTCACCACACTAGCCACACTGAACTTGTGTTGGCACCTTGAACATTTAAACTTACTTACGCATCAGAAACTTTGCGACTTCTTTTTACCTCTGCAGGGAACGCACTGCCCCAACATGTTCTCTTTTAAAAATAAATAAATAAATAAATTCATTTATTTATTTTTGGCTGTGTTGGGTCTTCGTTGCTGCACATGGGCTTTCCCTAGTTGCGGCGAGCAGGGTCTACTCTTCGTTGCTGTGCGCCGGCTTCTCATTGCAGTGGCTTCTCTTGTTGCAGAGCGTAGGCTCTAGGTGCACGGGCTTCAGTAGTTGGGGCACGCGGGCTCTAGAGCGCAGGCTCAGTAGTTGTGGTGTACGGGCTTAGTTGCTCCATGGCATGTAGGATTTTCCAGGACCAGGGATAGAACCCATGTCCCTGCACTGGCAGGCAGATTCTTAACCACTGTGCCACCAGGGAAGTCGCCCCCATGTTCTTAAGTCTAGCTGCTCTCTTCACTCAGATATTAGTTTGAATATCTTTAGATATCACCTGTCTTCCTCCTAGAGACCTTCTCAAATAAACTCCAAGTCACTAACCTGTTTGTTTTCTTTGTAGGACTCAGAGGGACTACACTGTAATTTACATAAAATGTATTAGAGTAGATTTTGAGATCCAAGGATAAGTTAGTTGAAGTTGCACCCCAGGTAATAATCAAGAATTCACTGTCCCTGAGGAGGGTGGGAGGCTGTTGTACAGAAAGGCCGCACTCCAGAGGGGGCTACTACAAGCACTTCAGCTATCTTTACCTCTGAAAAAGATGTTGTGCTAATTAGCATTGTAAGTGTCAAAAGTGGATTTTTATCGGTGAAATTAACACCTCAGTAATTAGCACAATTAATGCTAGAAATGGACTCTCACTGGTAAAATTAAAGATGAATATGTCAAAAACATTTTGGTTGTGTCCCCCAATCTTGGCATGAACAAGGTTTAGAAAACTAGAAAACACTTTCTTCTTAGGATCGGAATACAAAGCTTGATCTTGAAATCTTCCAGGTCTAGGCACTGACTTCTTTTTATTTTTAACATCTTTATTGGAGTATAATAGCTTTACAATGGTGTGTTAGTTTCTGCTTTATAAGAAAGTGAATCAGTTATACATATACATATGTTCCCATATCTCTTCCCTCTTACATCTCCCTCCCTCCCACCCTCCCTATCCCACCCCTCTAGGTGGTCACAAAGCATCGAGCTGATCTCCCTGTGCTATGCGGCTGCTTCCCACTAGCTATCTATTTTACGTTTGTAGTGTATATATGTCCATGTCACTCTCTCACTTTGTCACAGCTTATCCTTCCCCCTCCCCATATCCTAAAGTCCATTCTCTAGTAGGTCTGTGTCTTTATTCCTGTCTTACCCCTAGGTTCTTCATGACATTGTTTTTTCTTAAATTCCATATATATGTGTTAGCATACGGTATTTATCTTTCTCTTTCTGACTTACTTCACTCTGTATGACAGACTCTAGGTCCATCCACCTCATTACAAATAGCTCAATTTCGTTTCTTTTTATGGCTGAGTAATATTCCATTGTAAATATGTGCCACATCTTCTTTATAAATTCATCCGATGATGGACACTTAGGCTGTTTCCATCTCCTGGCTATTGTAAATAGAGCTGCAATGAACATTTTGGTACATGACTCTTTTTGAATTATGGTTTTCTCAGGGTATACGCCCAGTGGTGGGATTGCTGGGTCATATGGTAGTTCTATTTGTAGTTTTTTAAGGAACCTCCATACTGTTCTCCATAGTGGCTGTACCAATTCACATTCCCACCAGCAGTGCAAGAGTGTTCCCTTTTCTCCACACCCTCTCTAGCATTTATTGTTTCTAGATTTTTTGATGACGGCCATTCTGACTGGTGTGATATGATATCTCATTGTAGTTTTGATTTGCATTTCTCTAATGATTAATGATGTTGAGCATTCTTTCATGTGTTTGTTGGCAGTCTGTATATCTTCTTTGGAGAAATGTCTATTTAGGTCTTCTGCCCATTTTTGGACTGGTTTGTTTGTTTTTTTGTTATTGAGCTGCATGAGCTGCTTGTAAATCTTGGAGATTAATCCTTTCTCAGTTGCTTCATTTGCAAATATTTTCTCCCATTCTGAGGGTTGTCTTTTGGTCTTGTTTATGGTTTCCTTTGCTGTGCAAAAGCTTTGAAGTTTCATTAGGTCCCATTTGTTTATTTTTGTTTTTATTTCCATTTCTCTAGGAGGTGGGTCAAAAAGGATCTTGCTGTGATTTATGTCATAGAGTGTTCTGCCTATGTTTTCCTCTAAGAGTTTGACAGTTTCTGGCCTTACATTTAGGTCTTTAATCCATTTTGAGCTTATTTTTGTGTATGGTGTTAGGGAGTGATCTAATCTCATACTTTTACATGTAGCTGTCCAGTTTTCCCAACACCACTTATTGAAGAGGCTGTCCTTTCTCCACTGTACATTCCTGCCTCCTTTATCAAAGATAAAGTGACCATATGTGCGTGGGTTTATCTCTGGGCTTTCTATTGTGTTCCATTAATCTATATTTCTGTTTTTGTGCCAGTACCATACTGTCTTGATTACTGTAGCTTTGTAGTATAGTCTGAAGTCAGGGAGCTTGATTCCTCCAGCTCCGTTTTTCGTTCTCAAGATTGCTTTAGCCACTGGTTTTGAAGACTTCTGATTGCCTAATGCTGACCATGAGGGCAGCAGAATCCTGACTCTGGAATATTGTCATATCCATCTTGAGGGAAACATCATGTAAGATGTTGGTGGGAATACGTAACAGGAAAGAGAGGTGGCATGCCATCAAGCCACAGAACAGGTTTTATTAACTGTGGTATGCCTGTTTGCTAATAAATTTTATTTAGTAAAGCCTTTATGTGTGGAATTAAGTACGAGACTTGCTTTCATTTATAACTTAACAGCAGAGTTGGAGAGGGAGTAGCTCACCCTCACATATCTCAAAGCTTGTTATAGTAACTTATTTACAAAAAACAACCCATGACTTGTGCACACCAAATGAACTTTGGTTTAGAAGAATTAGTAGATATAATTCACTTGCATATGTATTTGTTTACCTGTTTAGTACCCATCCCCCTACCCCCCATCCCATGTAAATCTCCCAAGAACAGGGGTCTTAGGTGATCTCTTCCCAGAGCCTTGACCAGAACCTGGGACCAGGTAGGCACTATTTCAGTCATTCAATAGCTATTTTATTTTTCTGAAAAGAGAATAAAGGGAGGGGAAGAAAAAAAGGTAAAAAGAATAGAACAGAGAAACAGGAATAAGGGAACTTGGAGAGAAGAATGGAGAATAGGTATATGGAGAGGAAGTCAACAGAGGAGTCCTTAGTCTTAAACAGGCAATGGCGAAAAGTAGTAGAGTTATGCTCTTTCTTGGAATACTGGCCCTGTGAGATGCTATGAAGAAAAACATATTTAGTGGTTAAATAAGATTGGTAAGGACTACAGAAACCTCTCCCTCACATACCCACAATGCACATGAGCATATTAAAGGCTCTGAGAGGCATTTTAGGGAACACACACACACCCCAAAATGCCTTGTTAATTTTGATTTACCTAGTATTTCCCAAACTTATTTGAGCACGGGGCTCTTTTTTCTCTGTGACATTTATTAACAAGCTTTGAAAAAGGCTTTAGAAAAGCATAAGGGATGGTTAGGAAACTGACAAAGAAAATACCAGTGCTTTCGTTATCCTGTGAAGCTAGTTCTGGGGCAAGAGTCTAACCTTCCCTTCCTGTGCACCTCAGGCATGGCGAGCATCTGCAAGTGGGTTCCGAAGCAACCAGGGAAACAATGCTCCATCTACTTCTACCTTCTGACTCACCCTTCACCTAGAGAAAGGAAGATGGACTGAATGGCTGAACCTTCCTGAAGCAGGAATATTGAGAGATAACTAGGAGCAATCATGCACTGAAAATCGGATATGGATGAGCTACCCAGTGTAGCAGAAAAAATGAACCCATGAGAGTTGCCAGTACAGTGAAACCCACTTACTACATCCTTTTAAAGATCAGCCTAATGCTCACACATGCTCAATGCTTCCTTTCCTTGGCCCTAGGAGGAATATTAAGAAGGTGTTTCACTTTAGTAAGGTTCATGAGTTTATGGCCTTGAGAATGCCCTTGAGAATAAACTCTAGGGACTGAGAGAAAGGAAAAGAAAAGCTGCTTTTAATGGATTTTGTCTCTAACTCTTTTCCATAATACTGCAACTAAAACATTTGAATTAGTTAAATTTTCTAAACTCAGTAACTGCCAGAGAGAGATGACTATTTTCCTTTTATTATCTTTAGTTAACTAAAAATCAAATCATGTCAGAGAGTTAGGCAAATACATTTTGGGAGAGATTACTAAAATATAAACACTCCAAAACGCATACAACTACATTGTTAATTGTTTGACTAACAGAAGGGACATATGAACCTTTGCAAAGGTAAAAAATAACAAAGGGAGCATGCTCTTTTTTACCCCTTGAACTTCACATGTGCTTTCTTTCAACTCAGAATTCTTTGATCTCAGTTTTGCCATTTATCCTTCAGTTTTCAGTTTAGATGACATTTACTTTGGAAAGTGTTCCCTGAGCCACCTACTAGTCTAAAAGAACCTGATCAGGTGTTCTCATTGCAACTTCCTTTATCACCCTTGGTCATGTATTTAATTGCCCATTTACCACTAGATTATAAACTCTAAGATGACAGGGGTCACATGTATCTCATTTTGTTCATTGGTTAGTCCCCAGAGTTTAATGAATTGTCTGGAAGGAAAGAGATACTTAATAATTGGTTGGTTGATACAGTTTCTTTTTCTTTTTTTCTTCTTTTTTTTTTTGGCTGTGAGGCTTGTGGGGTCTTAGTTCCCCGACCAGGGATTGAACCCAGGCTCTTGACAGTGAAAGCCCGGATTCCTAACCACTGGACAGCTGGGGAATTCCCCAGCTAATATAGTTTTGGTTTAACTAGAATATAACCTACATTTTGATATCCAAAATTGCGTTCAGGGAAACCTACATCAGCATAAATATTAACTCCATGTTCATATATATTAGCAATCATAGTCACTCAGAGAAAGATATATTCCTGGGATTGGATCTAGGGTAATTCAGCCAGAATACAAAGAGAAGCTCAGCTTAAGAATTATGGACATTAGAAATTAAAGACTCAAGAGATGAAGTTTCTGAAGTAATTTTGAGTTTTGGAAGTTCATAGAAATGATTCACTTAACGAAAGGATTGCTTTTGGTTATTAAGTCAAAATTAGATGATTGAGAGACATTTCATTGTTTAAGATGTCTGATTCTTCAAAATGTACCAGAGTTTGCTTTGAGGTTTTCCACACACGATTGTAAGCCACAGATGAATAAGCAAGTAGATGAAAGATAGGTTATACACACACAAAAACACACATACCCCCTGCCCCCCTTCCCCTCTGAAGTTGTTTCTTTAGAATTTCACTTGCATGTGTGTTTGCACGGCTATATTAGTGTATATGTGTGTGAGGGACAGGGATAAAAAGAAAGAAAGAGAGAGAGAAGGAAATAAAAAGAAAGAAAGAAAGGAAGGAAGGAAGAAAAAAAGAAAAAAGAAAAGAAGGAAGGAAGAAAATAAAGACGTAGGATGAGAGCAAAAAAATCGAGTTCATAGCCAAATTCTTGTGTTCCTGGTATAAATAAATTAATGAAACAAAAACAAACAGAACTTATATTGATATAAGCTAAACTGAAGCCTGTGTGTGTGTTTGCGTGTGCTTATGTAGGGGTCATTTCCTGGTAGTCTACGGTGTTCATTGGCCTTTATATGTTACATCAGGTGTCTATAATCTCCTCTCTACAAATAAAATAATACTAAAGTAATTTGCTGATGACCAATACTTGGTCACACATTACAGAAAGATAAAATGAAATGAAATAATTTGGAATTTTGAGTGTAACTGGTTGCAATGTGGCAAATAAATCTTTACTGGCCAATCATAATTATACAGAAAGGTTTCAACATAGCAAACAACACAAAAATCAAAACCAAGGATGCACAGGGTAAGAATTTTGAAAGAGGAGTAGTCTCATATAGAATATGGATGATACTGGGACAGGAGAGGAGCAAAACTATATGTGGGAGAGAACAGAATCAAGGGAACAGGGGAGAATACAAATTTTTGAAAGTCAAGTCTCCGAATGCTCAGTTTGATTTCAGTACAAACTATCTTCACTTTATTCTAAATAAAGCTGCTTGAGCATGTGGAGAGGTACAAAAGAAGGAATAGAAAGATAGAGGAGCTCACGACAAGCTATAAATCTTGATGCTTAAATTGAGTGGGGGGAGTTGAAACAGTACAGTACAGAACTTGTTAAAAAAAAGTGACAAATGGTGTTTCCATTTGTGAAAGTCATTTACAATTGGCCATTAATAAAGGAGTTGGAAGAAGGGGAGCCTCTTGCAGAATTTCCAAAATTTCAGTCATCAGATTTAGCCTATTTCATTAATTCCACTTAACAGCTTAGAGTTGATGTTATTCAAATATGTATAAGGTCTCAAATGGAAAACATTTTGGTAATTTGCATGGCTATTTTCAAGACTGCAAAATCTAATCGTCACAGACAATAGAACCAGACTGTTGGCAATGGAAATAAGGGACAAAAATGACTGATGTAAATCAGCCCTTGAGAAGTTAGGTTTCTCCCAAGGTAACCCAAATCAGTGCAATGCCCTTGCTCACAAAGTTGATGTTCACAGAAGTAGCTAGAGAAACTCCAAGTCCTGCCTGGGGCCATGGTCCATGCATCACGCACTCTCCCTATGGTGTTGCCCTTCCACAGTGAGGAAATAAACCTTTTCATCTTGATGAAGATGAGTTTCAACTTGTTTTATTACTTGGGGCTTAGTTTAAACTCCTTTTCCTTTAAGTGTCTTTGGGGTGACTGTTAGATTCCTTGCTCTCTTGATAACCTGGAGATCCACTGGGTACTATAATTATTATAACTGTGGGCCATAACTGTCTTGTTTTGGGGCCAACTGCTCTTCTCACTTGAATAATAGAGTTTGTCAACGGGCACACATAAATCACAGACAGGATAGTTTTCCCTCTTCCTGACTTGACAAACAACAAGCACATTTAGAATTCAGCCTTGCAATTAAGCAGGGCCCAATCTCCACAGGCAGGGCTGATACAAAAGGATTTGCAGCCTGGGGGAAGGGCTCTTTGTGTTGACCTTGGATGGCAGGCATTATAGCATCTGAGGGAATTGCTGCCCCTACGCTGTCCTCACCTGTGACCCTAAATCATACACAAGGTTTATGTGGTTAGTGGGACACTGGGCACTAAATTTGGAGTGAAAAGATCTGAGGCTCAGTTTTATCTGTAAAATTTCCTATCTTGGCGTTTGAAATGAGGTTATATGCAAGTGCTTTGTTATCTACTTTAAGGAAGAACCAATTGGTGATAAAAATGAATACACTTTAGGGACTTCCCTGGTAGCACAGTGGTTAAGACTCTGCGCTCCCAATACAGGGGGCCTGGGTTCCATCTAGATCCCACATGCACGCCTCAACTAAGAGTTCGCCTGCCGTGACTAAAGAACCCACCTGCTGCAACTAAGGAGTCTGCCTGCCGCAACTAAGACCCGCAAATAAATAAACAATAAAAAAAAAAAAAAGAATACACTTTAAGTCTTCTTCAAAGTATGTGGGTGTGCGTTTATATACTTGCCCTCTGTGTTGTGGATTATAACAGGGGTACTTTTTCATTGTTTCTCCCTCTTTCCCCTATCAAAGAACCTGGAGCTCTCCAATGCCCACCACACATGGCTCAGCTGACTCCTAATAAGCTATGTTCTCTACCTGAAGATGTTGCTGCGGCCACTCTCTCATCATTGAAAGATGTGATTTGACTCGTCACCTGGACCCTCATAGAGGGTCCCGTCAATAGGGTGACCAACTGTTTTGATTTGCCCAGGACTGTCCCAGTTTTTAATGAAAAATTTCCATCCCCAACTCCCTTAGTCCTGGGCTTCAATGCTTTTCAGTTCTTCATACTCACTCGGGAAAACTCAACTATGTGAGATGGTTGCTCATAGTTGGCACTGTTACCTGTTGCTCTGACAATTTGCTTTGACCTTAGCTATTTATTTAATTCTGTTGGAATGCAACTTGTTCTTACCTTTGTGCTATGCTCTAACCCAGGAGTTTTCAAGCTGTATCTCACTGAACTCCACAAATAGTCCTGCATGGGAAGTTGAGCAGAGAGAGCTTCAGTTCTCTTCCCACCATTACAACCAAAGTAGCTCCTCCACATTCTGTTTAAATATTGGGTTCTATGTAAGACTGACCACTAAAAAGATGAGCCATAGCCCTACCAAGTAACTAACTTTATTTAGACTTCAAGAAATGTCATACTGCATTTAAGAAAAGGGGAGGAGTAGGAATTGCCTTTGATAGAATAGCTTTTGCTTTTTCCTTTTCTTCTGTTGGAGATAAAAATTACTGCTTGTAGTAGTGGACTACTGACTAGTAGTCGAATACTGATAAATATAAAATATTTTCCCAACTATCCTTTCTTCCTGAGCATCTTTCCCATTCTCTGATAGCACAAATTACCATATGTCCACATGTGAGCATTACTCAGAATGCTGGAGGTTGATTAATGGATGGGATTGTGAAATACAAGCAAACAATTGAAAAAGCATGCAGTTTCAAATTTTTTTCAGTATGTCAGACATGTATGGTATCCTGTGGGTTGGCCTGGGCATTCGCATATAGACCTGGTGCTATTATAGCTTGTAGCCACAGTTTTTCGAAAACAAGTAATTATGTATTATAATGCACATATCATCACACACACATTGTCTTTGGAAAGGACCAAACCTTGAGCTAGAACCTGTAAGGGAAGCAGGACAAAGTGCTGAGGTTAAAGAACATGGCCAATTGAGATTGATGAGAATTTCTTGGGTTTGGGTTATGAGAGGCCTAAATTTAGGTGAGGTTTGGAGAGAGGACATAAATATTTCAGGTAATAGGAAAATTGTTTTAATGAAAATTCAAAGAAGTAGGAATAGTCATTTGCAACATGAAAGAGCAAGAGTGACCTAGGGTTAAGTCTTTGATTCTATTTATTTTTCTACTCATTTATTAACCTCCAACCATCATGTGCTAATATGTTAATATCAGCCTTCCTCACTTTACCACCAACTATTCCTGCACTCTCTCATTCTGCTGGTTTCTGTCTGTTGGTCATTTTATTTTTAATCTCTCAAATTTACTGGGTTTTTTAACTAAAAAAATTCAAAAACTATATATTGAGAGATATTGGTTTGAAGCACACAAAAAAGGTAGGTCTTATTATATGTGTGGATTTTACATTAAAGTTAAAATTTAGGAAAAATGCCTTGCTGATGCTCTCAGCCTCTTCAGTCCTGTCACCCAGGCACTCTCTTTTCTCATAGCATCATCTCTTCAACTGTTTCTTCTTCCCTTTTCTCTCATTCTTCCTTTTTTTTTAACCTAAATATAAATATAAATATGGCTCTGATGCTCACTAAAGTGTTATATGGCTTTTTCCTTCCAGAGTGGAAACATAAACAGGACAGTGAGAAATAATTTCTAAAATATGAGAGGGTCACTATTGTCATACACATTTGTGGAATGATGAGACACACCTGAGGGAATCTGTGAAGGGCATTATTAACTGGCAGAGATTGGCCACATTCCCAGACGAAACTAGAATATTTCGGTGCCTTTCCTGGTGCTGCATTCTGTTAGTTCTTAAATTTTCTCTTTCATCTTTTTTTTTTTTCCCCCCCAGCAAACCTGAGGAGCTGTCCTGGACAGAAATAAAATGGCCTTTGTCAGGTTACGCTTCCCACAAGGACATGGGGAAAAAGGGTTGTATGTGAATGTGCTAATATGATTCTAAGTGCTTTCAAACCGTTCTGCTTAATTCCTTCTGTGGCATGTAATTCCTGAGGGACATGCACCAAATTGATAAGCTCAGTGCTAAAGTGAACTGTCTCATCTAGTTCCCAGGAGCCTCTGACTGAAGTGTCAAAATACAATTGTGCACCAGCGGTATTGCTGTCCCATAGAAGAAACACTTCAGCACACTATTGACACCACAAGCAAATTAAAAGACTCACTAAAGTTAATATTCTCGTATAATAACAACATCTCCTATAAATTATTAAAGCCCACACAATTTATTACCCACGTTAGGGGGGAGAAAAAGAGCAAGTTGAATCATAAGCCACGCTACTTAATGACTTATTTATTTCGGTCTTCAATGTTTTGAGGTTTATAAATCATCCTGCTCAACTCTACGCTGCACCAAGGAAAAAAGCAGTTGTTAGTCATGCCCTTCTTTCACCAATGATCACTTACGCACAAGGTGGAAGCATACTCATTATTTTAGCATCTATCAGCAGCCTCTGTGTTTCAGACTGGCTGTTCTTTTCATTACTATAATGCTTAAGCACGGCATTGAATGGTTATGATTTAAGGTGTTAGATGACAGATCTAAGCCTTTTCAGAAATAAATATTAACCTCATTATTTAAGCAAGGGAGACCAAACTGACTTGTTTTCTGTCTCAAGGCTTCTAAGAAAATCAAGATTTACTTAGAAATCTTGGGCTGTAAAGTCGGTCCACCAAGCACACCACTAGTCTATCTTGATTATATTTCATGTTTTTAAACATTTATTTGTAAACAAATATTTTATCTGTAAACAAATAAACCTATTTATTTGTTTAAATATTTTATTCTACTCGAAGTGGTATGTTTTATCTCTAGCTTTGCAATTGTGTGGGCTTTAATAATTTATAGGAGATGTTGTTATAATATGAGAATATTAACTTAATGAGTGTTTTAATTTGCTTGTGATGTCAGGTGTGTGCTGAAGTGTTTCTTCTATGGGACAGCAATACTGTTGGTGCACAACTGTATTTTGACACTTCAGTCAGAGGCTCCTGGGGACTACATGAGACAGTTTACTTTAGATTTTTTTTTTTTTTTTTTTTTTTTTTTT
>NW_006773895.1:2438368-2441860 GCF_000442215.2 Lipotes vexillifer | reverse complement strand
TCTCCCGTTGCAGAGCACAGGCTACGGACGCGCAGGCTCAGCGGCCATGGCTCACGGGCCCAGCCGCTCTGCGGCATGTGGGATCTTCCCGGACCGGGACACGAACCCGTATCCCCTGCATTGGCAGGCGGACTCTTAACCACTGCGCCACCAGGGAAGCCCGAGACAGTTTACTTTAGCACTGACTTTTAACTCTAGCTTTGAATGACTTGGGCAAGTCATTCAAATTCAGAGAGACTGTTTCCTAATCTATTAAATGAGTATACTGTATTAAATAATCTCTAAATTATCTTCCAGATTTAAATTCTGGTAGTCATAGCATATAACTGCAAATCAGCAGTGATTTCCACTGCTTGTGGAGTTCCTGAGAGCCCTGTGAATATTTGCCTAGGGCATCTCTCTGCCTTTGCCTTAAATTAGTTCTAAGAGGCCTGGGGTTGCTGGGCCTTTCTGCCCCTTTCTGTTTGTGCTGGCCATAGAGAAGGAGAAAGATTTCAAGAAGAAATGAGCTACTCTTGAAAAGAATAAGAAGTTAGAGATGGGTTAGAACCATCTTTTAGAACTGATGGGCGAATGTTGTTAAAATTCTAAAAAATCTTCTGGGTTTAGTTTGTAACTCAAGGTCTCTGGTGACGATTTGGTCTGACTTCTTTGCTTGTTTATCCATGAACCTTAATGAGGAGCCTCTAGTCTTGGTACATTCCCATCCCAGACTGGAGTTCCCTGGTGTACAAACACTGATCTGTGCTCTGGAACAGTCACCAGCATGTCAGATTTTGAAAACAGTTTCACATTATATCACTGTCCTAAAGTTAGTGGTAAAATAAACACTCAAAAGTAAACTAAAATGGCATGTAAATACAAGTTGTTTTAATACAGTTTCTCTTGTAAAGGCAATCTGATACTCATACTTCTTAGGAATTAAAATAGTAGACATCAATAATGCATGGACTACACATTTAATTTGCCTTGCAGAAGTAAACAAACATGCCTGCATGTTTTATATGAAGTCACAAAACTTGGGAAATGTAGTTTGAACTTTTAAAATGTATTATTCTAGATCACATTTGATAAATTTGCATCAGTATCCCAGTCTCTGATGTCACCTGGATGGAATTCTGTTTTTTCTTTCACTGATATAAAACTTTAAGGACATCACTTAAGCTTAATCACTCAGTTTTCTCATCTGAAAAATGGAGACAGAAATCCTTAGTCATATCATAGGGCTGATGTGTGACTAAAAAGAGATAATATATTTGTGAAAGTTCATTTTTAAACAATCTGTATAGGAAAAAAGTTATTGTTTTGATTTTAACTAATCTGAATAATGACTAAACCCAATGGAACTGTCCATTTCTAATCTAAGTATAAATGTGGAGTTTCACTCATCTGCTATAAACACCTTTCTGAGATAACATTTACACTTTCCTCTCCCTGTTTGAAGAGATTATGGAGTTGTGGGGGGGATGCAGGGTATAACTTTTACTTTCTACCTTCCAGAAACTATACCATGTTCCAGAAATCTTACAACACAGAGTGGCCAAGGCTGATAGTTTTACAACTTGCTTTCTGATTAAATTCTGCAAGCATTTATTGGGCTCCAACTATGTGCCAGGCCCTTGTTCACACAGTCAGATGGATAAGTGTACTAAGGATTTACTACACATAGGAAATGATTTTCCTGTGTAGGTATCTTTTCCCCCAAGTGTTTGAGGGTTGGGATGTGGTAAGGATGGGGTATACTTGGGAAAGTTAAGTTCAAGCATTTGGTGCCTGAGATTTTTGTACAATCAGACATTTGACTTATTGTAGAGCTGCAGGATAATACCCCATTGTGGAACAAAGGCTTCAGCAGGCTTTGCTAAAATGTAAGGTCCACTCTGCTGATTAGATAGAATCATTGAACCTTATGCTACCCAATATATACAATGGAATCCATAAGCACCCTCCTAAGAGGGGAGGCATTTAGATGAGATCTTTAAGACTTAGGTATTGTGTACCATGAATGAACATGAAAGGCTGGTTGGCATAAATAGCCATTCATTCTGTCCACAGCATTAATTGAAAACTCAGGGGTGCATAAAGCCCCATTCTCATTTACTGAGTAAGCCAAAAGAATACCTTCACATCTGTATGCAAATATTTCACAACTGTGAAAACCCACTACTACTGATGAGTGAGTGACGCTGATGTGAAGAGGCTGTGAAGTGGTGATACATACACGTTGGCTGTGACTTTTCCACATAATCTTTGCTTAACCACTTGTGTATCATAATTTTCTGCAATATACATGTCCTTTAAATGTATTATGGCACTTGTAAATACTAAAATTTGTTCCGGTGTCCTTGCCAAAATGCCTCCAATTGGACTGAAAACCCTGGCAATGTATCTTGGCAGGCTATTAGTATGTTTGCTACATAAAGGATCATGTGTTGATATTTCTTTGCATTCTATAAAAGCTTCAGGTTTTGAATAATTTTATTATATGTATAGGGTGAATAAATCTTCAGTTGCTGCTAAGACCTTTTCAAAGGATACTTTTTCGTGTTTTAGTACATTCTCTCCTCTCCCTCCTAACCTATACTTTGAGCACAAGTAACGCCATCGATTTTACTGTATCAGGCAATCTATGGAACCCTCAAGGGCCCAGTTCCCTTCCTGGCCTTGCCTAGACTAGCTGTATGGCGTTGGACTGATAAATCGCTAACCTTGCTAGGCTGTCCTGCCCCACCCATGTTCCCATAGCATTCACCCTTGCACCATGAATACCACCGATGTCACACCTGTGACTCTGGGACTTAGAACTTTTATTCTGGCTCCGATAATATGCTCAGTTTACAGATAAAGCAAGGTGGAAATATCCTAGAGTTGTTATCTCTAGAGGCCAACTTTAACCAAAGATGGATGGGGAGTTGGTAGATGAACACTCTTTTTTTTGCCCCTTGGTTGGGCTAATTCTGAGTTGTGTTCCACACCATCCTTCAGAGTTCCCCAGCAGGACTGAGTTCCTCTTGCCAAACTGGAAACTGTCTTGAAAATGCACTTTTTATTGGCTTTCTTCCATTCCCTGTCTCATTCTTCACTCCCTGACAGTATTTCCTGGGATCAGCTCCCAAATAAATTATTTGCACTTGAATCCTTGTCTTAGAGTAAACTTCTGGGGGAACCCAATCAAAGTAGTTAAGTTTCTCATGTGTAAAATGGAAGCGATAATACCTGCCTACCTCTCCACATGGTTACTGTAAGGATCAAAGGAGATAATGTATGTACAAATGCTTTGAAAATTGTGAAACACTAAATAAATTCACAGGTTTTAACTATTGTTACTGCTGTTGCTATTGTGTTTTTTTTTGTTTTTTGTTTTTTTTTTTGCGGTACGCGGGCCTCTCACTGTTGGGGCCTCTCCCGTTGCGGAGCACAGGCTACGGACGCGCAGGCTCAGCGGCCATGTCTCACAGGCCCAGCCGCTCCGCGGCATGTGGGATCTTCCCG
>NW_006773895.1:2407690-2437401 GCF_000442215.2 Lipotes vexillifer | reverse complement strand
AAAAAAAAAAAAAAAAAAAAAAAAAAAAAATTGTCAAGCCAGAGGTTTTTGTTGTTTAATATACTTTTACCACCTTACTCAGAAAACTGTGTAAAAAAAAAAAAAGTAAAGTAAAAATCTACGCATTCTGGAAGCAAAATGGGGGAGAAGATGAAAACTCAGTTAAAGAACCGTGGTTGGTGATATATTTAATGGTCTAAAGAGATATGAAAGCAAGTGCCAAAGCAATACATTCATATCTCAGGTTCATGTAATTTTATATTGCCAACTCAACGAGTTTTATTAACTGAATGAAGAGCTGAGCACTTCACTTCAGTTTTTGTCACACTGCAATTTTCTTAGATATTAATCAATTGTGACCGCATTTGCCCCAGAACTGAATATACCACAGTGCAAATTTAGTTTTAGCATGTGGTTGACTGCCATGTTGAAATTATGATCTTTTGTAATTGTTAACAATTTTTGTGAAATTTTTTTTCCTATTTTTTGTTTGTTTTTTTATACTGCAGGTTCTTATAGTCATCAGTTTTATACACATCAGTGTATAAATGTCAATCCCAATCGCCCAATTCAGCAAACCACCATCCCCAGCCCACTGCGGTTGTCCCCCCTTCGTGTCCATACGTTTGTGCTAATTTTTGTGAAATTTACCACACTTATAGCAGTTAGAGGGGTACGACTGCACAGACTGAGGTCTGTCATTAGAGGCTGTTATTAGGCCCTATCAAAATATTCTTGAGATGTTAAAAAAGGGATATTTTTTGAAATCTTGTGGCTATCTAAATGCTTTTACTCCCATTTTTCCTGGGAGGTTATAGTTAAGAATTTTTCTCTGTATTTGTTCCCACAGAAGCTGTTGCTAATCTTCATTCATATACTGACTGACACTCTTTGCGATCCTTGGTTCTTAAAAAGTTCTTATTACATTTCTCACTTTTAAATCACATTTGGGCAATCACTTTTTTTTTTTTTTTTCCTGCTCTCATAATGTAGCTGATGCTGCTAGTACAGCATCCTGGATTATAGATAGTTGCTGAAGTGGCTGCCCCCTGCATTAGACTATGAGTTCCCTGAAGGCAGTAGCCACCATTTCATTTTTGCATTCTTAGCACCTGTCACTGTCCTTGGCATTTAGTCGGTGCTCAAAAAGTGTTTGGTGATTGAATCAAATAGACACAGTGCAGTGTGTTGATATTTAATGTGTTTGCTGGCTCATATGACAAGAGTTGTTCCTTACTATATTCTACTTAAGTCCTATTAAAAGAATGAGTTGATTTATTTGTTTGTCTGTTTGTTTGTTTTAGAATGAGTTTTTAAACCAGAAAGGCATAATCATATTTGGGTTGAAAATAATTTAGTTCTCCGATTTATCTTTCAAAAGCTGTTTGTTGTTCAATGGCTTATTGATTTTAAATATTTTCTCTCTGAAGAGCAGGATTTCAAAGGATTTCCTTTTTTTAAAAAAACAGATTTTTACATTGCCAAGGAAAAGGCATAACAGGTAAGACAAATCTTTTACCGGGTAAGTGTGAAAATTCCTACTACTTTGTGATTTGTTCAATTCAAGTCACTGATTTTAAGTAGTAAAAGGAATTGAATACATGTTTCAAAAAATCCCAACTGCTGAAAATTTCTATAATATAATCTAAAATAAATATACCAACTTAGCTTTTCCTTATAAAAAGGAAACTGGTAGGTTTAAAAACCATCTGCAGAATAAATATTTATGGAGCAGAATGACAACGTGACTTATCCAAAGCAGTGGCATACATTTTCTTAGTTAATGTTTGATGAAGCACTTCCACTTACAATTCTTCTATGAACTAAAGAAGAGTTTCATTAACTATTTTTGAAAGATAATGAGGCCATGATCCCTTTCCAGATGTTTTACTAATAAAATAATTGTGGTCTTTCTTCCAAATCTCCCTAGTTGCTTGATTCCTGTTTCCTTGTTTATTGAGCAGTGAGTTATAAAGGTGAAGAGAAGAAGCAGACTATGCGGATCAGCTATATTTCGTGTGGGTCCAAGGTACAAATTCTTATTCTCTGAGCATTATTATAAATTCAAAAGTATTTTTATAAATCTAAAAGTTGGAAACTTGTAATTTCCTGGAGCACTGTGCATAAATATACAATAAACAATATTCTTTATGTGTGTCTATATACGTAGTTGCAAATCTATGTATGGAAATATGTACAATATTATTATTATTATTTTTTTGTGGTAGGCGGGCCTCCCACTGCTGTGGCCTCTCCCGCTGTGGAGCACAGGCTCTGGACGCGCAGGCCCAGCGGCCATGGTCCACGGGCCCAGCCACTCCGCGGCATGTGGGATCTTCCCAGACCGGGGCACGGACCCGTGTCCCCTGCAGCGGCAGGCGGACTCTCAACCACTGCACCACCAGGGAAGCCCTGTACAATATTTTTGAACTCTCTAAAGGTTCTTGTTTATAGTCGGCCAAGCCAACAACATTCACAAAATTAAGGCATAATTTTACTTACCAAAGATTGGAGGCTCTTGAAGTTTTATTACTAAAAGATAATTATCTCAGATGTGGATAGAGAAAACAAAATTTTTTTTCACAGCTTTGCTTATAAGCATAGGTACACTTCCAACTCTTTTTCTACAGACGGGACTCAAGAATATGGCTCTTTGCGGAATTTCCCTTGAGGTCTAGGAAAGAGGCTTGCATTTTTACTTGAAAGCAGACTAACCTAATTCTAGTTTCTAGCATTCTGAGATGCAGGACTAAGAGGAAATAGAGCTCATAACACACAATACAATTAAGTGTATATTAAAAAAGGTGCATTTAAATGTACCAGTAGATAAATGCAACAGCAACAATAATAATAATAAAGCTAACATTTACTAAGTGTATGTTATGTACCAAGTACTGTTGTAAATACTTCTATGTATTAGTTCTTTTTCTTTCCCCACAGTGACCTTATAAGGTAGATGGTGGTATTAGCTCCATTTTACAGATAGGAAACTAAGACACAAAATTTTAGGTGACCTGCTGAAGTTCACACAGCTAATATGGGATAGAGTGGGATAGAATCTGAAGCAGTTGGGCTCTGTGATGATTGTTATTATACTATGTAATAGTGAGCACCAGATATGAGAACTTAGAGCTATTTGTTTTGCCTCTTGGTACTGCCCATATTTCCCCATGTTTTCCCAAACTGACATTCAGTTTCATCCACTTTGACCATGTTGGTTCTAGTTATGACAAATGGGCTAAGGAAAGTGATAATCAGCAACACCTATAAAGTATATAACAAAAACTAACAAATTATTTTGCATCCTTTTAGACATCATTAATATTCTTTGTATTTTAATGACCCCATTTCCACCCCTTAGAAATTAATGAAAATGCTTCCAGGCTACTAATAAAGGTTTAATTGGGGTAAAAGGGCTGCCCTAAGGCAGGAATAAGGAACTACCCCTACCCCAGCTGCTGTGAGGGGTGGTCACTCACAGCTCACAGCTGCGCTCTTCTGAGAAGAGAAGATGCTTTGCTTGGAATGTTCCCCCACCAGGGCAGCCAGCAGCCAATGGTTAACTGATACATAAGGAGAATAAAAGGTTGTGCTTCCAGCCCGCCCTTGTTCCAAGGGTGGATTGAACTATGATGCTCCAGAGCTTCCCTTGGGACAGGCTCTCATAGTTTTCAGCTGAACATACATCTTTGCTTAACTTCCTCCCTTGCCCTTTTCAGTCTCCTTACTTCTACTGCTTCTAAGAGCATTCCCTCAATAAATCACGTTTATAAGAATCTCCTTCTTAGGTTCTGTTTTTAGGAAACTCAGGCCAAGTTGCATGGTCCTAGACGTGGTCCTAGGAAGCAGAGTCTAAGATGACATTCTGGAGGTAGATGGCAATGAGGTCCCTCTGTCACTGGTGGTAGATATGGCATTGGTGTATTTCCAGCCCCTGGCATTCTGTAGCAGTGTGATTATTATGATCAGAGTTCAACAAACGATGACCTGTGGGTCAAATCCAGCTCATTGCTTTTTGTAAATAAAATTTTATTGGAGCACATTCATTTATGCATTGTGAGACAGAGCTGAGTATTTGAGACAGACACCGCATGACCTGCAAAGCCTAAAATATTTACTCTTAGGTCCTCTCCAGTAAATGTTTGCCAACTCTAGGCTAAAATTTTCATCCATGGTGGTAAACTGGTTTGACATATTGGTAGGAGGCAACGCCATAGTTAGTGCAATGTCTCCAGCTTTGAGAGGTATGGGGAAATGGAACAATAAGAACTATGGATTTGGGTGACTGTTACTAAGTATCATTGATGCATTGAAGAGAGAAAAAGAGATGCTCTATTAGTTACTATTTCTGTGTAACAAATGATCACAAATTTAGCATCTTAAAACAAGACACATTATCTCCCTATTTCTATGGGTCAGGAGTTCAGGGATGGCTTACTGGGTCCTCTGCTATAGGGTCTTTTAAAAGGCTGTAATCAAGATGTCATCCAGGGCTGGAGTCTCACCCAAAGGCTTGACTGGGAAAGTATCCACTTTCAAGTTAATATGATTGTTGATAGGATTCAGTTCCTTGTGACCAGTTGGCTGCAGGCCATCCTCAGTTCTTTGCCACACAGGCCTCTCCAATATGGCAGACTAATTCATCCAAACTAGCAAGAGAGGGATTCTGTTATCAAGAATGAAGTGAAAACCTTATGTAGCTTAATCACAGAATGACATCCCATCACTTTTGCCATCTTCTGTTGGTTAAAAGCAAGCCAAAAGGCTGGCTCATACTCAAGAAAGTGGATGATACAATGGTATAAATGCTAGGAGGCAGGGCTTACTGGGAACCTTCTAAGAGCCTATCTGCCACACAGGCTCAGATCTATTACTCAGCATTTAAAGCAAACTGTGAGAGTCAGAAAGACTCATTAGCAGCATTTAAAGAGACACTCATCTCTTTTAGCTAGAGGGCAAACAGATTTGAAGATCCGTCTCCCATCATCATCGTAAAAGTGGCAGAACTTTAAAGAAGGCTAAATTCTCAGCCTAGGCAAGTCTCCTAGGCCAAAGTCAGGGCTCTGGAAGAAAAAGAGTAGGATCCTGAGGATAGGAATATAGATAAATGGGAATATCTGGGTAGCTGAGAACCTTAAATCTGTATTTTCTCCCCAACACTTTTGGCTTGCAACGGTGGCTAGTAAGCCCCTTCCCTCTTATTGAAAAGGAGAGCCTCCTTGAAAACTATAAAGAAGTCTCAGATGAGGCAGGTTCATTACAAGACAATCCTCAGGATCTGTCTGTACTTTCCATTATGGGAGTCAGACTGATAATTGTGCTGTATCTCAGCATATCCTAACTAGGAAAGTAATGGCCTTTCCAGAGAGGAGATGAGTTTATATACTAATGAGTGCCAGGTGTTGGCTGATATGTATGTCCAAAGAGTATGACTGGGAGTGGACCCTGAGGGTCCTGGACCAAGGTGGCAGAATGTAAAGCTCTATGAACTGTTTACCAATATGGGGTTACTGTTGTGACAGAATTTAACACCCTAGCAAAGCCCTGGGTGATAGGTCTAACATAAGACTGGCATAGCTCTTGGTTGCTTGGAAAAGGTGATGGCCCACATGAAATGGAGTAGAGATCCCAGTCCTATAGTAATGTAGTAAATGACTCACCCAGTGGTCATTTACCTAGTCCTTGAATGTATAATTGATTGGACCTATTAGAAGTTGGTAGAATTCTATCATTGTTTTCTTGATTGGCTATCGTATTAGCAAAAGCCAAGTGCAAGTCCTTGAAACTGTCTCCTCTGCCAAGTTAGTACATCAACATCAATGATCACATTCTGAGAAAAACTGCACAGAGTGGATGCACTCTCAGAGATTTAAAGGATGCAGGGGTGACAATCTCCATCATATCCCCATGTAAATTCACCAGTCTAGATGATACACAAACTAGATGAATTGATGTGGATGACAATGGACTACTGTCAGTTTAACCATGTTGTAGTTTCAGTAGCGGCTGCTGTGCTGTATTCGATATATGCACTAGGCAAGTGACCTGGATACAAGGTTTTGGTTATTATTCTGGCAAACGTGTTATTTTTAATACCTGTTGAGAAGGAGGTTCAGAAGCAGTTTATATTCATATGGATGAACAACAGTGGTCATGTCCTTTTCTCAGTGTTATATTAATTCTCCAACTCAGGCAAAATACAGTCTGAAGGGACTGAGACTGTCTGGACATTCTGCAGAGCATCATACTTATATAGTCTATGAGTAACATCATGGTATTGGACCAAGGAACTCACTTTATGGCAAAGGAAGTATGTCAGTGGGCACATGACCATGGAGTTTACTGGTCCAACCACACTGACACAACTAAGGCACCAGCTTAGACAGGATAGTCTGTGAGGATGGGTACCATCTTTCAGAGCATTGTATTCACTCTCAACCACAGATACATGGTGCTCTGTCCCCAACAGGTAGAATACATGAGTTCAGGAATTAAATGGTGGACATAAGACAGACTCCACTCACCATCACTTCCAGTGATCCATCCTTGTAACTTTAGGTTTTGTGAGTCTAGAGGTCCTAGGTCCAATGAAGGGAAACTTCCACCAGGGGAGATAGTAAGGGTCTTAGTAAACTTAAAAGCTATTGCCAGATTACTTTGGGCTCCTTGTGCCAGTAGACTAGCTGGCACAAAAAAAAAATTACTCCATTGGTAGGGAAGTTGACCTTATTATTGATGAAGGGGTAGCAGTGATGCTACATATCAGAGGGAGGGAGCAGTGTGTTTGCCATTCAGGTGATCTTTGGGACATATTTTGGTATTACCAAGGCTTGTTTAACTGTAATGGGCAAGTACAGCAACCACAACCTGATTAGAGCATGGTAACCAGTTGCTCAGACACCTTAGAGAGGTTAATTTGGTTTACCCCTCCCTGCCCCGAGGCAATCTATTTAGACCTGCCGAAGTATTAGCTCATAAGGAGGAGCATCTAGAAGGATGCTGAAGGAGAGCCACGGTGACTATGTTATGGCCTAGGGACAAACCGCTGCAGGAGAAGCTGTAGTTTGTTCTGCTATCCTTTCTCTTATGCATTAGTCCAGAAAACACTATACTGTACTAAAATACTATACTAACCAGAATCCTGAAGCAGTTGTGTCTGGAAAGAGAAAACTTAATGTAAGAAGCAAGTGGGTCTGAGCAGGTGCAAGGGGTGGACGCTGTGTTGTTGGTGTTTCTCCCATCCACTGGTTGCTGTGAATGTTTGGCTGCTAACAGCTCATGGCTACACCCTTCCCAAAGATTTGCCCTCAGTTGAATAGCGCCAACTCAGCAGAAAATTTCTCTCCCTGGAAATAAGAGATGTTAATCCTATGGTACAATGTATGTTCAAGATTTCCCCAAGGCACCGGGCTAAGCTAAAGCTAGTTTTCATCCAAGACTACATCCTTCTTGGCTGTCTTCTTCTGCCTACTATGCTTTTCTTGCTCTCCTTCTCCTAAGAGCATTCCCTTAATAAATCATTTTCAGAAGAAATGCAATCCTGGGCCCTGCTTCCAGGAATTCTGATTTAAGATACCATCTTCTACTATTAACTATACTGGAAAAATCTTTTACCTACCTGTACCACTCTGACCCAAACTTGATAGTATGCACATGAAAAGTTGCATAGATTGAGGTTTGCAATTAAAAAAAAAAAAGTCCTAAAATTTCTCCTCAATTTATTACTATGGCAAAGGCTCTCATTCATTTTCAGTTCTTAACTTTACTATAACGGATGACCATTATTCTATTCTTGTTATTCTCCAAACCTTCTTCTCTACTGATGTCAACTATCTTTTAAAACAATTCTGATCATGTTACTCCCCTGCTTAAACATTTTGGTGACCTTCCACTGTTTCCTGGATGAAGTCTCAACTAATTAGCATAATATACAAGGCTTTGTTTATTGGCCTGCAATTTGGAACTGAATTCTAGTAGACTTTTCCCCTTACATACAGCCTGTACACCATGTGCTACAGCCAGACTCAACAACTTATTCCCTGAATAAGACATGCTCTGCTTTGAATCCACGCTATTCCTTCTGCCTGGGATTGCTCCTCCTCTATTTTGCTTGTAAATACCTGCTTATACTTTAAGACACAGCTTATTTATCAACTTTTCTGTGAAACTGTTATTGACCAACCCAGCACTTCTTTCCAAACTCCAGGAAGAATTAATAACTTCCTTCTCTGTGCTCTTCTACACCTGTGTTATGATGATTGTCATTTTTTTTTTTGGTAATTGTTTATTAACATGTCTTTCTCCCTCACACAAATTTGAATTTTTCAAGGGTCCTGAGATTTGTTTTTGTATCCATAATAATTATCACATGGCTTAGCATAGTATTCTTAAAAAATGTATACATATAGGGCTTCCCTGGTGGCGCAGTGCTTGAGAGTCCGCCTGCCGTTGCAGGAGACGCGGGTTCGTGCCCCGTTTCGGGAAGATCCCACATACAACAAGGTCCTACTGTATAACACAGAGAAATATACTCAAATTCCTATAATAAACCATAATGGAAGAATATTAAAAAAATGTATACATATATATATATATATTTATAGAAAAGTAAACATATATACACATTTTTAAAAAGAATACTATGCTAGGCCATGTGATAATTATTGTCACATGTGTGTATATATATATATATATATATATATATATATATATATATATAAAATTGAATGAAGAACTTGACTTGTTCTTAGAGAGCTTCTCAGCCTGACATGTTGGCCTGTTCTATTCCAGTTCCTGCCTTCAATCCTTTTCCTCTTGTTGGAGACTTGGAAACGGAAGACAGTCTTTGGACAACTGTCTGCTCACCTAAATCAAATGACTGTCCACACCTTCATTCCATCATTGCATGAGACTATATAACTTTACTTCCTATGCATTACACCAGTTCATGCTCCCTGTGATTTGTAACAAATAGGGGCAAAGAAATAAACGTCCAAGTGGCAATAACAAGCCTGAAATTTAGCTAGGAGACCTAAATGCAAGCCTACATTCTGTCTCTCCTTGAAAGTGAAAGTAAGCCAGGGAGAACTGAGAGAAAACTGCTTTAAAAGTAGCCAACTCGCACCTCCTTCATAACTACTCTGCATTGTAGTCACTCTGGAGGCCAGTTTAATTGGCCCCCATTTCTGATTCATCTAGACATTCATATAAGCAGAAAGTAATGCTAAGTTTTCAGTTTTTCTAAAAAATATATTTCTTTATATTTTTGAGAGGCTGGGTTGTGGATATAGCCTTAAGAATTTCAAATAAATATACTTTAAAAATCCCCAGTATATTATTAGAAATTGTATTAGATTTTGGAATAAATCTGAAGGTAAAAATGATAATAAAAGACTCTTCATTCTAGGAAACTTAGTGGTTAATGTGGCATAAAGCCTGGTTATGAGAATCTGACCTGATAATATTCATTCTTTTCCTCCAGCCACATTCTTGGCCTCAGATCCTCCAGCACCCTCTAACTTCAAAGGAAACTCTGCATGAAGAGGGAGGGCATACAATAGAAGAACTTGTCCGATTATCCCCCTTTGTTTGGAAATGAGTAAAGATTATAGATATGTTTTCTTCTTTCTGTGCTTTGGATATATAATGTCAATTACCTGAAGCGGAACCCCCTACCCAGGCTAATGCATAGATTTGGATTATACCAAAACTGCATAAAATTGGAAACAAGATATTAATAATAATCCATAATGGTGTGACATAATGGAATACATGTTTATTTTCATTGGCTTTAGCTGGTACCACAGAAAAAGTAAATTAGTTTAGCAATTTAAATTTTATATTTATTATACCCTGACCTTTCTTGCTCTTCCCTCACCACTTTATATTATGAATGAGGTAATTAAAAAGAGTCTACTTCTTTCCTGTTCTACGATAGCACATGTTTACCCCTTTAAATGTGTTTGTGTGTTTGTGAATGCGTATGTGAGTGTGCATTGTTTATTTTAACCAATGTTTGAAAATAAAGTTGGAATGCTAAAGGCCAAAGGAATGAATTAGTCTGACTTGGTAATTAAAAGAACATACATGAAGTATTAACCAGGAACCACTGTTAGACTTTTCGTTCTCAACCCAAAATGAAAAGGCAAGCATAATAATCCCGCATCACCTCTGAAAATGATATCAGGAAATGTGTTCTCAGAGTCAGCTACTGGTCAAGACTTACATCAAGTTAAACAAAACAATGAAGGATCAGGGAATCTGGAAGGGCCAAAAGTTCAAACAGGAGACCTTTAGCCCTTCTGCCTGCAATGCATAATAATACCTCCTGTTTGTATGATAGGTGCTTACCATTCCCTGAAAGCAAAAGCATTTATGACTTACATGCTAAGGACTAAGTGCTCTGGTCCCACTCTTCCTGTTCAGGATTATTTTCTACAGAAGTTAGTACAATTTGAACTACCAAGTGAAAACAACAACAACAAACAATAATCCCCAGTGGACCAATCTACTTAAAGCTGTGTCTTACCAAGCTTCCAGAGTATTTGGGATTGTCTAAACTACAAAAGAATTATGTCAACTACGGATGAATCTTATCAAGGGTTGGCTTGCTCTTTTTTTCTTTTTTTTTTTGGCCATGTCATGCGGCTTATGGAATTTTAGTTCCCTGACCAGGGATTGAACCCAGGCCCACCGCAGTGAAAGTGCTGAGTCCTAACCACTGGATCTCCAGGGAATTCCCTGGCTTGCTGTTTAAATGTCTTTAATGAAGACTCCATTTCCCTTGTGAGAGTCTGTATTAGCCAACCAAAGCTGATAGCAATAATAATAGCTGGAGATTTGACTTCAAAAATGCTTTGGTTTGAGCTGTTTCTGCATACAAATATAGAAGATTGTAGATAAATAACATGAACGTAGTTTTGTTATTACTAAAAATAGTTTAGAAATATATAAAAATGTAAAAAAGATTTTTATGAATTGAATGATGTAGTAAGCCCCTAGCTTTAGTGGTTTGTTACATTTTACCCAGCTTTTAAGCATGACTTACCACTGCCCCAACAAAACAAAGCAAGAAACTTGAACGCAAACCTTTCAGCCAGGTAACTCCATAGTTTATAAGTGGCAATGAATGACATTTCCTCAAGAAAATCTTGGAAATGACCAATGTTGCACATTTTATTAACCTATGTTTAACCTGAAACCTAGAGACTAGCTCCCCTCTCTTCCTGTCTTCAAAATTTCTGTTACCCACTGTACTATGTTGAAGTTTACATGACAGGCCATTTCAACACTTTTGTTTAGTTAGATGGAAGTGCATCATTTTTAAAGAAAAGCTCTATTGCCAAAAAATATAAACAGCTCTAACTTTGATTAATATAAATATTTAAAAAACAGAACATTCTGTTACAACTTACAAAAACAGTTCTGATGTAGCTGATGGGAAAGAAAAAGTGCTTTCATACATTAGACAAATCCAACAAAATGCAGCTGCAGAACAAAATTTTAAGTAAATATGAATTGTTTATCTTTTCACAGGGCTACAGTATTTACTTAAATGGAGTTATTTTAGAACACTTTATGTTTCATTAGAAAAACAAAGTGGTTTTTTTTTCCGTTTTATTTCTAGAGTATTTAAATTTCAAAGTCTTCTAATTTAAAGACACCATGAAAATTATTCCTCCTGCTCAGTTTAGGGTTTGCTAATAAGCCACTGGACAAGAGATGTGCGAAATGAATAGATGAAGAAAAACGTTGACAGCAAAAGCGAGGCCTGAAGGGTGAAGTTAGTTTATTAGGCCCTGTTTGTCACGAATGGCCCTGCAGCACATATAGAAGCAAATCCCTCTACCTTAGAAGATTAATTCTGAAGGAGGCACTCTTGGGTCAAAGTATACATAAGCGTGTGCCTAATCTCAGAGAAATCAGGCTATTTTTTCACAGCAATTAAGCAGAGGTCTGGGGTTTCACCCACAGCGTATTTAAACACAGGATACAATTAAATCCCAAAGTATTAATATCTTTGCTCTGCAAAATTGCCCAGGAAATAGATTTTGTCCTCTTTCAAATGAAAAGCAAGGCAAATTAAGAGAATAACTTGATTCTTAGCTTAGTTGCTTGAAATGAGAGCGTCATATTTTCTTCCAGTTGCAAATGTCGTATGTACATAAAGACAGTTCTTACTTTACAATAGGGTAAGAGTTATATGCCTTCTGACTCCTTTAATCTAAATAAAGAATCTTAGAAGTTTGCATGAAAATGTATTGTTTTAAACTATAATTAAATTTCTTATTCAGCTTATGTTAAAAATCAACTCCTTATAAAAATCGAAGAACTATTGTTTACCACAAATAAAATGTCACAACTGAGAAGCTTTGCTGTAACATATGTAAAGAAGTAAATGTAAATCTTAAGCAAGCGTGTGCAGAGGGATTGCTTTCTGTAGAGATTTTTCTTGAAATTATTTTATTCATATAACCATCTCAAGTCAAAATCTAATCTTCTAGAGAAAATTACTGCTAGTTTAAAACACTGCTTCAAAAATGCTAAATATAAAAACAACAAAATAACTTTTATTTGTTGTGCATCAATTCCCTAAAGGTAAAATTTTCACACTAAAAATTATATTTAATAAACCACCACCTTTATTCAGATCTTGGGAAAAAACCTTTCTCTATTAAAAAAATCTGCCCATATTACAATTCTCTTTTGTTCACATATCAGATTAATATTCCATTTGACTGATAAACCAAATTCTTTTTGGCTTTTGGAGGGAAAAGCAGTGGAGGGAAGTTGGTCTTGGAATAAGAAAGGTTAGAAATAGTTTTTCACTTACATAGCTGAATCAATAGTTATTTCATTCCTATAAGTGTTTCTAGAAAGACAGTTTTGGTATATGATCCAGTGAGAAATCTTATAACCTATGACACGTGGGCATGTTCTTAGAAATGAATAAAACTAAAAGAATGAAGCAAAGTAGAATGAATCAGATGTGGGATGGTATGAATGTGTATACTAACGTATTTTCCTCCCTAAAGCTCAACTGTTGCTTTTAGGAGGAGCTGAACACTTAACCACACTATAAATGGTCTGGGCACTTTTTGATGTGTGCTGGGCTTATGTGAGAAGGCATACAATCCGAATTTTACGAAGGATTGTTTTACTAGGACCAATGACTTTAATAATCCTTCTTGCTGACATCACTGGCAAATTGGTCTACTCTGTAACCTTTAAAAGTGCAGCATATCCCAAAATGAGTTACTTATTAAACAAATGATCTTTTTTTGAGTGCAACTGACCTTTAAATGATTATTTCTCAGCAACTGCAACAAAGAGAATCTCACCTGTCACCTTTACACTTTTGATGCTACAGTGAGTAGATCCATAACCTTTTCACAACACTTAACATGCTGCACAACATGGAATTACAAACGCTAATGAACACTCTTTCTTTTAAGGGGAAGTCCTATTACTTTATTAAATTGTTGCAGTACACAGAAGCCATGGAAAAGTATAACAATAAATCATTATTTTGATCAATCTGCAACCATTTTAGAAAATATAACTCCAAAGCCCCCGAGAATAATTTACTGCTAAGGACAGTTTCTCCTGAAGTTTTCTCCCCTCAGCTTCCAAGGGGTGTACGTGTGTGTGTGTAGGGGGGGCATCACTTAAACAACTGTATTTGATTAGAAAAACATTGTCTTTAGGTTCAGGCACCTATACAATATTTGTAGGCAATTTGAATTAAACCTACATGCAACTAGCACGCTACCCCTTTTCAGTAACTGGAAGGAAGGCTTTTGAAACTCCAGAAGTATTGATGGAATATGTACATATATCCTGTCATGTTACAGATTCTAAGATTCTGCTTTCCTCAGAAATAGACACATTTGTAAAGATGCAATGGGTATAATCAAGTCACGGTTTTCTTTAACTAAGTGAAGATGGTAATTATAAATTTATTCTTCACGAATCAAATCAAATCTCCACAAATCTGCAAGAGCTAATGTTCTCTGGGATCTCTTTATTAGTGCAAGGAGATCCATGTTACAAGTCCCAATGACCTTTTCTTGAGCAGATAAACTATTTACACCTTAATAGAGCTGCTGAATCTGATGAAGGTTTCATTAGTTAAATATTTTCCCTTTTACAGAAAAGCAATATTCCAATTTTGAAAATTTTCAAGAAAAATTTCTTGATCTGAAGGATTCAAGCACTGGAGCAAGGCAGTATGTTCATAGTTACATATGTTTTACTGTAACAATAAGATACAGGTACTGCTCATGTTTGAGAATAAACTTTTTTCTTGCCAATTTGACCTTATTTATAAAATACTGTTTTGGAAAAGTGTTGAATTCTTAACATTGTAAAATATCAACTCTCCACAGAATAAAAAGGCATTTTTCACTTGTGTGTTCTCTCTTTCCTCTATTCCCACATCTCTTATAAAGTGAACATATTAGAATGAATTACAGAGAAATCTGAGAAATTTTTCCTAAACAATGAAAAATAACTGTTTTGAAATAATGTTCACTTACTGTTTTCTTTTCGGCTCTGACTTGGTAATATTTTGTAAAGCATGAGGGGCAGCCACAAGCCTTCACCAGAGAAATCAAAATTAATGTCCTTTGGAAATATTGGATTCTAAAAGAAAAGAATAGCAGAGATATGACTGATTTGGCTTCCTTTAGTTTAATTTACAAAAAGGTAAATCAGTTATCTTATTGGCATGTAATCACAAAGAAAAATACACAAACTTAAGACTAAACTGACCCATTGTCAAGACTTCCAGGGTCTTATTCATTAATTATGGTGGCTGCCCACAAACAACAGAAGAAAATCAACAATGCTAGATAAAATAATTACCAAGGGCTTCTATGTCTGTAAACTATTTAAATTCTTGAAATTGAATATTTATGATGAGTGATGCTCCTTTAATGTATACCATATTTCTGCCCGTTCTCATCTCTGACTGCATTCAAAAACCCCAGAGGCTCCTGTCCTTTTTTCACACCCACTTTTCACTTGGCTTCATCACAACCCTCTCTGCTGACATAGTGCCTATTAGAAAACTGAACACCTAGTGTCACTTGCAGTTTCTCAAGTGCCCGCTCATCTTGTGATACACATTTCCGTTCTTAACAATAGTTCAGTTTCAATATCCTTTCTGCCCTTTTACAGGCAGCCCCCATGAAACAGTTGTGAAGTTTACTTTGCACTTATCAATACAATGTAAACCAGCATGGGCTCACCTCCTTGGGGTTAGTGAACCCACGTTGTCTGTGAGTACAGACAACACTTTGGCCACAGATGTGACTGGTTAACTGTACAAGCAAGGAGGATAAATCCACATAACAATACTTCATTCACCAAGGAAATCTGCAGTGGATTACAGCTTCTCTATGGTTAAGTCTGGTCTTAATTTACTGCTTTTATTCAGTTTTCAACCACAAACGAGCCCCTTATGAGGCATTCACTATGCAGAATTGACAACTCTTTTTATCTACTTGAAAAATATTTTTGGATAATAATTTATGGTTACAAAATATTTTAAGCAGTTTGAATGGTTATATTATATTCTTTCAATGCTTAATGATGCAGTATCCCCTGTAAAAATGTAATGCCAGGCAATTTGGTAATTTTACATATACAGTATTTATAACAACAGAACAATTTGGCCATATAGAAACACAAATTACAAAAAAAAAAAACCTCTATATTTCATAGGAATTTTTTTAAAAACATTGTTTTAAAGCTCTTAAATTGTATCTTAGGAGAAAATCAGAGTTCAGAACAGCATCTAAAGGCCACATATAAATGGGTGAAAACATAACTTTGGCAAGCACTGTATTTTATTTATGGACTATTATGTTTAAAATATCATATTTTGAACACCCTTCAGAAAGAAAAAAGCTGCAGCTCTCTCTGAGGACACAAGGGTGAGTTCGTATGCTATTTATATCTCATATATGAAACCAAAATGTATGGGTACGTTTGTATTTTTTACCATTAAACGTATTGTCTTAACATATATTCTGAATTAATGCCATCTTTTAAAAAAATCCATCTGAAGGTGCTCATTATTATTGGACATAGAGACTTTTCAAAAACTGATTGCTAGTAACTGGAAGTACTCTGAAAACCCCAAGTAGGCTGAAAAACATCATATACCTTTAATAAGTGGCAAGTGCCTGTATCAGTTTGTCATTTAAATGCTCATCTTCTACTATTGCCAACCAGTGACCCTATAACTAGAAATGGGACCCATGTAATGGAATGCATTTTATAAATGAAGACAATGGAAGCAGTGTGGTTGATGTTCCTTGAGATGATAGAGCTCCTTTTGCGTTACTTTAGATTAATTTAAACCATTGGTACACAAAGCTTCATAACTTTCCTCTTGGCAGAACTTGAGCACTTTTAGACTCATTGATCCTAAGGGATTCTTCCCATTGCAGGATGAACTCCCTGAAGATAAACAAAAGAAAACATTCAGCTGAGGTATTTGCTGTGTTTTCCTCATTAGTGGCTACACTATCTTGAGCAGGGAATGAGTGCTTAGGGAAAAGCAGCCATGGCATTAACAAGAAAGGACATTGTTTTTACAAGGAGGAACACTTTATGGTTTTCTAAAACATCTCTCCTCAAGTGCCATGTGTAAATCATATTTTTAGAAAACCCAAATTATGTGTGTGCTTCAGGGGGAAAAACTACATAAACGTGTGATAGAAAAATAATGAACTGTATCACTTTGGTCAATTAAGCAATTATTGCTTCTTTATAGACTCAAACGCTGTTTGGTTTTCATCACAAAAACAGGTGGGGTTTGCTTTTTTGTTTATTGTTGTTGTTGGTTTGCAATTTTGCTTAAAAGAATTCTTTATGTTATCATTCTTGTTATTTTAGAACTTGCTATGTTCTGTCTCTAATCTGATAGCTAGGTTTCATTACCTTCCTAGATGTTCTAATGAAGGTGTAAAAGAAAAGGTTAGAAAGGTGATAAATTAGACAACACAAGCATCAGATTCAAATGCCACTTAACATAATTCCCAAATCATTTATACTAGAATAGTTTCATTAACAATATTACAGCTACTTTCTGTTGTTTATTGCGAACATATTAACATATAGATAAGAGCAACTTCTGTAATAGAATGTACAAGTTTGGAATTATGACAACAGCAGTGAACTAGCCTTGTTAGCACAGGCAAAAGTGGTTTCTAATCACCAGCTGTGGGTCAAGGAGCACAAGATTCCTAGGAAGATTTGGTGCATTCTTTCCAATCCACTTGGCACGTAGACGCCTAATGATCCTACATCATGTACATTACACCTTGTGTGCCCAGATGCTCATGTTGCTTCTCCTTCCTCTTCCGGCCAAGCATTATATGTGAAGTTAGAGTGGGAGAGTCATTTAACAATGAATTTCCCCATGGTATAACCATTACAAAGCTATCCATGCTAAATAACTTGTTGTTTTTTAAGTCACTGTGCAATTTCAAGGTTTTGATGGTCCTTCCTTAAAATATAATACCCTGTGTCATTTGTTTCCTGAAGTGAAAGCTGGTGCCAGCCTTTGGAATTCATGTGAAACAAGTGGTTCAATATGTTTTGAAGAGAGAATGAAAACTTGATAAGCAATTAATCTACTCTGAATGCTTTCCTAATGGTTTGTGCCTTTTCTTGCTGATTTTTTTTTAATCCAGATTTATTCAAAAGAAAATCAAAGAAAACATACATTCAAACCTTTCTATAGTGCATTTGTTAGAGAAACCCACACACAGTGAGGCAGGAAAGATTGAACATCTATAATTTAAAAATAACTTAAAAATAAAGGTGTTTTTGGTTGAATAGTAGCAACTTGAATTTTTTTCCCCTGTGCTTTAAAACTATGTGAGAAGGGAAAGATCTGAAACAGGAAACTGGGTGAATGAGCATAGAGAACAGGCTATTTTCCTAACAGGATAGTCTTGCAAGTGACAACTGGCTGGGGAAGTAAAGTTGTCTTAGCCTGACTGATGATTCCCAGAGGCCCAGGCTTAAGAGTTAACACAGGCCAGAGACATCACTGAGACTCAAGACTCAGCCAGTGTATCCCCAAGGAGCCCGGCGAGAACACAGAGAAGACTTGCCAATAAAGTTATATTGTATGGGAGACACTGTATGGGCTAAGGAGACCCTTATTAGAGGACCACGTGGAACCTCCAGATTGAAGACCTGGGAGTCCAAGAGTAGAAGGGACTGCATCTCAGTGGTTAGTGGCGCCAAGAGAACTAGAGCCTGGCACGAATTTATGCAGGGTGCTAATAGCTACAGATGAAAACATCATGACTTTTCCAACTCAACAGAGATTATGTGTCTCTCCCTTGGTAGAGGGGTGCAGAACAGAAATTGCAAATCGGAAGATATAGAAATCAATGAAAAGTTGGACCTACAAGAGTAGAATTAACAGGGCCAATAAAAAAGTCAGAGAGCTTTCTCTTGAGTAAATGCCAAATGAGTCTCAGGAGCTTTTGCATGCTAGGATACTTCAAGAGACATTCCTTGTCGGGAAATGATAACCATGGCAGAAAGGAAAAGCATGGGATCCAACAAGATGATGTGTATGTCCAAGACTGGGACTGAGACTGAGATCATGCCTTCCTATTTCTTAGTGAGGAGGTTAAAGTACTTTATAGTATCATACTTATTACAAAGGAATGATAATTGCATATGTATACATATACGTACATGTATATACCTCAATTAATTCCTTGGTAGAACATATATTGCCTTCACCCAAATTGTTAAGAACAAAAACTCTAGTTTCCAAAGTCCCAAGGTGTAGAACACTAATTCAGGTGCCAAGTAGAAACACTTGAAATGTGGGTGTGTCAAACTGAGCATACCATCATATTTTTGGCACCCGGCAAAGAATGGCCTCAACTGAATCTGCTGTACATCTGTAAGCCGGATGAGTACTACATGCCTATCATCTGAATGGGGTTAGTCTCTGATTGGCGTATTGCCAAGTAACCCAATTTTAGAATAGCACAAATTTTAATTATATGTTTCATTTAACTGACACCTGTCCTTAGAGGCTGTCATTAAAATGTTACAAGCTATAATGTGGGAACTATTATTACCTATGATCTATAGACAGGCAAAAATAAATAAGAGAAAGAGAGAAAGAAAGGCTGAGAGCTTTAGAACAATGATAGATTTGGAAGACTAGAGATTATTACACTGGCGAAAGAGAGAGCTGTATCGCTTACCTAGAAAATTTGTAATAAATGAAAAACCGTATCACTAAATTTCTAGGGTGTTAAGTATGATTTTACTAAATATCCACCTCATCCATCATTTCATGTTGTGGGTATAGTATACCACTCTTTTCCTGAGTAAAGTGGGAAAAATGCCTCCTAAGTAAAATGCTTGACCTTGAAAAGGCACTAGTTTTAAAAATAAATTCTTTCAGGACTTCCCTGGTGGCGCAGTGGTTAAGAATCCGCCTGCTAATGCAGGGAACACGGGTTCAAGCCCTGGTCCGGGAAGATCCCACATGCCGCGGAGAAACTAAGCCCATGCGCCACAACTACTGAGCCTGCACTCTAGAGCCCGCGAACCACAGCTACTGAAGCCCATGCGCCTAGAGCCTGTGCTCTGCAACAAGAGAAAGCCCGTGCACAACAGTTAAGACCCAATGCAGCCAAAGATAAAGTAATTAATTAAAAAAAAATAAATTCTTTCCATTTAAAAATCTCATACTGGAGGAGCTCCAAGATGGAGGAAGAGTAAGACGAGGAGATCACCTTCCTCCCCCCAAATACATGAGAAATACAACTACATGTGGAACAACCCCTACAGAACACCTACTGAACGCTGGCAGAAGACCTCAGACCTCCCAAAAGGCAAGAAAATTCCCACGTACCTGGGTAGGGCAAAAGAAAAAAGAAAAAAACAGAGACAAAAGAATAGGGACGGGACCTGCACCAGTGGGAGGGAGCTGTGAAGGAGGAAAGGTCTCCACACACTAGAAGCCCCTTCGCGGGCAGAGACTGCGGGAGGCGGAGCGGGGAGCTTCGGAGCCGCGGAGGACAGCACAGCAACAGGGGTGCGGAGGGCAAAGCGGGGAGATTCCCGCACAGAGGATCGGTGCCGACTGGCACTCACCAGCCCGAGAGGCTTGTGTGCTCGCCCGCCGAGGCGGGCGGGGCTGCGAGCTGAGACTTGGGCTTAGGTTGGATCCCAGGGAGAGGACTGGGGTTGGCGGCGCGAACATAGCCCGAAGGGGTTAGTGCGCCACGGCTAGCCGGGAGGGAGTCCAGGAGAAAGTCTGGAGCTGCTGAGGACACAAGAGACTTTTTCTTGCCTCTTTGTTTCCTGGTGTGCGACGAGAGAGGATTCAGAGCGCCACTTAAAGGAGCTCCAGGGACGGGCGTGAGCCGCGGCTATCAGCGCGGACCCCAGAAACGGGCATGAGCTAAGGCTGACCAGGAAGCCTGTGTGCGAGCACAGGTCACTATCCACAACTCCCTTCTGGGAGCCTGTGCAGCCCGCCACTGCCAGGGTCCCGGGATCCAGGGACAACTTCCCCAGGAGAACGCACGGCGTGCATCAGGCTGGTGCAACGTCAGGCTGGCCTCGGCCACCGCAGGCTCGCTCCGCACTCCGTACCACTCCCTCTCCCCGGCCTGACTGAGCCAGAGTCCCCGAAGCAGCTGCTCCTTTAACCCCGTCCTCTCTAAGAGAAGAACAGACGCCCTCCCGCGACCTACACGCAGAGGCGGAGCCAAATCCAAAGCTGAACCCCGGGAGCTCTCCGAACAAAGAAGAGAAAGGGAAATCTCTCCCAGCAGCCTCAGAAGCAGCGGATTAAAGCTCTGCAATCAACTTGATGTACCCTGCATCTGAGGAATACCTGAATAGACAAAGAATCATCCAAAATTGAGGAGGTAGACTTTGGGAGCAATGATATATATATATATATATATTTTGCCTTTTTCTCTTTTTGTGAGTGTGTGTGTGTATGCTTCTGTGTGTGATTTTGTCTGTATAGCTTTGCTTTTACCATATCCTAGGGTTCTGTGTGTCCGTTTTTTTTTAGTATAGTTTTTAGCACTTGTTATCATTGGTGGATTTGTTTTTTGGGTTTGGATGCTCTCTTTCTTTCTTTCTTAAAAATTTAATAATTATTTTTCATTTTAATAACTTTTTAATTTACTTTAATTTAATTTTATCTTCTTCTTTCTTTCCATTTTTTTCTCTCTTGTATTCTGAGCTGTGTGGATGAAAGGCTCTTGGTGCTCCAGCCAGGCATCAGGGCTGTGCCACTGAGGTGGGAGGGCCAACTTCAGGACACTGGTCCACAAGAGAACTCCCAGCTACACGTAATATCAAATGACAAAAGTCTCCCAGAGAGGGCTTCCCTGGTGGCACAGTGGTTGAGAGTCCGCCTGCCGATGCAGGGGACACGGGTTCGTGACCCGGTCCGGGAACATCCCACATGCCGTGGAGTGGCTGGGACCGTGAGCCATGGCCGCTGGGCCTGCGCATCCGGAGCCTGTGCTCCGCAACGGGAGATGCCACAACACTGAGAGGCCTGTGTGCGGCAAGAAAAAAATAAATAAAAAGTCTCCCAGAGATCTCCATCTCAACACAAAGACCCAGCTCCACTCAACGACCAGCAAGCTACAGTGCTGGACAACCTATGCCAACCATATAGCAAGACAGGAACACAACCCCATGCATTAGCAAAGAGGCTGCCTAAAATCATAGTAGGGCCACAGACACCTCAAAACACACCACCAGATGTGGACCTTCCCTCCAGAAAGACAAGATCCAGCCTCAACCACCAGAACACAGGCACTGGTCCCCTCCACCAGGAAGCCTACACAACCCACTGAACAAACCTTAGCCACTGGGGACAGACACCAAAAACAACAGGAACTACGAACCTGCAGCCTGTGAAAAGTAGACCCCAAACACAGTAAGTTAAGCAAAATGAGAAGACAGAGAAACACACAGCAGATGAAGGAGAAAGGCAAAAACCCACCAGACCTAACAAATGAAGAGGAAATAGGCAGTCTACCTGAAAAAGAATTCAGAATAATTACAGTAAAGATGATTCAAAATCTTGGAAATAGAACGGAGAAAATACAAGAAACATGTAACAAGGACCTAGAAGAACTAAAGAGCAAACCAACAGTGATGAACAACACAATAAATGAAATTAAAAATTCTCTAGAAGGGATCAATAGCAGAATAACTGAGGCAGAAGATAAAATAGTGGAAATAACTACCACAGAGCAGAATAAAGATAAAAGAATGAAAATAATAGAGGACAGTCTCAGAGACCTCTGGGACAACATTAAACGCACCAACATTCAAATTATAGGGGTCTCAGGAGAAGAAGAGAAAAAGAAAGGGACTGAGAAAATATTTGAAGAGATTATACTTGAAAACTTCCCTAATATGGGAAAGGAGATAGTTAATCAAGTCCAGGAAGCACTGAGAGTTCCATACAGGATAAATCCAAGGAGAAACACACCAAGACACATATTAGTCAAAATATCAAAAATGAAATACAAAGAAAAAATATTAAAAGCAGCAAGGGAAAAACAACAAATAACACACAAGGGAATCCCCATAAGGTTAACAGCTGATCTTTCAGCAGAAACTCTGCAAGCCAGAAGGAGTGGCAGGACATATTTAACATGATGAAGGAGAAAAACCTACAACCAAGATTACTCTACCCAACAAGGATCTCATTCAGCGTTGATAGAGAAATTAAAACCTTTACAGAAAAGCTAAGAGAATTCAGCACCACCAAACCAGCTTTACAACAAGTGCTAAAGGAACTTATCTAGGCAGGAAACACAAGAGAAGGAAAAGACCTACAATAACAAACTCAAAACAATTTAAAAAATGGTAATGGAAACATACATATCGATAATTACCTTAAATGTAAATGGATTAAATACTCCAAGCAAAACACATAGACTGACTGAATGGATACAAAAACAAAACCCGTATATATGCTGTCTACAAGAGACCCACTTCAGACCTAGGGACACATACAGACTGAAAGCGAGGGGATGGAAAAAGATATTCCGTGCAAATGGAAATCAAAAGAATGCTGGAGTAGCAATTCTCATATCCGAAAAAATAGACTTTAAATGAAAGACTATTACAAGAGATAAAGAAGGACACTACATAATGATCAAGGGATCAGTCCAAGAAGAAGATATAACAATTGTAAATATTTATGCATCCAACATATGAGCACCTCAATACATAAGGCAAATACTAACAGCCATAAAAGGGGAAATCGACAGTAACACAATCATAGTAGGGGACTTTAACACCCCACTTTCACCAATGGACAGATCATCCAAAATGAAAATAAATAAGGAAACACAAGCTTTAAATGATACATTAAACAAGATGGACTTAATTGATATTCTTAGGACATTCCATCCCAAAACAACCGAATACACATTCTTCTCAAGTGCTCCTGGAACATTCTCCAGGATAGATCATATCTTGTGTCACAAATCAAGCCTTGGTAAATTTAAGAAAATTGAAATTGTATCAAGTATCTTTTCCAAGCACTATGCTATAAGACTAGATATCAATTACAGGAAAAAATCTGTAAAAAATACAAACACATGGAGGCTAAACAACACACTACTTAATAACCAAGAGATAACTGAGGAAACCAAAGAGGAAATCAAAAAATACCTAGAAGCAAATGACAATGAAAACACGATGACCCAAAACCTATGGGATGCAGCAAAAGCAGTTCTAAGAGGAAAGTTTATAGCAAAAAAATTCTACCTTAAGAAACAAAAAATATCTCAAATAAACAACCTAACCTTACACCTAAAGCAATTAGAGAAAGAAGAAAAAAAAACAAAACCCAAAGTTAGCAGAAGGAAAGATATCATAAAGATCAGATCAGAAATAAATGAAAAAGAAATGAGGGAAATGATAGCAAAGATCAATAAAACTAAAAGCTGGTTCTTTGAGAAGATAAACAAAATTGATAAACCATTAGCCAGACTCATCAAGAAAAAAAGGGAGAAGACTCAAATCAATAGAATTAGAAATGAAAAAGGAGAAGTAACAACTGACACTGCAGAAATGCAAAAGATCATGAGGGATTACTACAAGCAACTCTATGCCAATAAAATGGACAACCTGGAAGAAATGGACAAATTCTTAGAAATGCACAACCTTCTGAGACTGAACCAGGAAGAAAAAGATAATATGAACAGACCAATCACAAGCACTGAAATTGAAACTGTGATTAAAAATCTTCCAACAAACAAAAGCCCAGGACCAGGTGGCTTCACAGGTGAATTCTATCAAACATTTAGAGAAGAGTTAAAACCTATCCTTCTCAAACTGTTCTAAAATATAGCAGAGGGAGGAACACTCCCAAACTCATTCTACGAGGCCACCATCACTCTGATACCAAAAGCAGACAAAGATGTCACAAAGAAAGACAACTACAGGCCAATATCACTGATGCAACACAGATGCAAAAATCCTCAACAAAATACTAGTAAACAGAATTCAACAGCACATTAAAAGGATCACACACCATGATCAAGTGGGGTTTACCCCAGGAATGCAAGGATTCTTCAATATACGCAAATCAATCAATGTGATACACCATATTAACCAATTGAAGGAGAAAACCCATATAATCATCTCAATAGATGCAGAGAAAGCTTTCAACAAAATTCACCACCCATTTCTGATGAAAACCCTCCAGAAAGTAGGCATAGAGAGAACTTTCCTCAACATAATAAAGGCCATATATGACAAACCCACAGCCAACATCATCCTCAATGGTGAAAAACTGAAAGCATTTCCACTAAGATCAGGAAAAAGAAAAGGTTGCCCACTCTCACCACTATTATTCAACATAGTTTTGGAAGTTTTAGCCGTAGCAATCAGTGAAGAAGAAGAAATAAAAGGAATCCAAATCAGAACGGAAGAAGTAAAGCTGTCACTGTTTGCACAGGACATGATACAATACATAGAGAATCCTAAAGAAGCTACCAGAAAACTACTAGAGCTAATCAATGAATTTGGTAAAGTAGCAGGATACAAAATTAATGCACAGAAATCTCTTGCATTCCTATACACTAATGATGAAAAATCTGAAAGAGAAATTAAGAAAATTCCCATTTACCATTGCAACAAAAAGAATAAAATACCTAGGAATAAACCTACCTAAGGAGACAAAAGACCTGTATGCAGAAAATTATAAGACAATGATGAAAGAAATTAAAGATGATACAAATAGATGGAGAGATATACCATGTTCTTGGATGGGAAGAATCAACATTGTGAAAGTGACTGTAGTACCCAAAGCAATGTACAGACTCAATGCAATCCCTATCAAACTACCACTGGCATTTTTCACAGAACTAGAACAAAAAAATTTCACAATTTGTATGGAAACACAAAAGGCCCTGAATATCCAAAGCAGTCCTGAGAAAGAAAAACAGAGCTGCAGGAATTAGGCTCCCTGACTTCAGACTATACTGCAAAGCTACAGTAATCAAGACAGTATGGTACTGGCACAAAAACAGAAATATAGATCAATGGAACAGGATAGAAAGCCCAGAGATAAACCCATGCACATATGGTCACCTTATCTTTGATAAAGGAGGCAAGAATATACAGTGCAGAAAAGACAGCCTCTTCAGTAAGTGGGGCGGAGAAAACTGTACAGCTAAATGTGAAAGAATAAAATTAGAACACTCCCTAACACCATACACAAAAATAAGCTCAAAATGGATTAAAGACCTAAATGTAAGGCCAGAACTATCAAACTCTTAGAGGAAAACATAGGCAGAACACTCTGTGAGATAAATAACAGCAAGATCCTTTTTGACCCACCTCCTAGAAAAATGGAAGTAAAAACAAAAATAAACAAATGGGCCCTAATGAAACTTCAAAGCTTTTGCATAGCAAAGGAAACCATAAACAAGACAAAAAGACAACCTTCAGAATGGGAGAAAATATTTGCAAACAAATCAATGGACAGAGGATTAATCTCCAAAATATATAAACAGCTCATGCAGCTCAATATTAAAAAAACAAACCACCCAATCCAAAAATGGGCGGAAGACCTAAATAGACATTTCTCCAAAGATGATATACAGATTGCCAACAAACACATGAAGGGATGCTCAACATCACTAATCATTAGAGAAATGCAAATCAAAACCACAATGAGGTATCACCACACACTGGTCAGAATGACCATCATCAAAAGTCTACAAACAATAAATGCTGGAGAGGGTATGGAGAAAAGGGAACCCTCTTGCACTGTTGGTGGGAATGTAAACTGATACAGCCACTATGGAGAACAGTATGGGGGTTCCTTAAAAAACTACAAATAGAACTACCATACAACCACCCAGCAATCCCACTACTGGGCATATACCCTGAGAAAACAATAATTCAGAAAGAGTCATGTACCAAAATATTCATTGCAGCTCTGTTTACAATAGCCAGGACATGGAAGCAACCTAAGTGTCCATCAAGAGATGAATGGATAAAGAAGATTTGGCACATATATACAATGGAATATTACTCAGCCATAAAGAGGAACAAAACTGAGTTATTTGTAGTGTGGTTGGATGGACCTAGAGACTGTCATACAGAGTGAAGTAAGTCAGAAAGAGAAAAACAAATACCGTATGCTAACACATATATATGGAATCTAAGGGGGAAAAATGGTCATGAAGAACCTAGGGGCAAGACGGGAATAAAGACACAGACCTATTAGAGAATGGACTTGAGGATATGGGGAGGGGGAAGGGTAAATTGTGACAAAGTGAGAGAGTGGCATGGACACATATACACTACCAAATGTAAACCAGACAGCTAGTGGGAAGCAGCCACATAGCACAGGGAGATCAGCTTGGTGCTTTGTGACCACCTAGAGGGGTGAGATAGGGAGGATGGGAGGGAGATGCAAGAGGGAGGGTATATGGGGATATAAGTATATGTATAACTGATTCACTTTGTTATCAAGCAGAAACTAACACACCATTGTAAAGCAATTATACTCCAATAAAGATGTTAAAAAAATAAATAAATAAAAATAAAATAAAAATTCACACTATTTTAATAAAAATAAAATAAAAGTAAAATTTCACACTATTTGTCTTCTACATTTAGTCTGCCCAAGAGGAAAAGTGTGATGAGGTTAGGGGTTCAGGTATAGATGAAGCAGGATAGATAATGGGTTGATCATCACTGAATTTGGATAGTGGGTACATGGGGGTGTCTTATACTATTGTTTATTTTAGTGTAAATTCAGAATTTTCCATAACAAGAAGTTAAAAGAAATTCAATTTTGAGAAGTATTTAGATACTTGTACAAATTTATTTGGGCAAGTTAATTCGATTTATACTGCACAATTGGGCCATAAACAGGAGAATGGAACATCTTACGTTAATCACATTATATTACTATACTTATGTGAATAATCCCACTGTAACTACACCGAGTTCTCCTAAAAATGGAAAACCGAAAAATCTGTATATATTTTTCTAGTCTCTGCCTTCACAAGCAGTGTTTTTTTTTGTTTTCGTCACGCGGGCCTCTCATTGTTGTGGCCTCTCCCGTCGCAGAGCACAGGCTCCAGACGCGCAGGCTCAGCGGCCATGGCTCACGGGCCCAGCCGCTCCGCGCATGTGGGATGTGTTTTTTTTTGTTTTCGTCACGCGGGCCTCTCATTGTTGTGGCCTCTCCCGTCGCAGAGCACAGGCTCCAGACGCGCAGGCTCAGCGGCCATGGCTCACGGGCCCAGCCGCTCCGCGGCATGTGGGATGTTCCCGGACCGGGGCACGAACCCGTGTCCCCTGCATCGGCAGGCGGACTCTCAACTACTGTGCCACCAGGGAAGCCCCCACAAAAAGTGTTTTTATAACAGCCCCAGCTTTCTATACTGAATGCCAAATATGCTTTCCGTTTAGATCAAATTTAGATTTAACTAAAATAATTAGCCCTCCATTCTAATTCTAATGGAAATGTAAGACTCTTCACTATTCGGTGATAGTAGCACTATTAGATACTGCTGCTAACAGTGATTTATATGAAATAATTAGAAGATTTTCTGTTGTAGATACATGCAGAATTTGTCCTAAACCAAAGCCAAAACAATAAAAACTACTGCCTTTTAACCTTTCCTTGAATTTAAATAAAAAATGTGTACTGGAACTGCACATTAATAAAGCCTGTTAAGCTTGGAAGAATATTTTACATTCATCTGTAGTTCATCAGACAGGTTCATGACCTCGGTAGAATTGCTCTAGCTCCTGCAGTTCTTAAGCTGGCAAGGGGGAGGACACAAAATATTATTTTATGATTAGAAAATTTTACTAGAATTGACAGAAACAAGGAAACACTCTGATATTGAGTATAGGCTCTGAAATTAGCACATATAAAACTAAAGATATTGAATGAATTGACTTTTATTCCTCTAGGTACCTTAAAAAGAAGTAACTAAGGAGAGCTAAATATAACACGGTGGTTTTTAACTTTAATGTAGGGAATTTAAGGGTCAGCCTCTACTTTGTGTCTGGAGGGACACACAAAGGGGGACCACATCCTTGTTTCATAATTTTCTGAGTTATATAGTAATGGCAAAAGTATATAATGATTTTCATTTAAAATATTTTTTTCCTCACGAAATTCGCTCTGTTTTGGAAGTATCCTAGTGATCATTTTTTTATCCAACCTTTCCCCAAATTTCCTGTTGAATGACACTGTATGAGAATCATTAGCATTCAGGGTATTGCTGCTAGCAGAGGTCCCACTAAAGTGGTAAAGCAAGTTCAGTTGCATCTCCATCACTCTGTCTGAGAAAATTCCATCCGCAGAGCTGATTCATGCTACTTCTTTGGATCTGCTACTGGCAGCACAATAAGGGATGAATGAAATAAGCACTCAGCAGCTGAATGCCCTTAAAGACCACTTGGGAACGTTATTTGGTGCCAAATAAAGTGACCTGCCAATGTCAGCTGTGGGAAGCATATTGTATTGGGCTCTGCAGTCTGTCCTGGTTGTCTATTCATTTCTGAGGAAATTTTCAGATATTGAATTTTAATCCATGATGCCCAATTATAATTTGGGACCCTTTTACATTACAGACGGGGCTTCACCCCATTTGGCAATTAAGTCAGAGCTGCCTAATACATGATTTTAATTTCCAGAAAGCAGGTGCTTCCTTTGGTAAGTCACCAATCTCTGATTTTCCTTCCTTCTTTTGCTTAAACCATTTTCATTTTTATTTTCATACATCTCCCTCCCCCCATCCCGCTTCTGTAAGTATTCACTGCATGTTAGATGATTTTCCTACTTAAGCCTGTATAAGGCTTCTTTTAAAAGTGCTCGTAGAGCTTCCCTGGTGGCGCAGTGGTTGAGAGTCCACCTGCCGATGTAAGGAACACGGGTTCGTGTCCCGGTCCGCGAAGATCCCACATGCCGCGGAGCAGCTGGTCCCGTGAGCCATGGCCACTGAGCCTGCGCGTCCGGAGCCTGTGCTCCGCAACGGGAGAGGCCACAACAGTGAGGGACCCGTGTACCGCAAAAAACAAAAGTGCTTATAACCTAAAAAAAAAAAAAAAATCATTCTGTAGATATCTGTTTGAGCTCCACTTTGTAATAACTTACTACATTGCTTTTTTTTTTTTTTTTT
>NW_006773895.1:2373870-2407548 GCF_000442215.2 Lipotes vexillifer | reverse complement strand
GCCTCTCACTGTTGTGGCCTCTCCCGTTGCGGAGCACAGGCTCCGGACGCGCAGGCTCAGTGGCCATGGCTCACGGGCCTAGCCGCTCCGCGGCATGTGGGATGTTCCCGGACCGGGGCATGAACCCATGTCCCCTGCATTGGCAGGTGGACTCTCAATCACTGTGCCACCAGGGAAGCCCTACATTGCTTTTTAAAGTAATGTGAATAAAGGCTTGTTTATATTATCTAACACTTGCAATTATGAAGGGAGACTCCCCAGAAATAATTATTGTCTGCATTAACTTTGTCTCCTATTTTCATCAATTCAAGTGAAGACTTCTCTAACAATGAAAAAATATATATTGTTGTTTGAATTTCTTTAAGGCTATGTGTCTTCTCCAAACAGTACTTTGTTTTTTAAAGTAAGTATTTGAGAGGGCACATTTGAAAAGCTCAAATATAAGATGCTTGATTTGGAGACGAATATTGTATAAGTCAAATCCTACCTAAAAAGAAGTTCCCTTCCATACACATGCACTAAGATGTTGGGGTTTTATCTTCGAAAACTACTTTGTGCAAGACTGAGCCATTACCAGAAGAGCCAGTAGGAAGAGACTGGGAAAGGAAATGTCAGTTTGTGCTGATGATGACAGCTTCTTTATCACTTCCATCACTGTGGATGAGCTGTCTACTTCACTTTTGCCATTCCCACACATGAATTATATAAAATACTGTTGAAATACTGTTGTTATAATGGTCACAAGTATGGTTAAATTTAAACCTTTGGTCATAGACAGACCTAAGTCATTGGAAAGGGAAGTAGGAACAGGTAAAAGCGAGAGGAAGCAAAAAAAACAAAACAAAACACAACCCCCCAAAGAAAACAAGTAGGAAAGGAAAAAAAGGAGTTATTAAGAAGTAAAAAGAGAAAATGTTGGAGGGATGGAAAGAAAAAGCGGTGCTTAAGTTGGGGACCCAATTGAGCGCTACCATCAATTGGCTTAATCCCTTCAGCCTTTTGCTGCTCTCTGCAGGCTGAGACCACAGATGCCTCTGTTACCTAGCTGGACTCCCTGGAATACTGCTGCATAATCAGTTGAGGATTAACAAAACGTGGTAGTCTTTAATGGGACCATGAGCAAATGTTTATTTTAAAAAGAGCAAAGCAACCAAATTCTGGATTTGAAAGATGCAAAATTGGAGAGCTTTGCAAAAACACTGTTGCCTAACAAAAATAATTTAATATTTCACTTAAAGGATTAGCTCTCCTATAATATAATTCACATGATTTGATTAAAAAATGTAAAATTGTATGTGGTAGTGTTTCCCAAAATACGTTCCAAGAAACATCCATGTCCTGTTTCCTTAAAAAAAGCATACCCTCATCAAATACATTTCAAGACACTAAATCATATTTGCCCTCTGGGTGAGTTGCAATGCTTATTACTATATTATAGGCACTGAGAAGTCCTGCAATGAAAAAAAAAAAAAAGCTGTTTATGTTGAACCTAGCATTTTACAAAAAAATTGGCTATGAAACTTTTCCCTTAAAAACACTATTAATAATTTGCATTTTCTGGAACACAGTTATAAAGCAGTGTATGCCAGTATTAGTATTTATGATTTTGTTGTTGTTGCTTTTGTTTTGAAAAGTAGAAATAGCTGAAATGTACAGTAGGTATATTGTCTTTGGGACCAGAATATTAAAGTTTACTACAATTGATTAATGTGTAGTTTATTAAGTTGGATATGAACCTTATACCCTATGACACTGTTCATTTTTACCATGCCTGTTTATTTATTTATTTTTTTTGTATCCCCCACCAGCCTCTAAGCAGATTAAGGGCAGGATCCATGCTTTGTTTTTCATTGTACCTCTGAGAGCTTGCATAGTGCATGGCACATTGTAAGCACTCAATAAATATTTGTTTGAATGAGTGAATGAACACTTTAGATATCTTTTTAAGATACAGATATAGCCACATTATAATGTGGGTTTCAAAAGAACAATTTTTGACCTCAAAGTAAAAATAACAGAAATGAAGGTAAGAAAGACTAAATTGAACTGGTCTTTAGTACCTTTGTCAGAGGCCAATAAATTCCTCACCGATTACTCTGTTGTCTGATGTGTCATTGCTCTTGCTTTCTGCTCTATTTGAAGTCAATGTTCATTCTATTCTATAATTTTCCAATTTGTTTTTAAGTCTTTATATCTTCAATTATCTTCCAGTAGCTATTTCTTACATGCCCTCTACTTTTTGTAGAATGACTTCTTAAAAGCAAAACTAACAGTGAACTTCATATATCACAATATGTTCTGACAAACTTATTGAAGAGACAAGAAAAGGCAGTGAAGACCTGGGGGTGAGAAGACTGTGATACAGAAGAGGTAAGATGTTTAATTCATTCAACAAATATTTATTGAGAACCTATTCTATGCTGACCTAAGTGCATAAAGTCTAGATAATTCAAGGTCAGCTGAAAATATGAAATATTCATCAGACAGATATCAACAGAATTAAGAATTCTCAAAATTTCATCCCCCTTAAATCAGTTTATACTCTAGAATGACTTGATATTTTTAGAGCAATGATTTGATGGGTAAATTGTTTGTCTTATCTATTATGCTCTGTTTTTATCAAGGTTCATCTTTTCTATCTTGACAGTACTGCCAACTTTCCCAAAATTGAACAATATGTTATAGGCCAGGACAAAACCACTTAATATGATTCTGTCACATAAAATTTAAAGTAATTTTAGTTACCTTAAATCAAAGTGATAACTGTTCAAAAGTCCACCCAAAGAATGGTTTTGACCAAGGGTTGATAAACTATGCCCTGTGGGCCAAATCTGATCTATCATATGTTTCTGTAAATAAAGTTTTATTGTAAGACAGATATGTCTATTCACTTACATATTGTCTGTGACTGCTTTCATGCTCCAACAGCAAAGTTGAACAGTTGCAACAGGGACTGTATGGCCTGCAAAGCTGAAAATATATTTACTCTCTGGCTCTTTATAGAAGTAGCATAGATAACCTTTAGTAATTTGGATTAGAGCAAAATGGTAATTTGGGTGAGACAAAAATGATGGATTACTGAAAAATCATTCAGCATCCCCTTTTGGATATAATTTTGTTCCAATATGATATGAGTATTATTCTGGAAATTCTTATGCAATACAAACAATATCCTCTTCATTAAAGATCTAAATCAATAGCAGAAGGTTTTCAGTTTCAGTGCTGTTCTTTTGTTCAATATCTGTAAGTATAGACCTGAAAAGCTGGAATGCCTAAGTTTTGTAGTTAACACACTCTAGTAGTTAACACACACTAACATGTGTAGTTAACACATGCTGGGAATATAGAGCTTGTCTTGGGCGGTAGTGTACTTTAGCAGGTATCATAGGCAGGCTCCAAGATGGTCTATTTCCTGATATTCACTTCCTTGTGTAATTGCATCCTACGCAGAATAGGGTTGACTTAGGATATTGCAGAAATTATGCAGTGTGACTTCTGAGTCTAGGCCACAAAAGACATTGTGATTTCTGTTTTATTTTGAAAGAACCAGCTACTATATCAAGAGAACACTCAAGCAGCTCTTTGGAGAGGTCCAAGTAGCAAGGAACTGAGCCATCTGTCAACAGCTGAAGAGGAACTGAGGCATCCCACCAACACTTATGTGAGTGAGCCATCTTAGAAGCATACCCTCAAGCCCCAGTCAAGCCTTGAAGATGACTGCAGCTCTTGCTGACATCCTGACTACAGCCTCCTAAGAGACATGGATCTAGAACCACCTGGCTAAGTCACTTTTGAATTCCTGACCCTCAGAATCTATGAGATTATAAATGTTTACTGTTTTAAGCCACTAATTTTAGGGTTATTTGTTATGCAACAATAAATAATTGATCTGGTGTACGAGAGCATGGGATCTGATGTCATACAACTTGTGTTTAAACTTGTATCTACCACTTGCTAGATGTGTGACCTTGGGGAGATTACTTAACTATGTTATTTAATTTTCTCATCTGCAAAAATGGGGATATAATTGCTCCAATCTCATAGAACTGTTGTGAGGAATTCAATGAGATAATGAATGAAGACTTCCTGGCATGTAGTAATTGCTAAGTAAAGGTTAACAACTATTTGCTTTTAATTATTATGAGAACTAACTCCAAGTATCCACCTAAGAATTATTTCAAACCTCCTCTCTTTGGACAATTAAGTGAATACATAGTAGAATTAAAAAAAAAAACAAAACAGAAAACTTTTATCCCATGTCCTAGAGTTTATATAATTTAGAACACCTAAAGTAAATGTGGTAGATCAGTACAGCAAGCAATTAAGAGAAGAGGCTATTGTTAAGACACCTGAAAACAAAATACATTACTACTGCATAATATTACATACAAACAGTAGAGGATAAAGACCAGGCTGTTACCCCAAAACATGAGTAAAACAATACAAGCCACAAATTTTAAAAAACGAAATGACAAATGCAATTTTTGGCCTAATTTGCTAAAGCCAAAACTATACATATCATTTTTTTTGGTAAAAGTAAAAGATAAATAGCAAAATAATACTATTCTTTGCAGATTGTTTGAGCTATCTAACCCTTCTTTAATCCAAGGGATTATTGAACAAAACCAACGTTCATTCAAAAACACTTACAAAATCTGTTGTGGATTACCAATATCATCAGTTAAACCTGTTTCAAATTTATTGCTTTCATTCAGGTTAAATAATAAAAGGGTCCATTTGTCCCACCACATGTATATACACGAATTTAGCTTTCATCATTCTCTACAAGTTTAATCCAGTGATTTATGTTTTTTAACGCATATTTGGGGAATCTGTTGAAGAAACTCATCCAGACAGAAGAGCTAGGTGGGATTAATAGGATGTGTGCAGGATTTAAGGCTGGTTGATTCAGTTCAGAGAAAGTTAAAAAGAGAAAAAGATCATAACACTGTAACCCTCCTTGAGGTTCTAATCATTTTAATGACTTTAGCAAAAGGGAACAGGCTAAGGTCAAGAAAGTTCAGAGACAATGATCCCTGTTTCTAGAAATATATTACATGGAAGAAAAGCCATTGCTTCAACTTTGCTTTGTTAACAGTGGGATACACTACTATATTTTTCTTAGAGAAAAATCGGCCTTCTATTTAAGTCATCATATTAATGGTTAAACCTGAGGTTTCAGAATTCTTGATTTTCTTTGTGAAGGCTTGTATTTCACTTAACACCACAACCAGCAATAAAAACTAGGAAGAAATTGGGCAGGCTGACTTTTTAAATTTTTTTAATGTTTTGCAGCAAGGCAATATATTACTTTGAGATCTTGAGATAGCAAGTTCTCAGGCACAAAAGAATACTATGACTTATCTTATTATTGATGACTTTGCACACTTTTTTTTTTTTTAGTTATTTAGTTATTTATTTTTGGCTGCGTTGGGTCTTCGTTGCTGCGTGTAGGCTTTCTCTAGTTACAGTGAGCAGGGGCTGCTCTTTGTTGTGGTGCGCGGGCTTCTCATTGCGGTGGCTTCTCTTGTTGCGGGGCACAGGCTCTTGGCGCGCGGGCTTCAGTAGTTGTGGCTCGCAGCCTCGGTAGTTGTGGCTTGTGGGCTCTAGAGCGCAGGCTCACTAGTTGTGGTGCACGGGTTTAGTTGCTCCGTGGCATGTGGGTTCTTCCCGGACCAGGGCTTGAACCCGTGTCCCCTGCATTGGCAGGCGGATTCTTAACCACTGCGCCACCAGGGAAGTCCCGACTTTGCACACTTAAACACGTCCAGTTTAAGTCTCACGAGAACAAAATATTGGAATATGGAGAGGAAAAATCTTTTTTCCCTGCAGAGAGAAGCCCATTCCACTCTATCAGGTATTTTGTTTCAATGACATTCTAATCTTTACACACATTAAGAACTTCCTTTCATAATATTGTTTTGTTTAGTGTAAAGAGCATTTTAACAAACATGCTCTTTTCCATTAACTTCTTTCCAAACACAGAGGACAAATGGAGACTTGATAAGCATATCTTAGTGCTTCATTGAACCCAATATGTAATTCTAAGTATATCCAAGCCTCATTTTGTTATAACTTCTATAATTTAATGGAACACATTGGACCATGATGTATTTTGTGTTCATTAACTTTTAAAGAAGAAGAGAAATGCTATCTAATTGTCAGCATTTTGAAAAGAATATCAAGTGCTCTACATATTTTCCTGATTATACTGGTGACATAGACCATACACAGGGACATGGCAAATGGGAAGTAGAATTCAACGCTGTCCAGTAGAACTTTGTGTGATGATGGGAAACGTATTATACCCATGCTGTCCATAGCACAGCTACATGTGGCTACATATGGCTATTGGACACTTGAAATGTAGTTCGTGCAACTGAGGTCCTGAATTTTTAAGTTTACTTATTTTAACTTGTTTACATTTAAATAGCCACATGTTGCTAGTGGCTATCATATTAACAGTGCAGAACTGGATAATATATAACCAGATTTTAAAAAAAGGACAACTAATTCTACAACAACTGATTACCCTAATTTTTAGCTCCTGACACTCGTATTCCCACATTGATAATGTCTAAAATGATCAATCTTTGGGTTATTTTTAAATGCTATAAACTTAAATTTGCTAGGGAATGTCTGCCCTTTGAAGTATTTTGCATATACAGACACGATGAGATTTATTTAACTCTGTTTTGAATAAAGTTGAGCTGCTCAGATGGAATTTAATTTAAATTTAGTTGTTTGAAATTTATGCTTTATTAATATAACTGAATTTCTTATTTGTTTCAACACCATGAATAGTTTGAGATTTCTTCAAACAAGTATCAAGAACTATTTTTAGAATAAATAAAATGCTATCAGATCATAATTTTCTACTTATATGAAAAAGTAAAATATTTGCCTCAGGCAAAATATATCTGCAGATACCTAATATCATATCATTTTAAATGCTGTTTACATGATGACTTGAGTTCAAGTAAATTTGTGGAGTGAAAGAGCATAACAAACATATAAAATTTTCAGTAGACTCCTGCACTTTCATAAGTGGCTGGGGTTTGACTTATTATGTTAATATACATTTTATCTTTATTAGTCCAGTTGTGAAATTCTTAAATCATCATTTTATCCTTTTCTAGGCTCTACCATGATTACTACAAGATTATTGGCAAGCCATTCAGATTTGGGTTTTTTTGTTTGTTTGATTCTACTTAAATGGGTAATGCCATTATTATCTGCTGTAAGTGATTTTAAAACTATTGATTGAACAAAACTAATTAGGATAACCTTATGACAACCAATACATATTTGTGGGGATGGGAATACTTCCAAATTTCATGGAAGGACCCTGGAATTCCTTTTCCTCTCTAATTCCCTGTATGTAAAATTCTTGTTTTGTTTTGTTTTGTTTGAATTTATATATGCTACCACGACCATGGAGCATGTAGTACTTCTGTACTCTAAATTCCTTATTCTTCTTTCTTAAATTTTGTTTTCCACAGATTAGCTCTACCCATGTACCTTATAAAGAACTGCAATATCTTAACTATTCCAGCCCCAAATCTATTCCGCACTGCCTGTCAATCACATCACCTTCCAAGGTGCTTCACTGGACAAAAATCAAGTTTGACTCAAGTCTACTTCTAATCAATAGATCCTTATAGATTGCTTTAGTATACCCAAATCACTTCCCAGAAAATATCTCGCCATCTCATTTCTAATGGGAAAACATTAGATGAGATTTCAATCTGGGCCACTAAAGAAGAAAGGCTAACGTACTCCTCTGGTCCATTGGGGGCCTAAACTCCACGTACTTCTTACATGAAATGGCAAAATGTTTTCTCTCAAGTCAGACACACACAATGGGAACATTTTAACTGGGAGCTGTATGGAATGAAGGAAAATGGCTGAAGGAAGTGCACACTGCCAGATGGTTTCAACACCGCAGAAAGCTTATGCCTTTCAGTGTGGACAGGCAAGCAAGTTCTGAAATCACAAGTGCCTCTTTGAAATAAAACTGCCAGGAAATCTCTTTTTTTGCTCCCCCTTTCTTTAGTAAGTCAACAGCAAATGTGGCTACTAATGGTACTCTGAATGCCATAAAAACACAGTCCATTTATTACCCATAATCCAAAGATATTTATTCCTCTAATAAGACAGTTAAATAGTATGCTAAGCAGCTGTTCTTAACAATCTATCCTGTTCTGTAGCTAAAGGGAGGACTGACAAAATTTGTAATTATATGTTGCACTTTGCAGTTAAAATACTCTCAATACAGGTCATCTTATTTAATCTCTATAGCTGCCCTGTGAGAGTTAGTGTGTCCTTGAACCACAGTCAGGAAACTGAGGTTCTGATCGGTGAGGAAGTTGCCTGTGTTCAAACAGCTGGCATCTCTGAGATGTATCTTTAAACATGGCCAGAAGATTCCAGAAGCTGCCTTCTTTCCATTATATTATACAAAAAAAAAGTATTACTTAGGTCTACCATTTTATCAGAAGTTTTCTGTTATTTTAAATGAAAATATAATTCTGAAAAGTAATGAATTTTGTTTTAGGTGACTCCTAGGCAGAATTGCACTGTTTCGTAGGCCATGCTGCAGGTTGACCTGATACACTCTGCCTAATGTTAAACTCTGCCTGAATAAGGATGGAGACTACTGCAGGACATTCACTTCAGGGGTTTTGCTAAAACCAGATGTAGACTAGAGTCAACTGAGCTTGTAGTCCTCAATATCTTCTGAGAATACTTTTTTTTTTTTTTTTTTTTTTTTGCGGTACGCGGGCCTCTCACTGTTGTGGCCTCTACCATTGTGGAGCACAGGCTCCGAACGCGCAGGCTCAGCGGCCATGGCTCATGGGCCCAGCCGCTCTGCGGCATGTGGGATCTTCCCGGACCGGGGCACGAACCCATGTTCCCTGCATCGGCAGGTGGACTCTCAACCACTGTGCCACCAGGGAAGCCCGAGAATACTTTCTTGACTGTGATGGATACCTTCTAAGATGGCTCTTAGTGATTCCCCTTCTCCTGGTATTCATGTACAGTCCCCTCCCCTGGAGTATGGGATGAACCTAGTGACTTGCTTCATATGACTGAAATATGGCAAATGAGATGGTGTGTCACTTCCGAGATCAGGTTACAAAAAGCCTCTGGCTTCTGTCTTGCCCACCCTCTGTTGCTCTCCTGCTTGTTCATCCTGATGGAAGCCCAGCTGCCATTCTCTGGGCTGCCCTGTAGAGAGGCCCACGTGGCAAGGAACAGAGGAAGTTTCCAGCCAACAGCTGGTGAGAAACTGAGGCCTTTAGTCCAACAGCCCACGAGGAACTGAATCTTGTCAATAGCCATCTGAGTGAACTTGGGAGTGGCTCCTCTTCTAGTCTAACCTTGAGGTGACTGTGGCTCTGGTGGTCACCTTGACTGCAGTCCTGGGAGGACCTGATCCAGAGGACCCAGTTGAGCTGTGCCCCAATTCCTGACCCACAGAAACTGTGAGGTAAAATATTTGTTGCCTTAAACTGCTAAGTTTTGGGAGTAATTTGTTACACTGCATTATATAACTAATACATTGACAACAGAATTCCTTTTTCCTACTCTTTATGTATGCAATACCCCTCTCACAGTCCAGAATTAATTCTGGACAAGGATTCGACATCAGTAACTATGAAAACTGTACAGTGGATAAATTCATTGCTTTGGAGTTAGAAACATCTGGGCTGTGTCTGGATATGCCATTTACTAGCTCTGATACAATGAGGAAGTTATTTAATGTCTCTGATTCTCCCTTTATTCATCTGTGAAATGACCTACATGACCTACCTCATAGGTTTTTTTTTTTCTTTTAAGTGAGATCATGAAAACAAAACAAAAATGTTTAGTACCTAGTAGGCACTCAGAGAGTGTTAGCTATTTTTATGACAATTATTCCTTAATTTGAATTTTAATCTATTAACTACATCTACGCATTTTGGTTTTACATTTCTAACATCCTTATTCTTATGGAAAGAATTAATAATCAGTCACATTTTGTAAATATCAATGAACTAATATAAGCCATCCCTTTGGATAGCAGGAGCCTAGGGAACACACAAAGTGGGTGGGTGACTGCTTTCCTTATTTTGATATTGCTTACTGACAACACATGGTCAGGTTAGGTGGTGGTGAAAAACTATATTATTTCCCATAGCTTAAACTCTGCATTCTGCGTTATAACTATGCATATTTGGGTGTAACTGCAATATTTTTGCATATACAAATACTTGTACAGGAAGAAGAAATTTGGTACTTATATGTGACTGTTCCTTTTTTGAGATTAAGCTTCTCATAGGCAGGATGGAGATTTATTAAATGAAATAGAGGGAATGTTAGCATTAGAGTTAGAAGACTTGAATTTTATTTTCTCTTTAGGTAGTAGACTCCTCACTGGAAAAAATAAAAGGGGGGTTTTAGCTGTAAAATTCTGTTATATTTTGTCTGCATTGGAAGTCACCCAAGTATGTATAAAATAATGCCATCTATGCCATGTATGTCACTAATAAGACAAACAAAACAAGTCAATTGTATATTGACCATTCTTTGAGCTTCTCTTTTCTTTATCTCCTCTCTTTCTTCCTCTTTTAGATAAAAATTTAAAAAAAAAAAAAAAAAAAAAAAAAAAAAAAGAGGCTGGTAATTAACTCCAAATGATCTTATTCTATTCCCTAAGTAATCAAAGAACTCCCATTAAAAATGGAAATAATAGTGAGCTGAATACAAGGAGAATGTCAAGGAAGAGCAATAAAAGCTATTCTAAAATATTTTGCAAGACACAAAAATAATCTAAGTGCATGATAATAATTGGTGTGTAACGTCTTAAAGCAGAAGCCAAGTTACAATGATTTTCATTAGATGCCTCTCAAATCCTATGGGTGACATGAGCCCATTTCCTCTGTCACATTTCTGAAGAGATAATTGCAGGAAACACTGTAAACAGTTTAACATTCACAGGTCATATTGAGAAATGTTTATAGATATTGACAGCTAAATACAACGTATCACAGTGGAATCCACCTAACAATGAGTTCTGCAAATCAAAGGCAAAAAGTCAAGCTTTGCTATGGTAATGAAGAAATATAGAAATATTCATTGAATGAGTGAATGAGTGAATGAGTGAGTGAATGAATGAATAAATAAAATGCTTTCCAGAATTACAGGTTTGTATGACATATTATATAAATATTATTAATGAAATAAATTTTCTTTTATAATATTTAAGTTAGAAACTCCTTGGATTTAGAAATTAAATAACAATCAACCCAAAATAGGAAAAGCAATTCTCTAAAGACTTTACTGGACAGACAGTAAATATAAAAGAAAATTCCTAATATTCACAGAATGTTATCAAATGTTTTTATAAAAACTGAAAAATTCATGGAGTTTACAAAAAAAAATAGAATTAAATTTGCTAAAATCTTAAATAATAGAAATATCTACTAGGAAATAGCAACAAATAAACCAAGTCTCTATATAAATTATATTTCCCAGCTGACAATGTATAATTTAATATTTAGGGCTAAGTGGAAATCAATAAAATGTATTTACATTGATTGGACATAAGAAAAATTTAAATGTGGATATAAATTAAAGTTTGCATTAGAAAAAAAGGGTTAATTTTTCAATATTTGTTAGTTACACTGAACACGTACATTAAACATGTCAGTACATTAAACATACAGAGTCTGGGTGTAATTGTTTCCTAGTCTTTAAATGAAAATATGTGTGGGTGGAATAGATACGTTTATATACACACACTTGAGAAATTATATACAGAACAAAGTTGCTAGTGTTTCTAATTGAATTACCTTTCTTACCTACTTAAGAGCTGCAAAAATTGTTTTAACTACTGTATATTTTATCTGTGCACTTCCCTCCTAAATGGCTCTTTTTTGTACAATTTGGTTTCCCCTTTCTACTCTTATTTCCCCATCTTCTATTTATTATTTATTAAATTGTACTTTACAGCTAAAAATACATATTGGTGATTGTGAATGATGATTAGATTCCTTAGAAAGCCATTTATGCACTTGTTCTTGTACCTTAAAAATTACGATGTTTAAATATTTTACCTTCTTCAAGAAAGATTTGAATCGGTTCTGTTTTTACATAAGAAACGCAAACTTTTGTATTTTATGATTTGCCCAAAAAGGCATAAAGTTTGGGCTGAACATAACAAAACAAAACAAAGCAAAATCTTGCTTTTCTAAGCTCAGGATGGTCTTTGCTCATATTAGAACTAGGCCAGGATAGAGAATGTTAATTGTTTCATGGAAATCCTATAACTAATGTAATATCCATGTAAAATGAAAAATTTTATTGGATTTAAACAGAAAGAAAAAAACAATGGCAAGCGAGAAAAGGATTAAAAAAATGAGAAATCTTACAACCAATATTTATTTAGCACCTATTATGGGTCAGGTTCTGGTCCAGGTCCTTGGGTTATATTAGTGAAAAAAATGAACAGAAATCTCTGCTCTCTTGAGGCTTACTTTCTTGTGGGGGGAGGAGCACTTGGGTGAAGGGAGAGACACAGTAAATAACAAACATAATAAATAAACTATAATATGTTAGAAGGTGATATGTGTGAAAGAGAAGAGAAAATGTAGAGCAGGGTAAGGGAAATTGACAGTGTGTGGAGGGAGGTGAGGGAAGGGGTGATGCAAGTGCTATTATTATAGGGGAGCAATGGTAGGTAAGTCTTGCTGAGAAAGTGACATTTGAGCAAACACTTGAAGAAACTAAGGAAATTATCCCAACAAATATCTGAAGAAAAAGCATTTGAGGGATAGGAAATAACTTCAATGAAAACCCTAAGGTTGCAGTGGGTCTGGTAAAATCAAGGGACATCAGGCAGGTAAATGTTGCTGGAGCAGAGGTAGCAAAGGGGAGTGAAGGGAGGTGGGTTGCAGGGGAATGGGCTTGGGAGTGGGGTGGTGGTGCAGTTCATTTATGGACTTGTAAGCCGTTGTGAAGACTCTGACTCCAACTCTGACTCCTGAGTGGCCAATCCTTTGTTCTTGCCAGCACCTCCTCCCTCTCCTTTTTCACCATTGTCACCTTCATGTCCAAGGCATTTATTGAACACTTATCTTAATTTGAATGATAATAAGATTCTAAAGCTTTAGGAGTATATTTCCACAGTCTCCTTATTCTCATCAACTCTGTTCAACCCAAAGATATGTGTTGAATTCCCAACATGTGCAAAACTGTGTATTAGGCATATTTTAAAAAATAGACTGTAGCAGTCTATTGGACGCTTACTGTAGAATATGATTCTCTAGACTTCTATCAAAGAGGACAATACTAAGTGTTTTATATGTACTAAGTCGGTCCCCCCAGCAGCCCTGTAAAATGGATGCTATTATTTTTCCATTTGAAAGATAAGGAAAATGATGCACAGAAAGGTTAAATAACTCATCCAAGATACACAGACAGCAATAGAACTAAAACTTGAGCTCAGGTATTTTTGACTCCAGAGTCTGTGTTCTTGACCATTCACAATACAGCCTTCTCTTGCTATAACCCTCTACAATACTCATACTCTTTGAAATATTTTGTTTAGTCACTTGTTCATTCACCAAGTGTTTGTTAACATCCTACTGTTTGCTCACCCTTGTTAGGCATTGTAGAGATAGGGCAGCTGCAAGCCTCACACAAGTGTCTTTGTGTGAATTAGAAAAAGTTGTGTCTTCCTCATGGCACTTGACTTCCTTCTGTCTAAAAAGTACTGTAATATTCTGATCTTTTAAGAGCAAGATATTTAACTGCCATTGTTGCAAAACTGTCATAATAAGTACACAAAATTGTATGTAAGTCCAAAGGTAGAACAAATATGAAAGCCAAAATATTAAAGGTGTTTATGATATAAATAATGCCCCGAGATGTGACGCCTCTGTGAAATGCACAAGCTGAAGTGATGTACATGATGCCCCTATATGAGCCAAATAAAAGACATAAACATTGCTCCTAGAGATGAAAAATTAACCACTCACAGTAGGTCAGGAAACTCATTTCCTTTCTACAAGACCTTTTGGGGCTTTATTGATAGACTCTTTCAAAATCTTTTCATATGAACTCAGATAACTCAGCAATGTTGAAAATTATTATTTGAACAGTAATAAGACACTAAAGTTTTGGAGTGTATTTCTGCAATTCTTTTGGGATTGTCTCTTATTCTTGTCAGTTCTGTTCAGTTACAAAATACATGTTGAATTCTAAACAAGTGAAAAATGGTGACATAGGCATATTTAAAAAACATGGGCCATAGACTATTGGGCACAGACCCCATAACTGTGATGCACTAGAGCACTATTGAACTGTACATGGTACCAATTCTTCATAGTATTTATATCCTTCATGACTGACATTAATCAGTTATCTACTTAAGAGAATTTTTTTCTCTCATGAAGATCAGAGCATACCTATGCCATTAATTTTATATTAATTAGCACTTATCCTCAAGAGATTTTAAAGTATGACTGGTTATTAATTCCAACTTCACAAATTACAAAAAAAAGCAGGTTCAGGGCTGCTAATGGTGGGGCCAGTTTCAAACGCAGGAATTTCTGACCCCAAAGTCCATCAGGCTAGGTTGCCTCTCTGCGTATGGTGGGAGGATGACTAAGCCCCCATACCTCTTGCAGGCTGACAGAAAAATTTGAGGTGAAGATTATAGAAGTAAGAGAGAGCACACAGCCAGAATGACAGCCTGGGAAGATCCCGCCCCAGCCAGATTCCAGCTTGCTTACGCCTACCCAGACTAGGCACAACACCTATTGTTTAGCAGCCAACTCAAATGGCTGAACGCTGAACTATAATTTTAAATGCATGGAATGGTCCCAGAATTTGCTGCAAGGTTCATTGTATCACTCTGCTCCATCTGTACTTGCTTTTAGGCTTAGATATAGTGCTTCTGAAAGGGTAATTTGAAGATATCAGGGGGTATGAAATCAGAATAGCAAACACATATTTGTAGTTAACCAGGTGCCAGGTACTATTATAAGCACTTTATTATATTAACTCATTTAGGAAGTGAGAATCAGGCCTTTTTTCCCCCCTAAGAACAAATTTTAAGAGCCTAGGCCAAACTTGGAATATACTGGGGTTGAAAGGCTGAGTGAAGTAATGAAAATAAAGGAATCTTTGCATCTCAAACTCTCCAATGTGGCAATGTGATCCTGAAGACGTTGTCAATAAACCAGTGGGTGAGATGTTTCAGTCATAGGAATAAGTGAAACCATACTGATGAAAGGTGTTATAACTTCATATAATTCCTTCATTCAAATGGTCATTTATTTTTTTACTTTTTCATGTAGTCTATAAACGACTAATTTGAGAAATAATCCATTGGGGGTGTTATCACAAAGAAAGTAAGACTTTCTTGTAGCTGATGAAAATAATTTTATTTATTTAGTTAGTTCTTTTCCTTCTTCTTAAAAAACAAAAAACAAAAGGAAAAAACCCTGTCTATACTGTTTTACCTACCTTATTGTAAGCCTTAAGAACAAGAGCTAAGATTAATAACTGTTTGGGCTTCCCTGGTGGCGCAGTGGTTGAGAGTCCGCCTGCCGATGCAGGGGACACGGGTTCGTGCCCCGGTCCGGGAAGATCCCACATGCCGCGGAGCAACTGGGCCCGTGAGCCATGGCCGCTGAGCCTGTGCGTCCGGAGCCTGTGCTCCGCAACGGGAGAGGCTGCAACGGTGAGAGACACGCGTACCGCAAAAAAAAAAAAAAGATTAATAACTCTTTGAGTTTTTAGCGTTTACCCTTCTACTTTGCACATGGAAGATTTCATTCATTTATGGTTGATGATTCACTGATGGTTTCTGAGCACCGGTTTTTTGAGCGCCTACTATGTGCCAGGCATTGGGTTAGGCAAGGAGGTGTGATGGCAACTAACACACAGTCCCTACTGAAATTGTCATTGTACAGAGAAGCCAGACAATAAATAGGCAGTTTCACTAAATATAAAGACAATGAAGGGCAATATAAGGGTGTTCACTAAAACAGAAGTACTGAACTCAGACTAAGGTGATAAGCGAGGACTTCTCAGAGAAGGTGACAAATATTCTGAGATCATAAAGAAAATAATAGTTAAGAGGAGAAAGGGCAGGACAGGTAAAGGGAACTATAGGACCAAGGTCTTGGACCCAATAGCAAGAGCTCAGTCTGTTCTGGGTACTTTACATATTCCTTGTGTTTAGAAGGAGAGTGAGGTTTTGACTGGTGAGACTAGAGAGGTAAGCAGGAGACAGCTCAAAAAGGGAACTCTGACAACATTTGCTTTTGATGCTGATGAGGCCCTTGGTAAGTTCATGATTCCAGCTAGAATTCCTATAGGTGTGGCTGAAAAGGTGTCCACACAGACAAGTCATTATGACAATCACCAACTGCCTCTCACAGAGGACAGAACAAAAGGCATGAGGGTGTTCTCATTACAAGTTAATCCAGGGAGCAGTGTAAAATGGGTGAAGAATTCAGGAGTCATCAGTGTCTGAATCTGTCTGCTATAATTGTCAGCGTATTAGAAGAAAGGTGGAATCTGGTCAGTAGGTGGGTATTTTTCATATTTTCCAAACTTGTTTGGATATCATCTATGTGACCTTTAGATAAATATAACCTGAATTTTATAAACTACCTACCCAGACCTAAGCAAAAGAGCTTTTGTTCTATTTGCATTTTTGCAAATTAAGCATCATCTGAAGGTATATATCTCATTGCAAGCAGCTTTTGCTTCTCTCAACCTTTCCTGGCTCTAAAAACATTTCTCCAATATGAGCTAGGTACTGAACTTTGAAGAAGGGTCCACTGTAATAACAGTAAAGTTTAATGGTGCATAACTTTGAGAGACTGACAAATTTCCAGCCAAAGTATTGATTCTTACAGAATTTATGAAGCACATGCTGTATTCTGTGTCATTATGGTCCATTTTTGGCTGAAAGAATCATGTAAAATAGATTTTTAAATGAGTGGTAATAGCCAGACGTAAAGAAGGTATTGACGTGTGTCATGAAGGGTGAAATAGCATGCCGGATTAACGCATATAACAAATCAAAAACAACAGTACCCTCTACTACTGCAAATATAAATTTGCTTTTGCTTTTAATCATCCCTCCTATTTACTACTTTGCACATTTACAATTTCCTTTCTTATAGACCTCTTTTGAAGAACATTAAATATGTGTAAAATTTTTGCATAGTTGCATAGACTGCTTTGGGGAATACTAACAGTTCAGAAACCGGTTGCTTAAATTTGGCAAAGTAATTTGCTCTTATATGTAAATAATGTCCTTTGTAAATAATGCTAAAAGCTTATAATCTAATCTTTATTACATGCATATAAATGACATATTTAGTGGATTAATATTTAAATCTTTTTATGAAGTCAACAATTTTAAAGTACTACTGGAAATTTTTGTTTGTTTTTCAGAAGCATAAAAATTTATTTTTCCTTTATGACTTCCAGCTAAGCTTTTTTTTTTCTGTCCCTAAATGCTCTCATGGAAGACATCCTTGCATCTAACTTGTTTTGAAAAAGTATAGAATCTACGGCCAAATCACCCTGAACGCGCCCAGTCTTGTTTGAAAATGTATAGAATTTATTCCTCTGGTCCTCTGCTGCCTATTTTTGCCCTGTTCATCTTAATGCCTGCTATGAATTAGTTTCTCAAGAAACAATTGAATTTAAGTTTTTTTTTCTCCCAGTTGACATTTTGTTTTGACACACTGGGGAAAAAGTGGCTTTCAAAAATAATAATTTAAACTTGGATTTTACTCTTCACTTTGGAATACATGTTTATTAAATGTATATCTCCCCCACAGAGTAATCAATACAGATTGTGTAGTACATTACAAGGAAACCATGTCTGAGGTTATTAGAAAAATTAAATGCCTTTAGTTTTGCTTACTTGAGCAATATGTGAAAATTAACAGTTTAAACCCTTCCAGGCATCTGACCAGACTTAGCCTTAGTCAGAACTCATGGTGTGACTAGGCTTTGTTTCTTCTTTCTTTTCCTCTTCTCCCCTTCCCTCCCCTCCCCTTTCCTTCTCTTCCCTTCCCTTCTCTTTTCTTCTCTTATTTTTTAACTTATCTGGTTGGTTAGCATTTACCTAGTGCACATCAAATTACCTGAAATCCTAATTTTATAGACTAACATTTATAGAGAGATATCCACATTGAGAGGGGAGACAGAGGGAAAAGGAAAATGAGTGGCTATGGCTTTCTCTGAAAAGTAGTTCAGTGTTTCCATCACATTCCAGAAACCTTTTTAGAGCTAGAAAGAGAGGTCACCCAGGTCTAACTGTGCTATGGACCAACGAATCCCAGGCACAGATACATCTCCCTCACATCCAGAAACCCCAAGAGAATATGTTAAATCCTTTTCAGACAACTGCTTTTCAACAATTTAGGAGTTTATCAGCCTAACAAAAAAAAGAACTTGGCAGGAAGAAAAAGGCTGAGACTCTCAATAGACTCTTCTAGGGCCTGGTAGAGCCTGAAGAACTCTTCAAGGTCTTAGTCAACAGTGAACAGAGGAGTTTAAACTAGCGTGTTCATCTATACCACAAGCGAGAGACATTGGTCTTTACATAAATGTTTTTCCCAGGCCAAGTGCAGACAAATTCAAATAAAATAGGCCAAGTCCTGGATGGAAGATTAGAACAACAGATCAGGGAACAGGAAAGTGAATCCCCCCCCTCCAGTGCAGTATCTCATGAGCAGTCCCATTCACACCCTACTGTTCATCTGGGGGTGTTTCAATTCACGGTGTCTGTGTTCAGAGGTTTTTCAACTTGAGATTTTCTTTTTTTTAAGAACTTTTTTTTTTTTAGATGCAAGAATTTTAATTAAATTGACAAAGTGGACATTGTCAGTGTATCTTCAGCCCTTACTTTAACAGGTGAATGAACACAGCTTGAAACACAGGTGAATCTTGCCTGACCTGTCTTTCGCCCAAACAGACCATGGAGATTTGGCCCAGTCTTGTGCTTGCCTCCCTTTTCCACAGTATGGCACTGGGCACACTTCTGAACAAAAATCTTCTTGCCCTTCTCAACATCACCCATTTTTAAATCATTCTTTCTCCGTGTACGACTAAGACGTTCCCGCTCGCAAGCCGAACGTCCCGCTCTCTAATCTAAGAACTTTTAATTCACTGATGTGTTAGAAGAATAAAAGTTTTAGAAAGGTATGAACTTCAGAAGATATTTTTTAAAAAATGTAGCTACACTCAAAGATATTTGAAATGCAGAGGCTGTTATTCAATTTGGACCTTCATTTCCTGATTTTTTTCAAATCAGACCCAGCTTTCTTTAGACACTATAGGCAGACTATACACATAGAATGTGTACGTAAATGTACATAATTGTAGCATTTGGTTGTGACAAACTAGTTTTACTAACACGGAGGACTTAATAGACGAAATGAGGAAATATGTCAATGTAATAGCATATTAGATTTTGCAAATGAGCTATCCCTAAGGCAACATGAATTGCTTGCTTTTATATTTCCACAATTGTTCGTTCATTTGACAACTAACATTCAGAATCCATCTTTGATCTTGGAGGATTCGTACAAATCAAAGTGTAATAAATCCTTAGGAACTTAAAGTGACACTCAGACAAAAGATGTCTTCTGACAGAGTCTTTGGCCTGTTGCATATGCAGACCCATAATAAGACCTGAAGTCAGGCCTAGATGCAGGCAGGCTTGGGAAGAGGGCAAACTTGTCTTCAGGGCTTTCAACATTGCTCTGGGCCACATTTCTCACCAAGCCTCAGGGACCCCAAATTCTAGTTACCATTTACTGAGGATTTATTATGTGCCACACATTTACATGTATTATTTCTGATCTTTACATCAACTTTCAAGATCAGTATTTTATCCCTATTTCACAAATATGAAAATAAGACTCAATAAGTCTAAGTACTTCTAAGGGGCAGAGCTGGGTTTCCACCCTGTGTCTGAATTCAAAGCCCCTCTCAAGCTCATGACATCACTGTGTCTCATCATGAGACCTGAGGCTTCCCTCTGGAGTTCACACCCAAACCTGTTCTTCCTGTTTTGACTCCAGATTCCCTTTGGCTTTCAGGCTTTGAAATATATGAAATAAATAAACTTTTTAAAAGGGGGAGGATCAGGTGGAGGGAAGGCACGAATGGTTGTACTTCTATTAACTTTTATTATTAGAATTCTATTTACTTTCTGACAGGGACCTCTTGGAAATGATACTTTCACCCAGAGGAGTTGTAACAAGATAAATTGCAAGCAGCATGGAATATTGTTGATCAGGCAGACAGCATGACTGCCAATTTAGCGTACTGTTAAGATTAGCCATTTGTGTTGGCTCAACAATGTTGTGAAAACCCCTGTTAGCTTCTTGGAACTACAAAGCATATGATGAGAAATTTTCCTTATTTTGCTTTGTGACTATCTGCCATTTGATTTTCACTTTAAAATATAAATTGACAGCTCTTGGACTGGTAACAGAATTTTCCCATTGTGAATAAGTCCCTCCAAACACACTTGGTTGGTAGAGCAGCACAATGATCTATTAAAACTCACTAGAAATAAATATTTTCATTAAAGACCCCTCTCTGAAATTTACTGTGTGACTTAGGCAAACCAGTTAACCTCCATAAACCTTCAAATATAAAATGGTCATCAAGGGGCTTCCCTGGTAGTGCAGTGGTTGAGAGTCCACCTGCCGATCAGGGGACACAGGTTCGTGCCCTGGTCTGGGAAGATCCCACATGCTGCGGAGAGGCTGAGGCTGCGCGTCCGGAGCCTGCGCCCCACAACGGGGAGAGGCCACAGCAGTGAGAGGCCCGAATACCGCAAAAAAAAAAAAGTCATCAAGAGGAGCACACTGGGTTTTACAAAAGGGCTTTACAAACTGTTAAGTTTATACAAATGTGAGGGCATTCCGTATTTCAGCATTTCAGATAAGCTATTTGGCGACTTGACTACTTTCTGATAGGAAAAATTTAGCTTATGATTTTTCTGAATTAACCCATATGGACTTGCGTAATTTTTTTTTTTTTTTTTTTTTTTGCGGTACGCGGGCCTCTCACTGTTGCGGTCTCTCCCGTTGCGGGAGCACAGGCTCCAGACGCGCAGGCTCAGCGGCCATGGCTCACGGGCCCAGCCGCTCCGCGGCATGTGGGATCTTCCCGGACCGGGGCATGAACCCGTGTCCCCTGCATCGGCAGGCAGACTCTCAACCACTGCGCCACCAGGGAAGCCCCTGGGTATCATTCTTAATTTAATGCATTCCTTCCTGAGAAGCAATCCTGCAAAATAAGGCATTGACCTGAGTCTTTCATCTGTGATCTCCTTTTGACCCTACCGTACAAAGGAAGAACTAAGACTCCTTTCAGTAATTTACCACTGCTCTGCCAATAATCAATATGTCATGAGCTCTGAACATTTCTCCTTGGATTTCCTAATCCTGACTAAATGGTAAATCCTGGAGTTATTAGGTGGCAATGGCTCATTTATCAAATCCATAGAAAGAAGCTTCTTTTCTGGAATATTTTTTCCTCTCCTTTCATTTAGTAGTTTATCTTTTATAATCACTGATTGCTGTCTAGGCTGCCTACTTGAGAAAGAAAGCAGCAAGCAGCAGAACCATATGAGGAATGATAAATGAAGACATCTACTCCTTTCTTCCCATTTGCCTCCTTACATTTGGGATAACAGGTACCTTTCGTGCCCATTCATCTGATTCTTTCTCTAAAAGTACCTTAGTGCCCCCTGCAGGTTATATGAGTTTCTCCTTCCACAACCTTGTTTATACTTTTTTTTTTTTTAACTCTCTCCTGAAACCCCCAGTGCTAGTTTCTTCTCAATGGCGCTAGTATCTAGAAAAAAGATTATGACCTTGAAATTCTTGAACACTTTCTGAACCTTCTGTTTCCTGAAATGTCACTCATTCATTCCAAAATTATTAATTGGTGTTATCAATCCTAGGTTTATCTTGCTTATTCTAAGTGCAGAATGTCCACTGACAAATCCTTTATCATCCAAGAATTTTGAGCTCAGGAAAGCCTTTCTCTTTTGAAACTATTTAGAGATTTGGAATAAAATTTTGAAGGAACTAATGCTGTATTTTAATCTAAATCCTTGGGAAAAAAATTAAAATCCTGAGATATAATTAAGTCCACAGATCAAAATGGAGGGTGAAAATATCTAGATATAAGTTCTGAGAGGCCAAATTTAAAAAGATGACTTTGTGAAATGGTAAGTGTTTAAACTACAAATCTATGTTTATTCAGCATCTGGATTTCTTCTTGCTAAGTAGTTTTAAAGCTACTTAGTATTTAATTGACATTTTACTCACTGTTTTACTTGCTTCAAGTCTTTCATACTCAAGCTCTCCCAATTACCGCTTGTACACAAAAAATTACCTTAGCCTGATTTCCAAATGGCTAAATAGTTTGATGTAATTTCTATTAGAATTCAGTAATACTGATACTGCAGGTGCTGGAGAAGCATTTTTCAATTGTCAATTATGACCCTTTAGTAGGTTGTGAAGTCAATTTAGTAGGTTGTGACAGCATTAAAAAAGAAAGAAAGAAAGAAAGAAAGGAATAGATTGCATGAAATATAAGAAAATGAGTGGAAATTAAATATTGTTATATGAAACTCTTGCTTTGTTATGTGTACATCTGGATTGTGAAATAAACTGTATTTCTTCTGTGAGTTGTAGTCAAACTGAAAAAAACTATTCTAGCCTGCAGTGGATAAGAGCAAGAACTCCTTACCAGCTGTGTGAACCATTCTGAGCCTTGGTTTTCTTCTCTGAAAATAGGTGTGATAAGACTTTCATAATAGGGTTATTGTAAGAGTTAAGTAAAAAAAATAAAATAATGTTGGTGCACAGAATCTGACGTAATCAGAGACTAATGTTGTTATCTTAGTGGGAGTTATAATGAGAATTATTTGAAATCATATCTGAAATCATATTTGAATCGTTTGAAATAATAAATCAAAGTACTTACACTTCTCCTTTGAGTTCCCTTGCAAATCTACCTCTTGAGCATATAGCCCCATATAGCCCCAGGGAAGAAGGTGTGCATTCCCAGGGTTAGAACAAAGAAGCCATTGATCAGTTTTGGATCTCATAAACTGACTCTTTTGAGACAGTACTCATGAAATTTGGGTCGTTGGAAAGAAAAGGATTTTCTAAATTCCTTTATTTCTTCTTTAACATATTGAGAAACTGGCCAAAAAATACTAGAGAGTCTTAAATGAGAGGAGAGTGGGACAGGTTAGGAAGAAGGCAGGACCTGCCTGGCTTCTCAGTTCCTATTGGATTCTGGGTAGAAGAAGGTAGGAAGGTAAGTGAGCGCTGCTCGAGTTTTTTCTTCTCTACACTAAGTCCTGGGGTAGGGAGGTGTTCCGTGGGAGAAGAGAATTGAAGAGATGCTCTAGAGAGGTTGGGGGAAATGCTGAGGAGAGTGGCTTTTGCCCTCCACAAGGATATTGGGAGCTATTGCCTTAAAAACTTCTGCTTAAACATGGAGGCTGTTACAGCAAATTAAATTTAATGGCTTAACATGGTTTTGCACACAGAGGTCTGAGTTTAAGCCCCTTAGAGTCTCCTTCAGCTCGTGTATGATATGACAGCTATCCAGAAGTTTTGGAGCATCCTGGTTCGGAATGAACCATAAAGATCTGACTGAAAGTAGTTGAAGGACCTGCCTAGCAACTTTGCCAAAGGAGGTTGCCTAAGGGGAATGAAGCCACTCACCGTAGGCTAAATTCCCATTGAGGTCACAGTAACATGCCAGGGAATACATTTTGTCGTCAAAAGTGGAGATGAGGGCTTCCCTGGTGGCGCAGTGGTTGAGAGTCCGCCTGCCCATGCAGGGAACACGGGTTCGAGCCCCGGTCCAGGAGGATCCCACGTGCCGCGGAGCGGCTGGGCCCGTGAGCCATGATCGCTGAGCCTGCGCGTCTGGAGCCTGTGCTCCGCAACGGGAGAGGCCACAACAGTGAGAGACCCGCCTACCGCAAAAAAAAAAAAAAAAAAAAAAAAAAAAGTGAAGATGAGGGCCCAATCAGTAAGTGTAAATGGTGCCCCAGAGCATTGTCAGAGTTAAGTAAACATGAATGATTATCACCAAAGGCAGTTTCTAGCAATGGGGGCATCAGATTGCCCAGGGTAGGGACAAGTCACTGTAGGATGTCACCAGCTCTGGGAGCAGACCAAATCAGGAGCGCTTAGAAGATATGGCATATACTCAAGGAGTCTACCTCCTATAAGATTACATACGCCTTATTCATCGTGTGTATATCCAGGTGGAGAGGGCAGAACTCTTGACAAGCATTTCCCTGACTCATCTAGGCAGAAACTGGGTTATACAAAGAGATGGACTGAATTACCAAATAACATTGAACCGACAATTTAAATTTAACTAAAATATGTTTTCTAAACTGCCTGATGGGTGTGGGATTGTGAAGGAAGCCCGATTCTTAAATAAAGTAACCCCATTTCTTTCACATCTGAGCATAGTGTAAATACATTTGTGATGCTTCTGATTTTTCTTTATTATTGTGTCATATCATCACATCTATGGGAATTAAATTTTTCTAAGCCTTTATTTGTGCCAATCTTTGTATCATAGAGTATTTTGGGTAATAACTCCTTTGATACAAATTAACAGCTATCTAATTTAGATGACTCTACCCCAATCCTCAACTATAGAAAACCAACCGCAAATGAATATGAAAGAAAAAAGGGAGAAGCCAGTCCCTGGGTTTCCAAATGAAATGCTGCCAAGCCCCCATGCAACCCACAGTCCTGAGCAGAAAAATAAAGGTAAACATTTAAAATTTATATGGGACTTTTTTGATTAGATAGTTGAAATTTAACTGTAATTTTGTATCTTAACTTTAGAGTTTTGTCCCTTCCCCACAGTTGTAGGGGAAGGTGGTAGAAGTGGTGGTGGAGGGGATATAAATTGTTAAAATGAAACAGGAGAAGACATGGTAAAAAGGACCTTCTATTTTCAGGGGACTGATCTGTCCAGAGTGGTTCCTTCTCCCCACAAAACACTGGCAGGATAAATGGCTGCTGCCAGCATGCTGACAGCGGAGGGTAGAGGGCTCACCTATACCAAGGCCTACAGACCAGCATGTAGTGATGGTCAGGGCTGGGCCAGAAATGTGTCCTTGTCCATGCCACACGAAGTAAGATGGCATAGTGGAAAACATTGGAGTTAATTGATAACATGGGGGTTGGGACCTCTTGCGTCGGTTGGATAAAATGGGCTCTACTCCTAGAATCACCATTTCTGAGAAGCGTGAACTTAGACAAATTACTTAATCTTTCTAACTTTAGGCTCCTGATCTGTAAAATGGGGATAAGAAATGCAGCTTCTCCTAAACCTGTTGGAATTTAAATGCGATAATTCATGTAAAACATACACCTCACTCTCCAGAATGGGTTCAGTGAAAGTCAGCCAATTTTATTCTCTTATCCTTTTGGGAAGCTTTAGGCTTGAACCTCACTTTCTACGTGAAATTCAGTAAAATACTTAATCTTTTCTCTCTCGCGCTTTTTTTTTTTTGGCCGCACTGCATGGCTTGCAGGATCTTATTTCTCCAACCAGGGATTGAACCTGGGCTCGTGGCAGTGAAAGTGCCGAGTTCTAACCACTGGACCGCCAGGGAATTCCCAAATACTTAAACTTTTTGAACTGAAGTTCCCTCATTTGTAAAATGGGATTAATTTACATTATATCAGAATATTTGGAGATCATAATAAGAATTATATGTCAAGCTTCTCTCTCCTCTTCCTCCCTTTGACCCTTTTCTTGTGGTCAGTCTATGCATGGAGGCCAAAAAGATCTCAGAGGAGATGGGACAGGGATATCATCGATCCTGTGTCTTGGCTGCATATGCAGACTTTTGGAGAACTAGTAGGTCTGAGATGTGAGTAGGTGACCAAAGACAGAATAGATGAGAAATCGATGGAAAGAGCATCACAAGAAGGGAAATTAAGAGTTAGTACAGAATTAGAAATGAGAATCACACTGATGTCTGGGCCATTTGATACATCACTGTCAGAGATAACTTTCTTAAAATTCTAATTTTGCTTAAACCAATACAGTGGCTCACTACTGCTTCTCACAGAAAGTCTAATTGTATCGAAGGCCACCTCTGATAAGGTTCTGGCCTCCTCCCCGCATTGTTGCCAGCCATCCCCCCTACAATGTGCCCTTCCTAGTGGGAAAGGAGGCAAGGACATTAATGAGGAAGTTATTATTGAAATGGAGTTGGCAGGGCTTGGTAACTTGGCAAGAAATTAATTTCAGGTGGAGGAAGGGGAGTGATAAAAATTAGAGAAAGGAAAGTCATAAATGACATTAAACTCTTTTTTTCTTAACACATGCTAAATTAATTCTGGCAGCAGTGAGTTCCAAAAGAATGCAAGTGTCCCCTGATAATATTTCCTAGATTCTAAGACATAACTGACTGTAACATACATCATTAACAGGAGAAAAGGAAACATCGTTTACAAGACACATCTTGACTTTTAAAAACATGTGAAAAACATTCCCTTTTTTTCTCCATTCAACAAATATTTACTGAGAACCTAATATAAGCTAGGCCCTGTTCTAACAACTGGAGATGCAGCAAAGTAAAATAAAAGTAAAAGTTCCTGCCTTCCTGAAGCTCTCTTTCTAATGGAAGGAGTCAGAATATAAACATAATAAATTACATAATTATGTAGATGATAAATGCAATGGATAAAAGGTAAAGCAAGATAAGGCAAACCAGGATTGCCAAATGGGTAAGGGTGGAGGTTGGCATTTTAAACAAGTTAGTGAGAGCAGGCACCACCGAGAAGTTGCCATTTGAGCAAATGACTTGAGGGAAGTGAGAGAACGAGACGCTCAAGGCAAGCAGAGAGGATAATCAGTGTAACTACATACCATGTACAGTAACACATGTTCCAGGGTTCTATAGTCACATGAATTGGGAAAATATAGTTCCACATACTGTATCCTTTTCTTGGAGGTCAAAATAAGAATTAGCATATTATTAAGGCATTGTGAAAACAAAATAAAATGTTTTTAACTTTATTCAACCCAGCATATCCCAAACTTGTTAGATAACATAAACTGCTGTTGATGGACATCTGCTAAGATCTTCAAGGACACCAGTTTTCTGTGAAACAATGGAAGAAGTGTTGAATTAGGGGAATATGATTTCTTTAACCAGTATTATTTGCTGACATATCTACTGTAAAATTTGAATAATCCATTGCTGAATTATGAATATCCTTTATATTTCTTTTGAGCTTTGAGTGTTATCGTGTGGTTATTAACTAGGCACCCAACAGCAATCATGCCATGACTCTATTTATTGAATTGATAATCAAAAGAGTAGACCACTGTATTCTTGGATTTTCTGCCTTTCCTAGGATTAGAAATGTTATACAAGTGCTATTGACCCTACTATTCAGAAAATGTATTGCAAATTAGGGCTGTTTATTTTATTTTTTTATTGCTGTATAATTGACATACAACATTATATTAATTTCAGGTGTATAACATAATGACTTGATATTTGTATACTTGCAAAATGATCACCACAACAAGTCTAGTTAACATCTGTCCCCATATAAAGTTTCAGAATTTTTTTTCTTGGGTACTTTTAGGATTTTCTCTCTTAGTAACTTTCAATTATTCAATACAGTGTTAGTAACTGTGGTCGCCACACTGTACATTATAAATGTTTAAATTATATCCTTACTCTTGCACAGGTTTGAAAAGTTGGTGCTAGATGAGAACACTCTTTTACTCACGAGAACACCCTTTTATTCACCACGGAAGCAATGTATGCGGCTGTAAAATGCCTCGCCTAACAGCAAAAGAATGTTCAGAAGCATGCCCAGCTAATTGAAACTACAGGGGGGCATTTAAGTAGGCAAAGTGTTATTACTCAGTTTAAATTGTGTCCAGGATATCAGAACTACCATTCCCTACTCTTGCAAAAGGCACTATGGGAATGGGAATGGCCACAAATGTTAGGCCTCTGACTTTTTAAAATTTTCCTTATCCCAGTTGTTCTTGACAAACTCAGAGGGCCATCCACATTACCATCCACAAGAACTGGGGTTATTGTTACGAATGTGAAAGTCAGGTAGTTTCTGAACTTGTGGTATTGAGTGCAAACCCTATGCCATGAGGCTATCACAAGAAGTTCTCCAATGTCAGTATGTTTTGAAAATTTGCCTCAAAGTATATATATGTTTTTAAAATTTATTTATTTTATTTATTTATTTTTGGCTGTGTTGGGTCTTTGTTGCTGCCCGCGGGCTTTCTCTAGTTGTGGTGAGTGGGGGCTACTCTTTGTTGTGGTGCGTGGGCTTCTCATTGCAGTGGCTTCTCTTGTTGTGGAGCATGGGCTTCAGTAGCTGTGGTACGAGGGCTTAGTTGCTCTGCGGCATGTGGAATCTTCCCAGACCAGGGCTCGAACCCGTGTCCCCTGTACTGGCAGGCAGATTCTTAACCACTGCGCCACTAGGGAAGCCCCTCAAAGTATAATTTACGTAGCAAAAGTGTAGTTCTTCATCTAGGACTTTTAAGTCTGAGGCAAGTTACTCTCAGTTTATTCCAAGATATTTCTTTGAAAAGATATTCCTAATACAGTGCACTGGTTATTTTAAATGAGACAATTTGCTATATTTGGTCTAATTTTCTTATTTGAAATTAAATCAGTTTCTTATAATTTCTCGAAAGCAAATAGCCTATGTTGGCCATCTATGAGTTTGTCTATTTTTTAGGCGGAAGTGTTCACAAAAGTGGATGTGTGAAGAGCTAGAATAATAATCCTAAAATTGATATGGAACCACAGAAGACCTAGAATTGCTAAAGCAATCCTGAGGAAAAAGAACAAATCTGGAGGCATAATCCTTCCAGACTTTAGATAGTACTTCAAAGCTACAGTAATCAAAACGTGTGGTATTGACACAAAAACAGACAAGTGGATCAGTGGAACAGAATAGAGAGCCCAGAAATAAACCCACATCCCTTGGTTAATTAATCTTCGACAAAGGAGGCAAGAATATATAGTGGAGAAAAGACAGTCTCTTAGGCAAGTGGTGTTGGGAAAGCTGGAAAGTCTCATGTAAATCAATGAAGTTAGAACACTCCCTCACACCATACACAAAAATAAACTCAGAGTGGCTTAAAGGCTTAAATATAGTACAACCATAAGACTCCTTAGAAGAGAACATAAGCAAAACATTCTTGGACATAAATCCTAGTAATATTTTCTTAGATCAGTCTCTCAAGGCAAAATAAATACAAGCAAAAATAAACAAATTGGACCTAATCAAACTTATAAGCTTTTGCACAGCAAAGGAAACCATAAACAAAATGAAAAGGCAACCTGTAAACTGGGAGAAAGTATTTGCAAACTATGTGACTGACAAGGGCTTAATTTCCAAAATATATGGACAGCTCATACAACTCAATATCAAAAAAACAAACAACCCAATCACAAAATGGGCAGAAGACCTAAATAGACATTTCTCCAAAGAAGGCATACAGATGGCCAACAGGCACGTGGAAAGATGTTCAATGTTGCTAATTATTAGAGAAATGCAAATCAAAACTACAATGAGATATCACCTCACACTGGTCAGAATGGCCATCATCAAAATGTCTACAAATAATATATGCTAAAGAGCGTGTGGAGAAAAGGGAACCCTTCTACACTGTTGGTGGGAATGTAAATTGGTGCAGCCACTATGGAAAACAGTATGGAAGTTCCTTAAAAAATTAAAAATAGAGTTACCATATGATCCAGCAATCCCATTCCTGGGCATATATCTGGAAAAGACAAGAGCTCAATTCAAAAAGATACATGCACCCCAGTGTTCACAGCAGCACAATTTACAATAGCCAAGACATGGAAGCAACTTAAGTGTCCATTGACAGATGAATGAATAAAGAAGATGTGGTATATACATACAATGGAATATTACTCAGCCATAGAAAATAATGAAATATTGCCATTTACAGCAACATGGATGGACATAGAGATTATCATACTAAGTGAAATAAGTCAAACGGAGAAAGATAAATATTATATAATATCACTTATATGTGGAATCTAAAAAAATAATTCAAATCAACTTATTTACAAAAATGAAAACAGACTCACAGACATAGAAAACAAACTTATGGTTACCAAAGGGGAAAGGGGAGGGGGAGGGATAAATTAGGAGTATGGGATTAACAGATACACACCATATAAATAAAATAAACAAAAGTATTTACTGTAAAGCACAGGGACCTGTATTCAATATCTTATAATAACCTATAATGGAAAAGGATCTGAAGCTGAACATCTGAAACTAATACAATATTGTAAATCAACTACAGTTAAATTAAAAAAAAAAGTGGATCTGTGAAGAGGCCAGAGTTCAGGATCTTTGTTGGCAGTTGTGCGTGGGAGCTTAGATATGCTGGTAATGTCTAAATTTTAACCTTCCCACCAACTGCTACAATCTGGTATCTACCCCATGTCTAAGACCTGGCCTAAATTTTTCCTAAAGAAAAAGTATGTATGTGAAAAAGAATGAAATACCTATTTGAACATTGCTCACGTTCTGGTTACTGGCACAGGAAAATCAGGCTATAAATACAATAAGCACCAGCAATGATATAACGTAAAAATATTTTTATATTTCTACATATTTTCCCTGTTAACACAAAAAAAAGACTTTTTATAAGGTGTCAGGGGAGGTTCTATGAGATTACTGATATGATTTTTTATTTGTTAATTGTTCCCCTAATAAATTATCAGTTCCCAGTGGGCAGGGACAATCATGTGTCTGCCATACGGGACATATGGTAGGACCTCAAAATGTGATTGGTTCTTGGTTCTGCAATATGACGTATAATTAATTAAACCTTTTAAACTGCACTTTGTAGATTTTTCTCTCTCTCTCTCTCTCTCTCTCTCTTATTGCCACCCCTCTGTCTTAATTACTATCATTTCTCCCTGGATTATTTTTTCTCCTCTCTCTTTTATTTCCTTTCACCAAAAGCAGATATGACACTAAACTGAAAATTGATTCACACAATTCCCGCTTGAACCCCTTCAGTTGATTCACATAATTCCCGTTTGAACCCCTTCAATGTCTTTTTAAAAATTTATTTATTTTTGGCTGCGTTGGGTCTTCGTTGCTGCACGCGGGCTTTCTCTATTTGTGGCGAGCAGGGGCTACTCTTCGTTGTGGTGCACGGGCTTCTCATTGCGGTGGCTTCTCTTGTTGCAGAGCACGGGCTCTAGGCACACGGGCTTCAGTAGCTGTAGCACGTGGGCTCAGTAATTGTGGCTCGTGGGCTCTAAAGCACAGGCTCAGTAGTTGTGGCGCACGGGCTTAGTTGCTCTGCAGCATGTGGGATCTTCCTGGACCAGGGCTCGAACCCGTGTCCCCTGTATTGGCAGGAGAATTCTTAACTACTGCGCCACCAGGGAGGTCCCCCACTTCAACGTCTTAACCTGTCCCTGAAAATAAACTGGTATACATCCAAATTCATTATCAGGGCCTATTAGTATCTGTATGATCTCGTCCCTGTTTATTTTTACACTCTCTTCTTGGGTCACTTTCCTTCTCCCTCGTCCCTCACTATTCTGCAGCCACCCTGGTCATTCCACCCACCCCATCCCACCCCCCGTCATACAGCCTTTGCACACGTTGTTCCCTCTGTCTGGAATGTTCTCCCCATCCCCACGATTTGCATAGCCAGCTCATTCTCCCCTAAAGGTCTCTGTTTGGGCTTTTGTGATCACCCTATCTAAACTTGGTCACCTCTGTTAGACTCTTGTTTAGACATGTATACATTTCATTCATAGCACTTGCTATAAACTACAATTATTTTCCATATATCTGTATAAGGGAAGAAATTGTGTCTATCTTGTTCACCATTAAATCTCCAGTGTCTAATTCAGTGGCTAGCATGTGATAAGTGCTCAATATGTATTTGTCTAAAAGAATTATGGCAAAGACATAAGTTTTTTTCATTAAATTCTATGTTCTCAATCTACTTTGTAACACTGGAAGGACTTCTGAAAATAAAAATCAATCACTTACAATGAATAGACTGAATAGACTGGGTAATTGTTAGGGGAAAAAAAGGCTTAAGGATTGAATTTAGTCGTAAGATCGACTTTATAGTATAATCTGGATTTTGGAAATTTGAAATAACCTATTAAGTTCTCCTTTTCTTGTTTTGCAGATGGAGAAACAGAATCATAGAAGTTAAATGACCTGCCTGGGATCTAGCAGCTCGTTAGCAGCACAGCCAGAATTAGAATTTCTAGTTTGGGGTTCATTTCACTATGCCACTTATCTGGTAGAACAATATCTAATAGATGTTTGGAGTTACCAACAATCTGCAGGTTTAGAATCTCAAAAATAAAAATATTAAATTCTGGAGAAAGAGATATAAGCAGAAGTTGTCTGTGTAGCTTTTGAGATTTTCCTTTAAAGGGAAAGATTATGCCTTTAAAAAAGTCTTTTCCCTTTTCACTGTTGGAATACAGATATAGTAGCTAGAGCTAGAGCAGCCATGTTAGATACACGAAATGAAAATATATTTGAGAATGGCAGAGCAAAAAGAAGGATGTACCCAAGGTCCCCAAATTATCAATCTGTACATATCAGTCCTGGAATGCCTAGGAAAACTTTTACATAAGAAGAAAATAAACATCTGGCCAATTTAGGGTTCCTTTATATAGCAGCTTAAACTCATAACAAGTACAAGATCTGGCACTGGTAAGTGGCATGTTGTCCTAAAAGAATCCTTGAATTATATCATTGAATCCTTGAATTATATCAGCACTGGGTGATGGGTGGCAATGATATAGATATTAATGGTTAGAAATCTAATGATCCTTCATTACACCATTGCAAACTATATGTTAAAATTGTTATCTGTGTTATGTTGGAAGTCAGACCAGGTGTCAACATACCTTGTAGCTCTAGAGCTATCTATATGAGTTGTACTGTCCCTAGGGGACATTTTGGAAATTTGTGGAGCTGTTTTGGTTGTTACAGTAACTAGAGGAGGGAATTGCATGGTCAGGGCCAGGGATGATAAATGTACCATAAAGCATAGGAACGTCCCACACAACAAGAATTGATCCACATCCCTTGACTTTCAAACACTCTGCTAGACATTTCTGCAGGTGAAAAACTTGCTTATAATTATCCAAGCCTAGAACCTAATTCTATTTCACATCAAACAAAGTTTTTAGGTTTATTTTGCACTGTTTTAACACACTGTTTCCTTCAAAAATGCAAAAGCTGTATAAATTGAGGGAAGCTTTTATGTTGTTTTATTCCAAATTTTACTAAGAGTTGTATGTATACCATTTTAGAACATCACCCAAAATAATGCTGCCTCAACATAAACCAGGATCCTGGTACGAAGCTGCATTTGTGGCTATTATATTCACAGTGATTCTATGCATAGGTGCAAACATCTCACTATTTCATTATGTCTTCTGGTATGGTTGTACCTGAACAAATACTATGAATCATTTCAGAAGTTATGTGCAAAAATTTCAGATTATGCCCTCAGAAGAAAGAAGCATGCATTCCTCTACCC
>NW_006773895.1:2328704-2373860 GCF_000442215.2 Lipotes vexillifer | reverse complement strand
GTTGAAGGCAGAGATGATGGCTGGAGCTGCAGCAGCCACATTAGGTCAGGGGATGGAAGCCACAGTTGAAGATGGCAGAGCAATTAAACGGAGGGAACCTGCGTCCCTGACACTGTGCAGCTGCCATATACCAATGGTCCCATCATATAAACCCTATGTGAAAGAGTAAACTTTTTTCTTGTTTGAGGCTCTGTGTTTCAGAATTTCTTTTTTATGATAGCTTAGTTAGATTCCTATCTAATATAGATGTGAAGAGCAAAATATAAATAAAATCTAGCATAAGTCACAGAACTTCTTGTTAAATATCCAATCCTAAAAAACATTTTCAATGATAAATGAAAAAAGAAACAGCATGAATACAAAACCAACAATTTGAAAATGACATTTTATGTATTAAAAAAAAATCTTTCACTGTAACCAAGACTGAACTGGCATAAAACTGGCATAAAAAACTTGAGGATAGAATGAATAGTACGTTCATTCCTAATAGGGATAAAATAATTTTATTTAGAATAGTGTTCCTCTGGGCTTCCCTGGTGGCGCAGTGATTGGGAGTCCGCCTGCCGATGCAGGGGACACGGGTTCGTGCCCCAGTCCGGGAAGATCCCACATGCCGTGGAGCGGCTAGGCCCGTGAGCCATGGCCACTGAGCCTGTGCATCTGGAGCCTGTGCTCTGCAACGGGAGAGGCCACAACAGTGAGAGGCCTGCGTACCGCAAAAAAAAAAAAAAAGAAATAGTGTTCCTCAAAGACCCAAAACCTACGGGATACAGCAAAAGCAGTTCTAAGAGGGAAGTTTATAGAAATCCAATCCTACCTCAAGAAACAGGAAACATCTCAAATAAACAACCTAACCTTATACCTAAAGCAATTAGAAATAGAAGACCAAAAGAACGCCAAAGTTAGCAGAAGGAAAGAAATCATAAAGATCAGATCAGAAAAAATGAAAAATAAATGAAGGAAATGATAGCAAAGATCAATAAAACTAAAAACTGGTTCTCTGAAAAGATAAACAAATTTGATAAACCATTAGTCAGACTCATCAAGAAAAAAAGGGAGAACACTCAAATCAATAGAATCAGAAATGAAAAAGGAGAAGTAACAACTGACACTGCAGAAATACAAGGGATCATGGGAGATTACTACAAGCAACTCTATGCCAATAAAATGGACAACCTGGAAGAAATGGACAAATTCTTAGAAAAGTACAACCTTCCAAGACTGAATGAGGAAGAAATAGAAAATATGAACAGACCAATCACAAGCACTGAAGTTGAAACTGTGATTAAAAATCTTCCAAAAAACAAAAGCCCAGGACCGGATGGCTTCACAGGTGAATTCCATCAAACATTTAGAGAAGAGCTAACACCTATTCTTCTCAAACTCTTCCAAAGTATAGCAGAGGGAGGAACACTCTCAAACTCATTCTACAAGGCCACCATCACCCTGATACCAAAACCAGACAAAGACGTCACAAAAAAAGAACACTACAGGCCAATATCACTGATGAACATAGATGCAAAAATCCTCAACAAAATCATAGCAAACAGAATCCAGCAGCATATTAAAAGGATCATACACCATGATCAAGCAGCGTTTATCCCAAGTGGGGAAAAGGCAGTCTCTTCAATAAGTGGTGCTGGGAAAACTGGACAGCTACATGTAAAAGATTGAAATTAGAACACTCCCTAACACCATACACAAAAATAAACTCAAAATGGATTAGAGACCTAAATGTAAGACTGGACACTATAAAACTCTTAGAGGAAAACATAGGAAGAACACTCTTTGACATAAATCACAGCAAGATCTTTATTGACCCACCTCCTAGAGTAATGGAAATAAAAACAAAAATAAACAAATGGGACCTAATGAAACTTCAAAGCTTTTGCACAGCAAAGGAAACCATAAACAAGCCAAAAAGACAACCCTCAGAATAGGAGAAAATATTTGCAAACGAATCAGTGGACAAAGGATTAACCTCCAAAATATATAAACAGCTCATGTAGCTCAATATTAAAAAAACAAACCACCCAATCCAAAAATGGGCAGAAGACTTAAATAGACATTTCTCCAAAGAAGATATACAGATTGCCAACAAACACATGAAAAGATGCTCAACATCACTAATCATTAGAGAAATGCAAATCAAATCCGCAATGAGGTATCACCACACACTGGTCAGAATGACCATCATCAAAAAATCTACAAAAAATAAATGCTGGAGAGGGTGTGGAGAAAAGGGAACCCTCTTGCAGTGTTGGTGGGGATGTAAATTGATACAGCCACTATGGAGAACAGTATGGAGGTTCCTTATAAAACTAAAAATAGAACTACCATATGCCCCAGCAATCCCACTACTGGGCATATACCCTGAGAAAACCATAATTCAAAAGGAGTCATGTACCACAATGTTCATTTCAGCACTATTTACAATAGCCAGGACATGGAAGCAACCTAAGTGTCCATCGACAGATGAATGGATAAAGAAGATGTGGCACATATATACAATGAATATTAGCCATAAAAAGAAATGAAACTGAACTATTTGTAGAGAGGTGGATGGACCTAGAGTCTGTCATACCGAGTGAAGTTTGTCAGAAAGAGAAAAGCAAATACCGTATGCTAACACACATATATGGAGTCTAAAAAAAAAAAAATTGTTCTGAAGAACTTAGGGGCAGGACAGGAATAAAGACCCAGACATAGAGAATGGATTTCAGGACATGGGGAGGGGGAAGGGTAAGCTGGGACGAAGTGAGAGAGTAGCACTGACATATATACACTACCAAAAGTAAAATAGATAGCTAGTGGGAAGCAGCTGCATAGCACAGGGAGATCAGCTCGGGGCTTTGTGACCACCTAGAAGGGTGGGATTGGGAGGGTGGGAGGGAGACACAAGAGGGAGGGGATATGGGGATATATGTGTACGTACAGCTGATTCACTTTGTTAAAAAGCAGAAACTAACACACCATTGTAAAGCAATTATATATACTCCAATAAAGATGTTAAAAAGAAAAAAAGAAAATACATGAAGGAGAAAAAAATAAAAGAAATAGTGTTACTGTGAGTTCCAATTAATATACGTATTAAGGCACAGATATGTGTATTCAAGGGAGATACTCCACAAATTTAAAAACAGTAATTTGAAAACAGAATAAAAACAGTTCAAGAGATTTGATATTTTTTGTGTTTAACAAGTATTTTTCAAAAATAAAGTTCTTTGTATTTAAAATGCACAGCGATCTTTTTATGTATAATTATCCTTAATTCATACAGTATTAGCCTGCTGGGAAGTTTATGTTTTCACAGAATGACAGTTTCATAAGTATATTTTGATTTAAGGACCAAATATATTTATGCAATGCCTAGCTCAGTGTCTGGCATACAGTAGGCTCTCACTAAACGTTTGGCTATAATGGTGAATGATTATATTCCTGAATGGTGTATGATTGTATTGGCTCCCATTTTATCAGTATATTGTGTTTATAGACCAGACCAATTAAAATATTCTAATGAAAGAACTCAAATAATTTTATCTATAAGTCTGATTGTGTCCATTACAAAAACAAAGCAACAACCACAAGAAACAAGGGAAGAACTGAAAAAACTGGGATCATGGTAATCAAGTGAGTTTCTAAGAGTCAGAGAAAATTCTGAAGGTAAAGATGAGAATAGAAGTTAAGGCTGATGATTCCCCATTTCAATGCTTTGTTTTACCTGACCACACTTCCTCCCTCCTTAGAGAAAATCGATGCACAATGAAATTATCTGTACTCATCTCTGGTAAATAAATAGCAGAAATCTTTCTTGTTTCAAGACATCAATGTGAAACAATTGTTCATATGAAGAATTTGGTTTATTTTTCTCCACGGCTCTTCAATTTTTCATTTTGTCAATTAAAAAAAAAGTAAAATGTTTTCATAATGTGAGCAAACAGCAACTACAGAGAGGATATACAAAATTTAAAAATTATTTAGAGGAAATTTCACTCAAATATATATTTGACACACAGTATTCAGAAACAAAAAATGTTTGTACATTTAGTCAAACTTGTAATTTCAAAAGGAATTGGAAGGAATTTAAAATGTAAAGGAGATGAGCAGAAAAGATAGCAATTTTCAGGTGGATACCTGTATTTAGCAGCTAAATGTATCACCCTTAAATTGCATGTCTGAGATCCACACTTTTACATCTGTGCACATATCAAATTTGGGTAAATATATGTGTAGTTCAGAAATTTTACAAATTATGTCTGAAAGTACACTTAGAATACCCACGATGACATTTTTACATGTGTAGAATGTTAGGCTTTTTCAGGGTGTTTTATACCCTGCCTCTCTAATTTGTATTTAGATTTCAAACCTGCTTTGCAGGAACCGTATCTAATTCAGTGTTCTCTGCACCATCGGGCATACTACTTGTACTAAATAACTGTTTATCATCATTGAGTGCCTGAGAGTAAACACAACACAATTTCATCTGCCAAAATTCTGCTATGCATTTATATGTTGCTTTTAAAATCACATAACCCCAAGTAAATCACTTAAACATGGTCTACTGTACAATTTTGGTCTCCTGTCTGTTTCTTCTCTCGTTATTCTTCCAATGTTACTTTTATTTCTATATCCCCTTCATCTTTATTTTTAGATCAAACCATTTTTACTATAAATTCAATTCTTTGAAAAGATAAGAAGTTTTTGGTCTCTGATAAACCTTTACCATTCAGAGAAAATGCTGAAAGAAAGAGAAAAAGCTGAAAGAAAGAAAGAGAAAAGAAAAAAGAAAGGAACTCACACACACACTCAACATACACACAATAAAGAAGGGTCATATCATTCCAGAGCAAAATTCCAAAGATAGAGGCTTTCAATTATGGAATGGTTAACAACAGAACTGTAATCTGAAAAAGATTGGAAAACAAAAGAGATATTTAAAATATTTTAAAATCACTCTCACATCTTCCTGTGTTGATTTCTTTCACTTCTTTCAAAGAAACTTGACAGCTCTTGGAAAACAAAACCCTTCAAATTTTCTTGAAGCTTACACAGTCTCAGTCCTCAGAAAAGAACCCTTTCTACGTTGTACACACTTAGAGCAGACATGGACTAAAGTACTAAACAACAGTTCAGTAGCAGCCATCTCAAATCACTGAGATTCATCCAGAAATGCCAAAAAGCACAGAACCAGCAAGCCCACAATCAATGGGATAAAGAAAGAAGGGTGAGAGGAAAAGGAAAGCTTCTTAAATGTATGGTTTTGTCATCAAAACAAAAAAAAAAAATCACAATTTTCAGTCAGTATCTGAATTAATAAAGACTTTTTAAAAATAACTTGCATTTATTTTTGTAACCTTTGCTCTTACCAGACACTGAAGATTCTCAGGCATAAGCCATGTAAAGTGTCTCCAAGATGGGACATGATTCTTAGAATCTTAGATTTACAGAAGTAGGGCCTGTGGGGTATAGTCAGAAACTCACTAAGTCAAGAATTAAAAGACCTTGCTAAACATCTGCCTCAAACACTAATTAAGTTTAATTTGGATAAAGTATTTAGTCTCTAAGCCTCAGTTCCCTTATCTGAAAAATGGGAATAGTATTATTTGTCTTAGCTCAAAGTTACTGTGTAGATCAAATGAGATAATGTATGTGAAAGTGCTTTGATGATGGTAAAGTGTGCTGCAGATAAAAAGTATTATCTTCTAATACAGTTCCAATGGGCAGATAAGGTAAATAAAGCCCATTGTAATGGCCAGCAGGACCAGAAGTAGAACTTTGGTTTACCATAGTCTGTAAAAGGAGATTCTCTTCAGATTTTCGTGGTGAGGTTTTGCATGAAACACGCATAATCTGAAAGTGGCCCCATGTGCACCCCCTCTTTTCTGAATTCACATGATGATTTTCTCTTATGCTAGGAAGGAGTCAAGACTCGAATGAGCAGTAATATTCTGCCTATTGACTCTGAAATTTCTGAAACAGTAATTCCCAGCTGGTGTTCCTTAGACTCCGAGGATGAAATAAGGGTGGGAGGAGGGATTGGACATGGAGTTGTTCCCAGAAGAATGCACACTAACCTCTGTACTAAAATATTCTATACACATTTGTATTGCTATGCTTCCAATGTATGTAGCTGCTATTAAGATTATTCAGATAAAATTCATCTGAAAGCATTATGGAATTCAGAGTTGCTTTTGGTATTTTGTAATTTTTAAAATGAAAAGATATTTAAGCATACATACAACTACTAGAAAAAGGACTTCTCAGACTTTAAAAATTTGGGAAATTTTGCCTAATCCATTTCTTCCAATTCTGAAGTGATATAATGAGTAGGTAAGGTGGGAAACAAATTCAGAATAACATATTTAAGGGCAAAAGTATGTAAGAGCCCCTTTCCCCTCAAAAATATGTAAGAGTTAACTTTTCTTTAAAAGATAATTACGGGGTTTTCCTGGTGGCGCAGTGTTTGAGAGTCCGCCTGCCGATGCAGGGGATACGGTTCGTGCCCCGGTCCTGGAAGATCCCACATGCCGCGGAGCGGCTGGGCTCGTGAGACATGGCCGCTGAGCCTGCGCGTCCGGAGCCTGTGCTCCGCAATGGGAGAGGCCACAACATTGAGAGGCCCGCGTACCGCAAAAAAAAAAAAAAAAAAAAAAAAAAAAAAAAAAAAAAAAAAGATAATTATGAAAATGATAAAATTCTAATCACACTTTACTTGGTGATTGTTACAATACAAATTATGCTTTTATTTATTGATTTTCATTGCTTTTTGGGGGTTTCCAGATAATAAGGATGACCACTGAATTATTTTCTGAATTTGGTTTTTTGTTCAGCCAGAAAAAATTCCTTGGAATAATTTGGTGAGAAGGTAATCTCTTCAGGAAAAATCGTTATTCATAACACTTTAGTACTCAGTTTTAGACTTATACTCAATGGATGCTGAGATTGTAGAAATTTTTAAAAAGAAAAGGTATGTTCTGAATTTGGTATGTAACTCTTGCAAATCATCATCTCCAGGAATTCTAGCATGATAACTTGAAAAGTAAAGGAAAAGTTATGATAACCTTATTTAATGGGCTTCTGAATACTTATAAGAAAAAAGCAGTTATATATAATATTTTAAATATAAAAAGGGAAAAATGAGTACCAGAATCACTGGACTAATTAGTGATAATAATGCACATTTAAGCTTTTAATAATCCTGAAGTGTAGCTATTATTATTTCCATTTGTAGATGAGGAAATTGAAAATAGTGGACCAAAGCCATGGAGCTTGTAAACGTCATAACTGGAATTCAGTTCTAAGTCAACCCCAAGTCTAGGATACAAACTTCAGTTATCTGGCATGATGAAATGGCAACAGGAAAATTCAAATATTTTTTTTGTTCCAGCTGGAGCTAATGTATGGCTAGTGGTTCAGAGGTGTGTCCAGGTTTTGTGGGGTCTGAAACATAAAAATTTAAGAAATTTAAAAAAAAATTGATAATAAGGCCCATGCAAGTGAGGGGGTCCATTGACCTTCCGGGTAAATAAATCCATCTTGGATGTGGTTTCAGGAATCCAGCCAATACCTATCCCAGGTCCTCCACTGTAAACATGATTCTAGCCCTAAACTTAAATCAAGAATACCACTAGGCACTTGTGCTGGTATGTGTGTGTTTCCTGCTCTAATTTATTAAAAGATATTACAAAATCCCTTCCATAAAAATTGTTCATTAAGACATGGATTCCTAGTGGTAAATGTCATTGCTCTGAGCTGAGACCCATAGCTTCAGGATATGAGAGTTTAATTTTCTTCTTAAAATGAACACATTAGTTATTCAACGCTCTAATTATTTATTCCCTGCCTACTATTTGTTTAGTATGCTGCTAGTTTCTGGAATACAGCAGAGAACCAGAGAAATAATTCCTAGCGTAACAAAGCTTCTAATTCTTGGAATTTCTATCAGTTACATCACCTCTGTCAAATGCACAGCTTCAAAAACTTGGTGTAGGCCATGACTTTTTTCTCTCCTTCTCTACATATCCAATCTATTATGTTGATATTTTCCTGTGACATGTCTTTTGATTCATTTATAATTCCCCTTTTCTATTAACATGAGTCGTTTCTGCCTCAAACTTGAATTATTAGGATACCTTCTTTAAAGTTTCTTTCTTCTTTCAACAAATATTTATTGCATAACAGGTATGCATCAGATAGAGTGCTAGGTACTTATCTTTCTAAACTCTGTTCTTTTTCCTCTCCAGTCTATCACGTATACTAAAAATATTACTTTCCTCATGTCACACAGAGCCTCTAGGGGTTTTGTGCCAGAGTAATAAGATGGAACACGATGAAACTGAGTGTGATGAAGATCACAGATACGTTTTGAGTCGGTGCCCTCCTGAGAAAAGAGCAGTTTGAATTGCTCTGGAATAAGGTGCTTCAGGGAACTCTACTCAATACTCTGTATTGGCCTCTATGGGAAAAGAATCTAAAAAAGAGTGGCTATATGTATAACTGATTCACTTTGCTGTACAACTGAAACTAACACAACATTGTAAATCGACTATACTCCAATAAAAATTAAATAAAAAAATGAGGTGCTTGCCTGGATAGACTGCATTCTAGGTCTGTACTGGTATGAGGACTGAGCTGACACCTGGTAAATGGGAGAGGAGGGTTCATTCATCCTGAATTCCAGGGCTTGCCACTACTGGAAAATGATTGGTGACCAATAAATATTTATTAACTGATTGGTTCCAGTATGTATTGAGTCACAACTCTGTTTCAGGCATTCAGCCCTGTGGTCATCATCAGGCCCAGATTACACCTTCAATGCTTTCCCCTTCATCACTCACTCTCATGCAATAGTCAGGCTGACCTCTCCGATGTCCTGGGCACATTATATCATTCCTTTCTGTGTAGTTGCTTATACAACTTCTCTTGTAAGCCCTATCTGTCTTCTTCCTGATCTAAAACAAAATTCATGATACCACAGATGTTGTTCCTCAATAACATTTAGTCTTATGTCATCCATTAATGACTTCCATATATGTAAGTCCTGTATGGTCTAGTGGTGAAACTGCAGGCTTTGGGATCAGACTGGTGGGATTTTATTCCTGAATCTATTCACTGGCCTTGTTACACTGGGTCAGTTAGTTAACCAACATAACACCAAAGTTTCTGTGTAAGTAAATTGGACACAAACTGTAGTACTGGCCTCATAAATTTGTTGTGAGGATTAACTAAGACAGTCTGTTTAATGTACCTGGGACATTCTGTGTGCTCAATACACACTGCTCTTAAGATTCATCTTAATCAGTATCTTGAGGGTATCTATGCTATTGACTTACTTCCTTTCTATTTCCCATAGCACCTAGCACAGACTGGACAAAGATAAGGATTCAATGCATACTTAATTGTGCCCAATATATATTGGACAGTTCATTGTAACAAACAATGCAATTATTCTCAGAAGAATGCCACAAGGCCCATCTGAAACATGCTGTTTATTCTTGTGACAATCCATTATTAGCACCAACTTTATCCCATTCTCCTGATCCCTCATCTTCATTTTTCATATTAAAAGTCACTAAGTGCTCTGGATTCTTACTTTAGCATCTCTCCCAAATCTGTTCCTCCCTTGTTTCCACTGCCTTTCACCTCTACACCAGTTGCTTTGCTGCATATTGACCTCCCCTTGTGGGGCTGCAGCTCAAACTTCCTTCCTTGGAATGTGTCCCCCGCCTTCACTGCCAGGTTAACTCCCTAATACAGCATTTTTCATCATGCCTTTCCTCCACTGCTCATTTACTTACCTAATAAAGTCCACACTCCTCCACTTGGTTTTTAAGGCTCATCATAAATCTCTTTTCACCTTTCCTGGTAACATTTAGATTTTACTTTTGTCTTTTTGTGCTCTTACTTTTGGTCTGGAAACCTTATTCATTGTCCTCTTAAAACACTCTTCTCATTTCCTCTCCAGAGTTTGGCTTCTGCTATTTTTTCCACTTACTATATCTTTTCCTATTCTCCTTATCAACACAAATCCTGCCCATTCTTCAAGATGTTGTTAAAAATTCTATTTTATTCATAAGGTTTTCCTTCTATATCAGCTAACAATAAACTACTGAGCCTCTAATTCTGCAACAGACATTGACTGTGTGCTCACTTTATACCAGGCACTATACTAGGTGTTTAGATTACCAGTATGAATAAGGGTTGGTTTCTATTCCAAAGAATTTAATTTGTCCCCTTTCTAATTCCTATAGCATTCATTGGATCACTTATTGTGGCACCCAACACATATTGCTTATTATATCCAACTAACACCACTTTGAGATGAGGAAACTGAGATTTAGGGAAGCTAATATGACTTGCTCAAGTTCATACAGCTGATAAATGATCTGCATTGTTTCTGAAGTTGCTAAATGGAGATAGATTCATGTAGGCACTTTTTTTTTTTTTTTTTGGTGATGTCAACAGTACCCAACAGATTAAATGCTCAATCTGAATTTACTGAATAAAGATATTCTGATTTTCATATATTGATTTTATTTTTTGCTTTTGCAATTTTTATAGCTAGAGGTGATTTAAAGGTCATTGGCTTTTGATTTTTTTTTTTTTTTTTTTTTTTTGCGGTACGCGGGCCTCTCAGTGTTGTGGCCTCTCCCGCTGCGGAGCACAGGCTCCGGAAGCGCAGGCTCAGCGGCCATGGCTCACTGGCCCAGCCCCTCCACGGCATGTGGGATGTTCCTGGACCGGGGCACGAACCCGTGTTCCCTGCATCAGCAGGCGGACTCTCAACCACTGCGCCACCAGGGAAGCCTGGCTTTTGATTTTTAATACCACCAAAATATATCCATTAACCTGATAGCCAGAGAAATGTCGAAGTCAGAGGTGTCTCAAAATGGTCAATACAACACTTTCAAATAAAGTAAATATGTGCATCACAGTGATACAAGTAGGTGTGCCTGTGTTAGCTCTGTCCTTGGGCAAACTTAAGCTAGAATTTTAATAACAAATAGACAAAAATATCTGATTTAATTTTTATTTCCCAAATATGGAGAGTTTGTATATTTGAAATAGACTTCCCTTTGGGCAATACTGACACAGGTAATGTCAAGGAGAGTGTATTTACATAAGCAGGAGCTGTGTTTGAAGGAGGAAAAATACAAACACTCCTGAAAAAAAAAAAATCTTGAACATATACTCACTTTAGAGAAAATCCTCTATAGAAGGGAGCCTAACTGGGGCTTATAAAAGTTTAATGCAGAATGATGTTAAAAATTACATTTTTTTGCGCATCAAAGTAATTTTCCTTTGAAGATGCATATAACATTCTGTTTTTTCTTTCATCATATTTATTAATAAAAGGTTAAATTTATATAATGGCCATACATGTATATATAAGAAGTTTGCTACTTATAAAGCTATTATACTTAGATGAACTTGTTGTGCAACTTCCATGTGAAGGGGGGTACACCTATAAGGAAACAATCTACAGAACATAGTTAAAATGCAAAATAGTTGACCAGGATCTTTATTATCATAACTTGTATCATTTCTGGACCACTGTCACTAGACATTAATTCCCATAGGGTCAAAAGTTATTCTGCATTCCTGTGTATTGCAACGTTGTTCTCAATTATTAATAAAACAAGCAAATATTAAATGGGATGCACTAAATGATACAAAGAAACAAAATAAGCTTGCAAATCTGCTTAATTCTATTTATCCAGCTTTTATGTAACTGTCTAAAAATGAGACAAAAATTCTCTGTACTTTTTTTTGTTTGTTTTGCGGTACACGGGCCTCTCACTGTTGGGGCCTCTCCCGTTGCGGAGCACAGGCTCCGGACGCGCAGGCTCAGCAGCCATGGCTCACGGGCCCAGCCGCTCTGCGGCACATGGGATCTCCCCGGACCATGGCACGAACCCGTGTTACCTGCATCGGCAGGCGGACTCTCAACCACTGCGCCACCAGGGAAGCCCTTCTCTGGCCTTTTAAACTGGGAAGATAACAGTGAGTGGCATCTCCGTGTTCTTCCTTTCAATAGGTGCCACTGATTTTGCATCAAGATGAGGATATATTTTTAATTGTTAGCACTCCACCTGCGTTATGCTTATCCTCCTTTGCACCTCTCATCAACTTCACTGTCATTTAATGTCAACCCATGTTTTAGGGAAAAAATGTCAAGTAATTTGAAAGTCTCAAAGAATATCATGGTAAGAGTTAGAATATTTGAGCCAGTGCTGTGCTGCGCAATGTCTAACCACTGGCTCTCCTCCTCCCCAACTCTAATTTAAACCTGATTTGTAGTGTTTGCGAATTACCTTGGGGTAAATACTCCCACCAGGAGTATTTCAAGCTACCAACGCAATGTCACTGAATGTAGAGTTGGGAAGATATTTTACAAACTATATCAGAAAGTACATTCAGGTTGTCCATTTTGACGTTTTTACATGTGTTGAATGTTAGGCTCTTCTTGGGTGTTTTTTTTCACCCTGCCTCTCTGATTTGCATTTAGATTTCAAGCCTGCTTGTTTAAAGGGAGCTGGTTTCAACATGCCACTGAGCCACTCTCCCTTTAATTAGAAAATAGGTGTCTGAAACTAATCATGCTTATGGGATACCACTGTTATTTACAAACTAAGACGCTTAAAGTTTGTTGTATTTCAATTTATTCTTTGAATATTAATACACTCAAAATATTCTAATTTAAAAGATACAAAAGGTGTGAGAAGTTTCTATCACCCCTGTATCCTAGCCACCAAGTTTTCTTCCCTGGAGATAAACAACTTTGTCAGTTTCCTGTGTATACATACAAAAATATTCTATGCAAATGTGTATATCCCATCCCCTCCTTTTAAAAACATAAATGGTAGCACACTTTACAAACTGTTTTATGTCTTGTTTGTCTTAAAAGATATTGACAAATGTTTTATAGTTATATATGAAGAGCTTCCATAGTCTCTTTTACCTCTACATAAATATTACATTGTATGGTTGTTCTATCTTTCAACCGTTTTCTGTTGATGTGGATCTATTTAGGTTATTTTCTGTCTTTTGCTTTTACATACACAGACACACACAAAGCTCCTATTATGGCATTACATGTAGGTGTGGTTTTGCACATGTGTATGTATAGTCCTAGAAGTGTAATTTCTTTTTCAAAAGTTTTTTTATGTTTGTATGCTTTCTTTGCTTTGCTTTGCTTTGCTTTTGCTTTTGCCAAATTGCCTTCCATCGAAGTAGAGAGATTCAGTTTCTTCACACATTCATCAATGAAGTGTATTATCACCTTTTAGATCTTTGTCAATCATACACATGAAAACAAAAATCTCTAGATAATACTGATTTATATTTCCCAGATTATGAGTGAGACTGACCACCTTTTGTTTATTTAAAAGTATTTGCTTTTCTTTGAGATTTTTGTAGATTTCCTTCACCCGTGTTTTATTGAATAATTTTTTATCTTGATATATGTTGTGGATAGTTTATGGATCCAAATTATTTTTTTCCACATGATTATCTTACTTTTTCAATGTTTTTAATTAACTAATTAATGTCTTTTCTACATATTTGCTATGTCGTCTTCACACACTAAATTCTCCTATGCTTTTGTAATTTCTGGACTTTTAAAACTATTCTATTTATGTTTGTGCGTGTTTGTGTGTATGTATGTACATGCATGCATGCCGATATTATATGGTTTTAAATACTGAAGCTTTATAAGACGTTTTAATAACTGGAAGGTCTAGTTTACCCCTCATGACTTTTCTCATTAAGATTTTCATGGCTCTATTTGATTGTTTATTTTTTCGTATGAATTTTAGTATCAGCTTATCTGTTTCCAAATACACTTGGATTGATATTTTACATAGGATCACACAATTTTTATAGGTGAACTTAGGATAATGGACAACTTTATGACGTGTGTCTTCTTGTTCAAGAACATTGTCTCTATCTATTCAAGTTATTTCTGTTCTATAGTAGCTTTTCAGATTTCTTCATATAGTGTTTGTTCACTTTTTTGGTTAAATTTATTTCCAGATTTTTTTTTTTCTGTTGCTATTAGAAAGCCAAACTTTTATTGTACTTCAATTTCTACTGAACCTTTGAATGTAAATAAATTACTAGAAATGAGACACAGACTTCTTGTTGAATAAGAATAAGGTTTGTATATTGGACTGGAAAATGGATACAAACCAAACCAGAGTTAGCTTTATCGTTCTTTTATATGATAAAGATAGCTCTCTATCAATTAAGAGGTAAAATATAGATTGTATCTATTTTACCATAATTACATATTAGTTCACTGGCTTAAATCATTTCAAATGTTAAGTTTTTGTTCTTTTTTCCCTTAAAAAGTCAGCAAGCAAGTAAATATAAAAACTGGCAATAAGTACAGCTTAAACTACATACACCTATAGTTTTTGAAGATATACATCACAGGACAATCCTAGGATTCTATTCCTCCTTGACATGTGTACCGGCCACTCCTTCTACCACTTAAGCAACCTCTGCGCATGCCCTTACTGAACGGTGGTGAAGCTCTCTTGAACCGACATCTTATATTCATAATGTTCCTCCAATAACATTTCTTCCTACTTCCTATCTCAACATACAACTTAATCACAATGAACCAGCAACTCTTTTCGCAGGTTTCTTGGTCCTTACCATTTCACCAGTTCTTAGCATTGATTTTATTAAATCAGTACATAATTTCTTTTTTTTTCTTTTTTTTTTTTCTTGCGTTATGCGGGCCTCTCACTGTTGTGGCCTCTCCCATTTGCGGAGCACAGGTTCCGGACGCGCAGGCTCAGCGGCCATGGCTCACGGGCCCAGCTGCTCCGCGGCATGTGGGATCCTCCCGAAACGGGGCACGAACCCGCGTCTCCTGCATCGGCAGGCGGACTCTCAAGCACTGCGCCACCAGGGAAGCCCCATAATTTATTTTAAACAAAGTATATATCTTGTTTGAATGATGGTGACAATGTCTTCTCAACACTGCTCACAGCAGACAGAGGTTAACACACACAGGGGAAGGACTACTAAATCATGCTGTGTGTTTTGTATACTCAGCCAAAAGAAAAGCAGAATTTAATTCCTCCACATCATCTTTTCCCATGTCTCAGTAGCATGACACCTTCCTCAATCACCTAACTAATGTGTGGAAAGCATGAAAACTCTTTGAGAAATCAGTGACTCAAAAAGTTACAAACCAAAAATTATGAAGCATCAAATGACATGCTATTTATCATTTTTATTCTTCATAAAACCCACCACTTATAGACTCTGCTAGTGGCTATATATAAAAAGCTTCTCTGACTGTGTGGTTTAAAAATAGTAGATATATATGTGTAAGATATTTTTATCATAAAATTATTATTTGCTTATTCAAAAAGCCTTTAAAAATAGAGAAATGTAGGAACAAATCCCTGATTCATTCATGTTCCTAAATTCAATCACATCCTCTCCTTCAAATCTTTTGAAAGCATAATTTTACCCATATCTATCTATATACAGTTTTATCCTGTATAACATAGCAAAAGCATTTTACTTTTTACAGTATATTTAAATTGTAAAAGAGTTTAAAGATAAAGTATAGAAAATAACACAACAGATTTCTCCCATCATTATATAGTTTAATTAACTACTAGAGACAGTGGAATACAGCAGGAAGTACACGGCTTTGGAGTCAGACAGATGTGGGTTCATCTACTCTATGTCTTCCTCTATATGTTCTTCACTTTCTCCCTACCAATTGAATTGCCGATTTTCAGCTCAGGGGATGACCTCCCAGAATGAAAGTAACATTTCCTTGCCTTCTTGCAGCTAGCAGTTCTATCCAATGTGACGTGGGTGAAATGGTGTATGAAACCTCCTAGCCTGAACTTAAAAGTGGGGGAATATTCTCTTCCTCACCCCTTTCTCCTTTCTGCTAGCTGGAATGCACGTACGAAGGCTGGAGTTCAAGCAACCATCTTGATCTCAGCAACAAGAGCACATTTCTGGAGCAATGGAAACCTGAAAAAGTTTTGGTCTCTGAGGACTTTGTGGAATGCCGTATTTGCCCCAGACTACCTATCATGGGCTTTTACGAGAGAGACTTTTATCCGTGTTTAAGTCTTAGTTATGTTGGAGAAATTCTAAATCGCTCACAGCTTTATCTAATCCCAATTAATACAATTGCTTTCAGTACCAAATAATAGATGAACAGTGGTTTACACCAGAAGGATGTGTATTGTTTCCTTAAAAAACAAACAGGGCTTCCCTGGTGGCGCAGTGGTTGGGAGTCCGCCTGCCGATGCAGGGAACACGGGTTCGTGCCCCGGTCTGGGAAAATCCCACATGCCGCGGAGCGGCTGGGCCCGTGAGCCATGGCCGCTGAGCCTGCGCGTCCGGAGCCTGTGCTCGGCGGCGGGAGAGGCCACAGCGGTGAGAGGCCCGCGTGCCGCAGAAACAAAACAAAACAAACAAACAAAAACCTTCAAAGGCAGGCAATCCCAGGGTGGCTTGGCAGTTTGCTGCAATTTTCATGTACCTAGATTATTTTTCTTGTTTACTTCATCATTCTCATTATTTTACTCTTATCCCTTCATGATCCCCAAATGGTTGCTTCAGCCTCCAGCATCATGTACTTACATAAAAATGTTCAAAGGCAAGAAGAAAGGTTGCAGAAAAAGAAAAGAAAAGGAAAAAAAAAGGTTGGAGGAAGCTATTTAAAGAAGCTCCCAGCAAGTTATTCTTAAGTCTTGTTGACCAGAATTATATTGCATGCCCATCCATGGATTTAACTACTTACAAAGGAGATTGGGACTACTCTAATCAGCTTAGACTATTCTCAGTTCATCTCTTGGGGCTATTTACTTTTCTTCTCAAGCAAAATCAGGGCTCCATTAGCAATAAAGATTTGAGAATGGCCAAAGGATGAATCATGTGGTTACACCTGCCATATGACCTTGGTTTTGTGTCATTACCTATGTAATGGGGTGAAAATGGTGCCCAACTCTTAGGAAATCAAAAGTGATGTTATTTGAAAGGATCTAATAAATGTAGTGTTTATACCGAATGCTCAATATATGGTAGTTATTATGACTATCATTATTTCTTTGAATTGATGTATCTTAGTTTATATAACTGATCCCATCTCAAAGATATTAGGTTATTTTTTGCTTTTTTTTGGCTATTGTATATAACTCTAAAGTTAATATCCTTCTCTATACAACTTTTTTTTCCCCTCTCTCTGTTTAGGATTCTTTTCTTGGGTATCCTCCTAAAAGTATAATTACTGGGTCATTCAATATTATTGGAATAGATTGTGGCCCTTCTGGGATAGTATGAAATTACATAGAAATCAGGAAGTCAAACACTCCTTATACCTTCCTAGGAAAGTATACTGGGCTACACATAAAGGAATACTCAACTTTGGGGGATCATGAATATAAACAAACAGAATTAATCCTGAGATATGTTCATTTTGCCATGGTTCCAAACTTTTCTCTTCTGAATAGAAATCAGCGTGGCCTAATAGAAAGTTCATTAAACTTGTCTTCAAATTTCTGGGTTGAAATTTCTGCCTTGTCACTCTTTGTGTGGCCTTGGGTATGACTCTCTGACTCCATTCCCTCATCTGTAAAATGGGGATTATAAACATGGCCTACCTACCTGAAACAAGTAAGCAGATAGAGGAACACTTTGGAAATTGTAAAAGACTGTAGACATATATAGATGATTATTAGTATCTAATGAAAAGATCTGAGATAGAAAAAAAGGTAATGCTTTCAGTTCAATATAACAAATATTTCTGTGTTCCAGGCATAGTTCTTAGTACTTAAATTATATTACCTCATTTAATCTTCCCAGAAAACTGAGGAGATAAATACCATTAGTATGGCCATTTTACAGATGAATAAACTGAGGCTCAGAGAAGTTAAATACCTTGCCCACAGTCATTGTGGATTTGAACCCAGGAAGTTTGGTTCCAAAATGCTGAGGCTGAACCACAATGCTATATAGTTTCTGTTGTGTTAAAAATGTTCAGATGAATGCCCCTTTCCTAAGACTTTAACAATAAAGCAGAAGACTTCCACCTGAGTGGCAACCTGTGTAGCCAACATTCCCTGTTCCTCTGGATAGTGAGTCCTCAGTGTAGCCACACTGGGCTTCACACAGTGTGAAACTTGAAGCAGGATCTAACAGACATAGGTTGGGCTTTTTTTGTGGTTTCATGTGTTGAGATGTGTATCAATATAAAGGTCTATGTGTGATCAGACATTTTCGCTAGTATTGAGCTCTAAAGAGAACATAGCAAGCAAGCTATTCCTAGGACAAACTGTGAAGAAGGTGACATCGTTTTTGATCTGCTTACCTACTGCTTTACAACAGCTCCTACCCCCTCCCAGTGCCTTCATGTTGCCCTTCTGCTCTTCATTTCCTCTCACCCATTTCTATGCCTGCCTGGTTAGTACCTGTTGCTCAGGATTAAGGTCTCTATCCTCCCTAGCTAAAAACCTACTTTCAATTAACTTCCCCTTTAAAGGGACCTAATCAACGAACTTATTACTTAAGTTGTTAATAACAGAAATGAAGCAATGTGCTAGCTTTCTTTCCAAAGATAAATGCATTTTAACACAAAGGGGGTGGTGGCTTCGTTTGCTGATGATAAAATTTTAGGCATTAACAGAAACTGGTGGTGAGGAAGAATTTTGGGGTGGGATTTGCAGCACTCTTCAAGTCATGCCAACTGAGTGTAGTCTGTCTCAGACAGGAAGCAAGTAGGAGAAAGAGGTATGGTAAGAGAAGGGCAGGTCTATCTTTGGCAGGTAGACAATTATTCTGTTTTTCTTTAGGAAAGCAAGTGCCAGCTCTCCCAACCTCCCTTGCAGTGAGAAGTGGCAATGACCAATGAGATAGTCACTGTCTATGCTGAATTTCTCACGTGGGTGCTTTACCTCTCTCCTGGTCACTTTCTCCTTCTTTTCTGAAATGAAGACAAAGACTGAGGCAGCAACAGCAGCTGTATGTGGATGGGTGGAGGGAAAAGGCTAGGTTAATCCCAAGCAGCTTGATTCTGACATCTTTAAGCCACTAATCAACACCAAAAAGACACACCTCTGGGTGTGGAATTATGTAGGGATAAAAAATGTCCCTTATTTGTTTAAACTACTCTTTTTTGGTTACTTGTAGCAGAACACAATCCTTAATCAATATGACCTCTGGCTGAAATGGGCTAAAGGCATTTAAAACGGCCTTCAATGAGTACCTTGAAACTTTCTTATCTAAATATGTCTTAAGTATTTACTATTTATTAAGCACCCACTGCACCACTGGCTATTTATACAATCGCATGAAGATGATATTATCAGTGTCTGACAGAGGACACTGAAGCTCAGACAGTCTGAGCCATTTGCTTAAAGTCACACAGTGAATGAATGAAGGATTTGGTATAAACACTGGGTCTTTTGCTGAAGGGTATATATACATATATATTTCCACTCAGTTCTCCTGTCTTGCCTCCTAAGCAAGAACAGAGATTATGCTCCACATGGAAGTTGCTCAATGCTGAATTTATAAGAATTTTCATTTACTGAAAATATTTCTTAAATATTATTTTATCAAACAGGGTTTATTATAAAAATGATCTGTATACATGGATAGTCTTAAAATAGACCTTAAAATTCAGGTAATACTTTAGAGGGGTGATAAGGGTCTTGAATAAGATGCAGAAAAATAACAATGCAGGAAGAAAATACAGGAATCTAAATATCAAGAAGAAGTGTTGGAATAACACGTGGGCTTAACCCCTTTGGACACTTCAGCCTACTTTTCTTTCATGGTCACTACCACATATATATCCCTAACCTTTCAGCCCTTTTGCAAAGGTGGGTGATTGGTCCTGATAAGGATGAGATAAGTCATGGAGACAGAGACATACATCCATTGTCATTTTGAAAGGAAAAAAAAATGTAAAGTGCATTTTTTGTAAAAAAATTTTTGTAAATATTTTTGTAAATATGATTCAAAAGCCTAACGTTTTGACTAATCATTTCAGTTCTGGACACTTACGCTAAGGAAATAATTATTGACATGGGCAAAGAATTAAAGGAAAGATAATATTTGCAGTACTGTTTATGTAGACAATATACTGGGAACAACCTGAAAATTAAAAGTTTGAATTTAGAGCTTCCCTGGTGGCGCAGTGGTTGAGACTCCGCCTGCCGATGCAGGGAATACGGGTTCGTGCCCCGGTCCGGGAAGATCCCACATGCCGCGGAGCGGCTGGGCCCGTGAGCCATGGCCGCTGAGCCTGCGCGTCCGGAGCCTGTGCTCCGCAACGGGAGAAGCCACAACAGTGAGAGGCTTTGAATTTATAAATTTGAATGGTTATATTGGAGCATTTGGATGATTAAATACTTCATTCCAACAACAGAATGCCATGCAGCCATTTAAAATATAGCATAATCTTCTGTTGCTCTGTACTGCCAGTGAATAAGGTAGTATGTGCTGCATGATATCATTTTTTTTGTAAAAAATATAATGCATGCATTTTTATGTATAGAAAATACAATGGAGGGACATAGATATGACAAATGTAAATGACAGTTATCTTTGGGAAGAGGGGTTTCGGGAATTTATTTTCTCCTGGTTACATACATTTTCTTATTTTGCTACATTGAAATATTATTTTTCTACATATCATTTTTGTTCTAAAGAAGAAACATTGAAAGTAAAAATAGTGAAAACTATAAAAGAGGCTACATGTGCAAATCATACAACAAACAAATGGCCCACTCCTACACTGTCTGTAGACATTGCCATAAACAAATGCCAGAAGATTGTTAGTTATTTTGTGCTAACAGAAAACATTTTTTTTTTTTTCCTGAGGTGCTTGGCTCCTTAGAAATACAATGCCTCTGTCTGAACAGATTCTGGTTGGAAGGCACCATTGTTGTGTTCTAAGCAGAGGCAGAACCATATTATTAGCCATGAATAAAGGGAAGTATTCATTTTATAGCCCCTTAAAATAGCATTAACAGTAACAAATGAAGATTCTCTTATACTACCTTCCCTAAGACACTAATGCTGCAATTTAAATTATTTATTTTCACTCTTGCCTGTCCTTTTCTCGGTGTTATCTGTTTGCACATGGGCAGGAGATGAAGAGCTCAAATGCCAATCAGAGACTGAACTGAGATTGTTGAAGGATGGAAAAAAAATTAGATATAGGCTGTCACTGAACATATCTTTTGCATTAAATTATAAACAATAAACTGTTAACATTTATATCAGGAAGGAGTACCAGAATTAAAAAAAAAAAATGACCCTGCTTCTTTTCATTGTCCCATTTTCTCTTCACCATGTAAATGTCAAAAGTACATATCTAAGTATTCCATATTGCCAGGAATATGCATATCTGCATGTACGCAACATTGTAGAGATGGCAAGACAAATGCTTTATTAAATTTTATGCCTGATGCAGAATTTTAAGTTTGTTGTTTTCAACCCAAATTTAATACCTTGGGGTTTTGGTACATATAAGCTTGACAAATCAACTTTCTGTTCTTGAGTTAAAGGAAAATAAAAAGCATTCAGAAAATTTCATGAACTTCAAATGTCAGTTGCAACACAAGATTCTCATACAACTCTAAGTAAATCTGAAACATGTGGATTGAATTTTCCTAGCAATATTCTAGTGTTTGGAAGGAAAATCTGTGCAAAAACGTGTTGCGGGTTTTCTGAAACCCCAAAGTTGAAAAAACATTTTGATTTATTTAGATTTAGAAATGGGATAACCATTTTGCACCCTGGGAAAACTAATTAACTATCAAATTAAGTTCAGCACTGCATACACAGGGACCTGAATGAGTGAATCCCCCTTTTTAGCTGTATTAAAATGTTTGAATACATTGTAAGTATGGAAGCCAAGAGGTTTCTAAGTACCCTATATAATCTCCATCAGCTTCCCCTCAAGTCACCTCCGATAAACATGCAATAAATAAACAATAAGCAAACACAATATGTAAACCCAAACAACCATACCACCTAAGTAAAAATTGTGAGGTTGCTATACAAACTAAACCTCCAGACAAGTTTTCCCATCCTCCAGAAATTCTTGTGTTTCCACTAGTTAAGTATATGTAGAAACACTGATGGACCTCCCTGATCTTGTTTTGTTATTTTTGGCTCTCATTGCACACTTTGGCCTTTAGATTGATTTGACTGGACCACTTCCCAACCCTCATTCAAGTTCCATTCAGGAATCCCTTGTTCCAGCAGTTCACACCTGTCTTTTACTCTGCTGGATTGGGGATTTACAGAAGATGACAGGAAGGAGGAGAAAATGGGCTAAAATACCTTTAGAGGAAGATTTCATTGATATGGGCTACTATACACTTATCAGACTATGGTTGCTATCTATTGGGTTGTCCCTCAAAAACACTGATTTGCAACTGCATTTTAGGAACATTTCCTCTTCCAGGTTACGAGTCTTTTCCAAATTAGAGATTAAATAAATGCAATTGGTTTAGTACTTCCTCTTCTTGCCTTTCTAAAAATGTAAAATCATTATACAGAAACACAGAAATAAAAAAGTGTAAGCTTTCTATTCAGGCAGTCTTTGAATTACTTTTTGGTTACTGGTTATAAAAACTGGAGTAAGTACTTTAAATTCTGAAACTCATTTTCCTCTTTTGTAAATGTGGAGATACTAGTACCTCCCTCATTGTGCCATTTCAAGAATTAGTGACATAGAATAAACAGTTTAACTGGCAAAGTGTTTTGTACATACTAAAAATTCAATTAATGCTACTTTCTCCTCCTCATTTCTTCTAATATCCTAATAACTATATTGCTTGGTATTTTGGCTCAAATCATCCAAGTATCAAAAACAAATAAAATAAAAATAAATTTTCAAAACCATAACCCATTGTCTGTTATAAAATTCTCTAATTTTTGATGTCCAGGAATACAGAGATATTACGAAGCATCCCCTCCAAAACCATGACCAATTGTTTAGGTTCATCCTCAACAAATTAAGAAAGTGTCAGGGAATAATTAGAAAATGAACAATCTCTCTCTTTTCCTTTCTAAAACGTAAGTATTAGAAAGAGAAAAAAAACATATAAATACAATTAGAAAACATTAAGGAGCACAGATAACTTAATTTTTCACTCACTATACATAAAAAGTACATTTTTTCCAAGAACACAAAGACATTACAAAATTTAAAGATTCATACTTTTTTCTCTATCAGGTATTAAACACTGATTTGAAAGATATATGCTATTAGCAGGCATTGGGGACTAGGTAAAAAAAAAATTAGCCAAGAGAAAGCAATGATTCTGATTAAGTAAATTCCATTGAACTCTTTCTAGTAAGCATTATTCAGGTCATGAATGCTAATTTGTCCTGCAGGGGGCTGTGGGTAATTACCCAGAAAAACTATCAGCTTTATTGAGTTGCTACGAAACAGATTTACTGAATAGAACACTGTAAAGGAAGACAACCTTGATATGTACTCACAGAAGAGTGTATTTTTTTCCCTACTGGGAAGATTTTAGAGCCTAGATAGAAATGATAATAAATGGCGTTTTGCTTAGAAAAATAAAGCCACATTGGTGTCATTTCCTACTTAATAGTCAAATAAAATTCCTGACATGCAAAGACATGTATCTGAGTAGTGCCACCAAAATACTCAAACAATTTTAGCTTTCTGCATATTTAAAGTTGTGTAGAATCAGAACCATCTCAAAAAATGAAGCAAATATGGCACATTGGCTGCATTCCAGCAACTACACAGAACTGCTGATGTTACTAAAATCTAGACAATTTAGTCCCATATGGGAATCCATACCACAATTATATTGTCCCTGCTCTGACACAGCCCTGATTTTGCCCTTCTTTAAGCCTGGCTTTTTATAATTTTAATTCCCTTCACCAATAAAGCAATTTGCATTCACATAGTCTGCCTGGCTAAGAAAGAAAGAAGAAGAAATCTGTTACATGACCTTGGTCTCTTTACAGTTGATTACAAGGAAACAAACTCTTCAACTCACCCATTCTCTCATCTTTTTTTAATTGATGTGGAAACATCACACTATAAACCGTTGAAGACTACACACAGCAGGCTGGAGGCTCACGAATTATAATGTAGATGTTTTTAAAATCACTTGGTTCCCTCATTTAGCATGATGAGGTAAAACCCATACTAAGTTCAAACAGACATACATCATGAACAAACACCTAAATATTAAAGAGATAGTATTCTCCTTTAAAAAAATGGAAAAAGCTATTAAAAAACGTTGAGATCTAAAAAGTGGTTTTTACAACTCCTCTTCCTCTCCTGAACTAACCTGAAAAATGTGCTTGCCTTCACTAAGGCCTATCCTGACACTTTATAAGTTTAACAAAAAGTAATCATTTCCAGGACATTGTTATCTCTATAATTTTGCCCAAATAGTGTCAAATATTCACATGAAATATATTTTCTTTTTGACTCACCTTGCCTGTCTTACAACACAAAGTAGCACAGAAGAAACATGTAGAAAATATAATCATATCATACAATTAAACTTGATGGAAAAAGTGAGATTATTAATTTTTAAAAAATCCTATGTCATCTCCTTTTCCCTAAAAGAAAATAAAGGTGCAAGTTACCTGTAATTATTAACAGCAATACCTTTAGAGAACTGAAATATTAAAGAAGCAATCCTGAAGCTCCTTAATCATCTGTGTATTGAAAAGTCTGTGGTCTTCTTTAGTTGTGGTCTCATTTGAAAAGGGAGACAACATCCCTCATGTTACCAGTAGCATTTTGATTGCCTGATTGCTTATTTCAGAAGGGTTTTATTCCATGTTCAAAATGGTCTGGTGACAGTATCTGGCTGTAGCTGAGATATTTCATATTGTTTTAGATACAATATAAATTTTACCATGAGGGGTAGGGATAGATTTTATTTATTAAAAAATTTTGTCCAAGATCAAGAAATATCTCCAGATAGTCTTTGTATACCATTCACATTTAGCACTAAGATACAGTTAAAATTTGAAGCTCTGATTGTATTCAGAGTTAATACGATTAAGCTTGCAGGGCATGCTCTTCATTTCCTTTCTTCTGAAAACTTGTGCGAACTTGTATATACTCACATATCAAACCAAGAAAGCTATTTTTTCTTTGTCAAATAGTTTTTTTAAAGGAGCCTGAAAAAGGCACTGACTATGAAAAAAGACAATCCAATAATGGAGAGTTCAAACTGTTCATGTGTACTAATAACGAAATACACCAAAGTATTTTTCATTCTTTCTACACCTTGACAATGACAAAAAGGAGCCAACATAAATTTCCCCAGCCAGGGGGTTAAAAGCAGCTCTCAGGTTCACTGTAACTGTAACCTATGTCTAATAACAGCCTTTCAGTAGAATTTTTTTAAAAAAATCAATATTATTACCAATGCATATCTTCTCTTGTTCTAGCCTTGAGAATATAAAATTGTGTTTTATCATGGCTCATTTTAAGGGAAAATGAGTACCATATGTATTTCATACATAGTATTAAAGAGTTTGGATGTGTTTGTCAGGTTAACACTTCTGGTTCTAGTAGGGAATTTTGTTTTTCAGCCCTCTTTTCATTACTCAGCTAGGACCTAATTTACCATCCTTACTCTGAAAAAATTCCCTTCAGTATTCAAAATTGGGCTGCTGGGGTACTTGCACATTTCTGTCGAATCTGCTTTAAATGGGAGTATATGCACCTGAGAAATATTATTATATTCATCTCTCACATGATCATTATCACTGCTAACACAACTAACATGAATGTTAGTTCAGTCTAATTTAGTTCATTAGCAGGATAACTCCTTTGATTTCTAAAGAGGCAACACGACACTTTAACAGCCTGTTTGTTACCATCATTCATTTAACTTTTTCTCCTAACAGTGGTGTTTGCTGGGTGAGAAGAAACTGAATATAGAACAAAGCTCCACAAACTTTTTTTTTCTGGACTTGACTGTGCAGTGAAAGACTCAAGGTTTCCTTCATCTGTTGCCCTGGAATTTCCTCTGTTGGGCAGAATTGCAAGGATTAAGAAAGCTGTCCTGAGCATGTATTTCACTAAATCCTCACATGCCATTCAGAGTGGCTGCTGCCTGAACAAGTTCCTCCTGTTTGCACACAAGAAATGGCTGGTGCCGACAATTCAATGGAGAGCTTGCTTGGCACAGCGATTCAGGGTGTTCGTTCAGCTTCGTGCCAGTTGTTAATCCATTTGCTTTACATAAAAGATGGAAAATAGGGCTTTGTTACTTGAACTAGTTCTTCAGGCTCTGTGTAAAGGGTTTTTTTTATCATTCACGTTTTCTTTTTTTTAACAATTTCTAGCATCCTAATGCTTCTTGTTAGGCATTTGGTGATATGATTTCTACTACAAGGCAGGCAGGCACCAGGTTTACAGTACATTTATATGAACTGCTTGTCAAAATGCTGCATATTCCACCTCAGTTACAAAGCACGTATCTGAATAGGGCAGGTCAATACAATAGGTAGAGTGGTAAAAGGAATGTGCCAGAAGCAGTTTTTATGTCTGTACTACTATAGGCATCATTTTTGCCATGTCACTTACATAATTTTTTTCTAAGTGATTTTGCACAAAAGGAAGACAATACACCTTGAGCAGAACGAGGATTATATTGTCCCCAAGAGAATACGTGAAGGCAACCAGACCCTAAGATATGGTTAATGGGGTGTCAGAATTACTAGAAGACTTGTTGGCTTTGTGTGTTTTGTGCATTAATTTCCAATTCATTTTGGCAGTCAGGGTACTCCGTTACTCTAGATTTCAATCTTTCTGAAAGACAGGGATTTGATTCACAAAGAATGTGGCAGTGGTTGAAAGAAAGAAGGAAGCAAAGGGTGACTTGAAATGTGATTTCAGCATGAGAAGGGAAAAGAGGAGCTATGATACTGCATACATTAAAAGATGGATGGACTGCTCCATTAGTGGATCAGAAGTTTCTAGAATTGAGCCTAAAGAAAAAGGGCAGAAGGATTGGGAGCATTTTGAGCTTAGTTGTTCAAACTAAGTCCTGAAGAATATTTAATATATGTTCTTGGTGCGTATTTCACCTGCTAAAGGTTATGTCAGAGGTACATCTGGAAAATAAATGAAAGAACAGCATTTGTAACACTCTTTGTGAGATGGCAATACCCTCATTTGTGTTTTCCACTTTGCCTCTTGGTGTGCTCTGTATAAAGTTGTCGTGGGTGTACAACTCATGCACAGAGCCTCAGACCAGTAGGGCCTGGCACTTGCTTTAATGCTCTACTGTCACAGGATTGAAATCCCTTTTTTTTCCTCATAGGGCATGCTTTTCATGTATAGTGTAATCAGACTGATAGAATATGGCATCAGCCAGTGAATGTCTTGATCTTAAACAACTTGCAAAAATAGATTTTTAAAATTTTATTTATTTATTTATTTTTGGCTGTGTTGGGTCTTCGTTTCTGTGCGTGGGCTTTCTCTAGCTGCGGCGAGCGGGGGCCACTCTTCATCGCGGTGCGCGGGCCTCTCACTGTCGCGGCCTCTCTTGTTGTGGAGTACAAGCTCCAGACGCGCAGGCTCAGTAGTTGTAGCTCACGGGCCCAGTTGCTCTGTGGCATGTGGGATCCTCCCAGACCAGGGCTCGAACCCATGTCCCTTGCATTGGCAGGCAGACTCTCAGCCACTGCGCCACCAGGGAAGCCCCACAAAAATAGATTTTTATTCCTTTCTTTAATCCTAATTTGATGCTATTAACCAATTCCATGATTTAAGTTGACTATTGATATTGGAATTACTGATTTATCAGAATGTATTTCCTAATAAGATTTTCTTTTTAGCCTCTTTTAAACTTTATTTTTTCCCAGTTATTTCTGAGATATAATTGACATAGAACACCGTATAAATTTAAGATGTACAATGTGGTCATTTGATACACACATATATTGGAAAATGATTACCACAATAAAGTTAGTTAACACAACCATCACCTCATAATTACACTTTTTTTGTGGTGAGAAAATTTAAGACCTACTCTCTTAGCAACTTTCAAGTATATAAAACAGTATTGTTAACTGTAGTCATCATGCTAAATATTAGATACCTACTAGGTTGGCCAAAAGATTTGTTTGGTTTTTTTGGTAAGATGGCTCTAGTAGCACTTAGTTGTCTTTAACTTCATTCGAAACAATTTGTTAGGTTGTATGTGATGGCTGTCATATCAACGTGCATTTAAAAAAAGACATCAAAATTGAATTTTTGTGTAGCCATTTTAATATTGAAGATGGAAGAAAAGAAGCAACATTTTCGGCCTACTATGCTTTATTATTTCAAGAAAGGTATAAACGCAACTGAAACGCAAAAAAAAAAAAAAAAAGATGTGTGCAGTGTAGGAGAAGGTGCTGTGACTGATTAAACATGTCAAAAGTGGTTTGTGAAGTTTGGTGCTGGAGATTTCTTGCTAGACAGTGCTCCACGGTCGGGTAGACCAGTTGAAGTTGATAGCGATAAGATCGAGACATTAATTGAGAACAGTCAACGTTATACCACACGGAAGATAGCCGACATACTCAACATATCCAAATCAAGTGCTGAAAATCATTTGCACCAGCTTGGTTATGTTAATTGCCTTGGTGTTTGGGTTCCACGTAAATTAAGCGAAAAAAAACCTTCTTGACCGTATTTCCGCACGCGATTCTCTACTTAAATGTAATGAAAACGTTCCATTTTTAAAACAAATTGTGGTAGGCCATGAATACTGGATACTGTAAAATAACATGGCATGTGGGGAAGAGAAAGTGGGGCAAGCGAAATGAACCACCACCAACCACACCAAAGGCTGGTCTTCATCCAAAGATGATGTTGTGTATAGGGTGGGATTGGAAGGGAATCCTCTATTATGAGCTCCTTCTGGAAAACCAAATTATTAATTGCAAGAAGTACTGCTCCCAACTAGACCAACTGAAAGCAGTACTCGATGAAAAGCATCCACAATGAGTCAACAGAAAACACATGATCTTCCACCAGGATAATGCAAGACCGCATGTTTACTTGACCAGGCAAAAACTGTCACAGCTTGGCAGGGAAGTTCTGATTCATCCACCGTATTCACCAGACATTGCACCTTTGGATTTCCATTTATTTAGGTCTTTACAAAATTCTCTTAATGGAAAAAATTCAATTCCCTGGAAGACTGTAAAAGGCACCTGGAACAGTTCTTAGCTCAAAAAGATAAAAAAAGTTTTGGGAAGATGGAATTATGAAGTTGTCTGAAAAATGGCAGAAGGTAGTGGAACAAAAGAGTGAATACGTTGTTCAATAAAGTTCTCGGTGAAAATGAAAAATGTGTCTTTTATTTTTACTTCAAAACCGAAGGCAAATTTTGGCCAACCCAATAGAACTTATTCATCTTATAAGTGGAAGTTTATACCCTTTGACCATCATTTCCCCATTTCCTCCACCCCCAGGCTCTGGCAACAACCATTCTACTCTTTGTTACTATGAGTTTGGCTTTTGTTTTTAGATTCCACATGTAAGTGAGATCATATAGTATATTCCTTTCTTTGCCTGACTTATTTCACTTAGCAAAACACCCTCAAGGTCCATCTATGTTGTCACAAATGACAGGGTTTCCTTTTTTTTTTATGGCTGAGTAATATTCTATTATTCTTTATCCATGGACACTTAGGTCATTTCCATGTCTTGGCTGTTATGAATAACACTGCAATGAATACAGGGGTGCAGAAATCACCTTGAGATAGTGATTCCCTTTCCTTTGGGTATATACCCAGATGTAGAATTGCTGAGTCATATGGCAGTTCTATTTTTAATTTTTTGAGGAACCTCCTTACTGTTTTCTATAATGGCTGTACCAACTTACATTTCCGCCAACAGTACACAAGGGTTTCCTTTTTCCACATCCTTGTTAGCACTTGTTTTCCCTTGTCTTTTTGATGATAGCCATTCTAACAAATGTGAGATAATATCGCATTGTGGTTTTACTTTGTATTTCCCTGATCATTAGTGATGTTGAGCATCTTTTCATGTACCTGTTGGCCATTTGTATATCTGCTTTGGAAGAATGTCTAGTCAGGTCCTCTGCCCATTCTTTAAAGCAGATGATGATGATGATGATGATGCTGATGATGAGTTGCTATTGAGTTATATGAGTTCCTTATATATTTTGGATATTAACCCTTTATCTGATATATGGTTTGCAAATACTTTCTCCCATTCTGCAACTTGCCTCCTCATTCCGTGAATTGTTTCTTTTGCTGTGCAGAAGGTTTTTAGTTTGATGTATGAAATTCTTAATAATTTTATCTTTGAACTTTTATAAATAAGTCTGTGGAGACAATGGAATATGCACATACACGCAATGTATGTGTCTATTGTTTCTTGTGTCCTCGTTCACACAGAACTTTGGTGATGCCTCACGAGCACATAATTTTGATGGACCCATAATGTGTGGGAGTTCAGTGAGTCTCAAAGTGAGTACAAGGTAAGAATGTTATGTCTATTATGAGGTGGTGGCGATGATTAAGACATAGAAGGAAACTAAAATATAGGGCGACACATAGCCTTTTTTCCTTTCATTCCTTCCTTACTCTTTAGTGAGGTAGAGAGTGATGATAGAATGTGCATGTATCAAGAAGTGAAATGAGAGCTTCCCTGGTGGCGCAGTGGTTGGGAGTCCGCCTGCCGATGCAGGGGACAGGGGTTTGTGCCCCGGTCCGGGAAGATCCCACATGCCGCAGAGCGTCTGGGCCCGTGAGCCATGGCTGCTGAGCCTGCGCGTCCGGAACCTGTGCTCCGCAACAGGAGAGGCCACAACAGTGAGAGGCCCGCGTACCGCCAAAAAAAAAAAAAAAAGGTGAAATGGAAAATACTTGAGTTAGTTTCATGTAGCATTTCCACTGTTCTGGTAAGAATAAAATGCAAATACATATCCAAGTTATGGAATATGAATTGTGTAATTTCAGCGATTCTATGTGACTTAAATGTTCTTATATTTGCATTTCAAATGGGCATTGTGCAATATAAAATTGAATAAAATTCATGCTAATAATTAAAAATTTTACTCTACTTAGGAATGACATTAAGTAGCAAATAAACACCAACACAAGTCAAGAGAAAGAGACCTTGGAGGAAAGGAAAAGAAAGCTGTATATTTTAGTACCATTATTTTGAACAACAGTCTCCATATTTTAATTTTGTACTGAACCCCACAAATATGTAGCTGGCTCTAAATGTAGGAAATATTTCTACCAGGGAAATAGAAAATGTGCTGTGTCCCCAAGTAGCATAAGGTAAACTTTCATGTTTCTAAATTATTTTATTTTTGAAGGAGTGTTATTCAATCTTGATTACAATAGTAAATGGAGCCCTTTCTTGTGGTATCAAGAATCAACTCAGGCAAACATGTCAGTCCCCTGTCATTGTTCTACTCAGAACAGCTCAGCAACATGATGGCTACCTCTCTGGTTATGAAAAATTATGTATTACCAGTTGCTTCCACGTGCTGCCTGCCTCCTGAGCAACAAGATAAATGGCTGCCATATAATGTGCAATGGAGGACTTGAGAGTAACACACTTTCATAATATGTGGTCAACAAGGAGAGTGTCATTTTATATTCTCACCAGCAATGTGCCAAGGGTTCTAATTTCTCCACATCCTCAACACCAATTTTTTTTTTGGATAATAGCTATCCTAGTGGGAAAACTTACTTTATCTTTTATGTTTCATTAATATTTTTTCCTCTTTGTTCTGTGTAAAACTCTGGTGATATGATTTCTAAGTGACATACTGAGTTGAGATTATTTTCAGTCCAAGAATATATTATTCTTTCTTTCTCACCAGATCTATTAGGTTTTTCAAGAGAGCATAGTAATACTCTGTAATTGTAGATTATGTGTATATGCATGTATATGTATGTTACTATCATTCTATTTGTGTTTGGTATATTATCAATACGTACTGCCATAAGAATACTGGAAAAGGTAGGCTAAATATTCCTTTTGACATCTTATTTTTTACCAAAGTGATAGGATTTTGTTTTGGGATTTGCTAGTGATGGAATCAATATATCTCTTTTTAACTTTTTGCACCGAGGTTCACATCATGTTGCACCGGCAATATGCTCCTATTAAATAAGACAAACAGGTGGCTCTATGTTTTGTGGTAATTTTAACAATTGGGTTCAAGTCCCATTCCCTCTTCTAAATTAAGTGCAAGGAGATCCATCACCCCGGCCAATAACTTCCATGGCAGGTTGTGTGGACCTCACCGTATAGGCTTCAGTGATCATGTGTGTGAATCATAGCATTTATGCTGCCTCAGGCACTGGCATATGAAAGCACAGCCTAGACCCAGATGATTAAGCTGTAGAATAAAACAACACTTCAGTAGTCAGGAACATGACAGCCCACAATGGTTTATTGGACCGAAGAGTATAACATTGTAATTTACTTCTCTAATACATGTCATATTTTCTCTTATTGTTTCCCCTTATGGAGTGAAATATGTAGGTAAGAGATTGCTGTACAAGCTTCACGTGTTATATCCCTCCAAAATTAGAGAGTAACAAACCGTCTTTATTATCCTGTGCCTTTGGTTAGCTACCACAAATCACAGAAACCACTGCAGGTGAGCATCTAGTGGTTTAAAAAGTCAAGGCAAAGTAAAAGACTTCATGTCTCTGCCTGAAGCTATTTTTGAACTACAGTACAGCTAGACACAATTATTATACTTCCTGGCCCTTCCTTCTTATTGTACTTTCCTAACCATTTTTTCTTTCTTATTGACAGGAAACCAGGATTTATAAAGTATGGCTCAATGCAAATATTTAAAGACTTAATTTTTTCCCTCCCCCAAAACATAACAATATAAGTTGAATAGTGTTTTGGTGAGTTTATTTTTCTTTTTAAACTGGAATTCATGGCTGTTCTCCAACTGAAAACAGCACTAGTCACAGATAATTTAAAGAGAATAGCTTGCTTGTTTGTCAAGCAAACATGTGTAATCTGATGAAATTATTAATGTCACAGTGTTAACTCTCTTCTCATAAATACAGTTAACATTGCTGACACTGCAATTATGCTCAAATGTTCCGGCTCTTTGCTTGTTCGCTCAATCTGTCAGTCCAGTACGGGGGAGACAAATTGCGGTGGGCACTTGACAATGCACAAAAGAGGTATAAACCTCTTCTGATTAAACCTTGATGAAAGATTAAATGGTTCTGAATGCTTGCCAGATTCTTATGATATGACATTTTTAACCAGTGGTAATAAAAAGTTCTATTCAATAGAGTTTTTTTTAGAAAAGATGATAAAGAGGACATATATACACATATATAAGATGTGCATAGGCATGTGCTAGAGTAAGAAAGAGCACAGTCACCTCTTACCTTGGATTTAAACTTTGTAAACAATATCAATCATACTACTGGCTAGATTTTTTTTTAACATCTTTATTGGAGTATAATTGATTTACTACATTGTGTTTCTGCTGTATAATAAAGTGAATCAGCTATACATATACATATATCCCTATATATCCTTCCTCTTGCATCTCCCTCCCACCCTCCCTATCCCACCCCTCTAGGTGGTCACAAAGCACCGAGCTGATCTCCCTGTGCTATGCAGCTGCTTCCCACTAGCTATTTTACATTTGGTAGTATTTATAAGTTCATGCCATTGTCTCACTTCATCCCAGTCCCAGCTTACCCTTCCCCCTCCCCGTGTGCTCAAGTCCATTCTTTACATCTGCATCTTTATTCCTGTCCTGCCCCTAGGTTCTTCAGAATGAATTTTTTTTTTTTTTGGATTCCATATATATGTGTTAGCATACAGTATTTGTTTTTCTCTTTCTGACTTACTTCACTCTGTATGACAGACTCTAGGTCCATCCACCTCACTACAAATAACTCAACTTAGTTTCTTTTTATGGCTGAGTAATGTTCCATTGTATATATGCGCCACATCTTCTTTATCCATTCGTCTGTCAATGGACACTTAGGTGGCTTCCATGTCCTGGCTATTGTAAATAGAGCTGCAATGAACATTGTGGTACATGACTCTTTTTGAATTATGGTTTTCTCAGGGTATATGCCCAGTAGTGGGATTGCTGGTCATATGGTAGTTCTAGTTTTAGTTTCTGGCTAGATTTTTGTAGTCGTTTTTTCTAACTGAGAGGAAACAATACTTATTGAACATTACCAATATTATTGTCTTCTCTTGCCTTCAATCTCCTAGTGGAAAAGCTGCTCACAGTATCCCATTCATAATGAGTGGTCCCTACTTTCATTCTGTAGAATTCTTATTAGAATTTTTGCCATATCTATTCAAGGAGGAGTAAAGATTTAGTGTATGCATTAATCTTTTGATTGTTAAGCTTATTTCGCAGCTTTTCATTTTTGGCTTTAGAGCAAATAAAAACAGACCAGTTTATAATAATGGTTAACAATTACTTTAGTACTTACTATGCCCCAGTAGTGTTTCAGGCATTTTTAAATATACTTTAAATCGCTTAATTCTTATATGAAGTAACTCCTAGTATTTTTCTCCTTTTGTAAATGAGGAAACTGAGGCACAGAAAGGTTAAACGACCTGCTTAAAGTCATACAGCTAATAACAGGTGGAGTTAAAATTTGAATCTAGATATACTACAACATAAACTCATAATAAACTTGTAGATTAAGAACTTATAACTATTCTTACCTTCTTAGATTTACAGATTATCATAGAGTTGTTTTGTTTCTTAAGATTAGACCTATTCCTTCTCCTCAAATTTCCCACATTGCATAGATAAAGAAATCCTTGACTAAACTTCATGAAATAATTAGAACATATATTTAAAAGTCTATAGCATGATGGACTGGTAATTATTTGTGTTCATATTAAGAAGTACACTAAATTGAAAAGTTTCTTTAAATAAAAAACAAAGAATGCTCTTGCATTGCAGCACTCGAGTGCCTGGAGCAAATGCATTCATTAAATGTGAGAAATGGGGAATGCAGATGAGGGGACCCTGGCTACCCAGACCATTTTGTTGACTTAGTTGGAGCAGATAAATAGAAATAATAAAGAAAACTGCAGCTTTCTACGCAGTGTTATTGCCAAAACCTTACTGAAAATTCAGAAGGAGCCTATACAATTGCTCCTGGCCCTGGCCCTTTTGTTCTCTTTACATTTGGTGAAAAAAATTGTGTAGTTGTGCTTTTCCTTTTCTACTACGTACAACACACTGAAAAACTTGTGTGAGGAAAGATCATGCTAAGAGAATGCACAGGGTTTTAAAAATAGTTAATAGAAGAAAAAAAACAATTATCAGGTAGAAAGGTGAGGACAAACAAAGCAAATTTGCCAAAGGAAAAAAAAATGTTTTCTTTTTTAATTGTGTTAAACAGTTGTTTCCTACTCTGAAAGTTCATTATATTTATTTGTCATCAGGGTAATTGATCTATACTTGTTGCTAAGTCTGTTGCTTGCCTTCTGACGAACGGATTCATTAAATTCATTTCTAATCTCTGTCTTCTAAATTCAATAAGCACTATAAAATTTCTTTCCTTGTATGGGAATTGTAAGGTCTTTTTTTTTTCCTCAACAGCTTGAATTCCTGTATTCTGATTAAGATAGATGAAGTATCTGCATTCTATCCATATTCATAATCCTCTTTCAAAGTCAACCTAAAATAACACATTTGTTGCCCAGGCAGTCACAGGCAATGTGTTAGTATTGCTCTGTAGCTTTTTGTTTAGATGGATAAGGACCTATCCCTTTTCAAATTCAACAGAAGAGGTGGTCACTAGGTGAATTCAGGCTGTTAAGAAACCAGAGCAATCATTGTGTCTTTTGTCTGTGACAGAAACTGTAGTTAATGACCCCCCCCTTTTTTTGCTAAAGAAAAAAGAGATGTGCAGTTGACAGACATTTTATTAATAGTTTCTACCAACTTGCCACGCATAAAAGGCTTTATTGGTTGCAATGCCAGTGTAAGGAAAAACGTTCTTTTTGATGAAATGTTCAAGATGGTTGGTTGTTTTATGGATGAAAAATGAAGGCAATCTGTCTACTGCCACTGAAAGTTTGGGTTTCAATAATAAAACTATTGTGACATTTCCCATTGTGTTATTTAACCATCTGCCTCCTACTGGTCCAATCAATGATAACTTTACCTAGGTCCTCTCTACTTAACAAGAAAACCACCAATATTGTGTCTCATGGTTAATTTACTAGAGAGATTTATTATTATTATTATTTTTGAGAGATTTATTATTGATAAAGGTGTTTGCATATCTGGTGACTGCTGTTCTTTCTATAAAAGGGAAATTCTTTATTCTCATATTTGAGGGTTAAATATGCAGCTTGACAAACAACAGTGGATGCTTGTATCCCCTCAATAACTAGAAATCTAGAAACTGTTCAAGGAAGCAATGAGAAATGTATACAATGACAAACTCTCACCAAAAGTGTAACATATGACTTTAAGTAAGCATCTGTTATATTCCTGCTTAGCATTTAATGAAAAGCACATTTTCCAAAATGTTTTCTCAAAATGGGCATATTAAATCCATAGTTATCTGAATTAGAATTTTTCCCCTATTAAATGCAATTTTTTCTTTAGAGTAGATGTGTTGTTTCAATGATCTCTGCTCATCAGTTAAGAAGCGAAAAACACATTTTACCACATGGATTCACGATAAAGCAATGAAGGTGCTTTCTCATAGCTTACTTAATCCTCCATTACAAAGGGGTGAGAAGAAAAGGGATAGTCCATATTTTAATAAGTCTTTAGACTTTCTTGCAGCCCAAATGGAGTTTAAGAAATGTGAAACATGAGATACTAAAGCATTCTAATCATTGACAAACTTGCAGATATACCTGCTTTATTTTGCTTATAGTAATCATCATTATTCATTTAAACAGGCCTCAGTATTTGCCTATATCTTTCACAAAGTTCAATCCTTAGAAGTCTCAAATAGCTCACATTTTGGAAGAAGGCAGGCAGCTGGAAACGTGCTCTTTGCACATTGATCTTCAAGCAGTCATTCATTTTCTCTGGGAATTTTTATGTAAGCTCCCTTATTGGGAATATGCTAATGACATCCGCCATGATTACTGATTTTCTTTGAATCATTATTCCTCTGTGGGCAAAGCAATCAGAAAGGGAGAACAGGAGATTTCCTTCTTGCTTGTGTGCCTTCTTCAACCATCTGCTCTCTCCTGATTTATTTGAATAAGATCCGTAGTTTTCAGATTCTTTACTACGACACTCTAAGGCATTTGATAGCTTAAAAGTAGTTAATCGTTATCTATGTCAAAAATGTGGTTCTTGGTACATTCTAGCTGTAAACTTACCTACCCAGGGTTTACATGGGCAAATTAATTTTTTAAGTAAAAAAATGGTAATGTAGGTTAGCAGCTTCATTATATGGAATGTGTCAGTTCTGAACACTTTTGCTATTAATGGCCTTGGGCACAGACGTTGCAAAAAAAAAAGTAACCAATGTATAAAAACAAAGTATTCCAAGAAAAGAATTGTGGATTCTCAATCTCCCAAGGTGAAGAAAAAAGTAAAACTGCAGAATGAGAGAGACAGAGAGAGAGACAGAGAGAGGCTATGTGTAAAAGGAAGTGTTGACATACCCTTTTTAGAGTAACATTTGTAGGCATTTTGACAAGCATCTTGGACTAAGAATCAAGACTTCTGAGTGCCAGCCCATACCCTGCCACCAAAATACGGTGTACTCTTAGAAAAGTTACTTAATTTCTCCCAGCTCCTGTTTCCTCTGTGGTGACAGGAAATGAATGTCATAGGTGATATTTAAGGTTTTCTCCACCAGCAAGATTGTGTGACTGTATTATTTATTCCACAAAACACATTGTAGATGATGGGAAAGTTACTTTATGGTTTGGTTTCAGCATGTGCATTTGATCTTGCCCAGGGAAAAGCCGTTTCAAAATAACTATCTACCTTCAGAAAAGGGACTCAGAGCCTTCTGATTACACTTTTAAAAATGATGAGTACAGTCGAAATTTAAAAAATGGGACACCATATCTTGCTTCAGTTTACATGGAACAGATAAATTGCTAAGAATGTTGCTGATTGATAGAAGCAAGTCTTCCACTTCAGTGAGTGAGAATCAGCAAGATTCTGACACTCCTAGCAAGGCAGAGCTAACTTAATATGCAGAATTGGCATTTAGGCAAGAGAGTTTGCAAAACTTGGGGCTATTAGGTCAGTGAACATTGTCAAAACATGAAGGAGATGTGAGTTTGGGAATGTTGACACTCTTTTGGTATTCAGCTCATTTAAAAGTGAATAGATCTGTTAATGTAAAATTGTTTGAGAAAGTGCCTGGATCTAGTCCTGCCCACCCAACAACTTCTCTTATTTCCTCCACGTTAAGAATCGGACTGAGAACAACCCAGCTGCCCCCATGTTTTAAAGAGTTATGGGATTTTTGAATAAGTATATAGCATCCACTGACCCAAACTTCTGACGATGAAACTGCTGGCTTGTGCTATGAATGACCAGTGACCACTCCCTTCACCTTATAAATATAATTCTTCTGATTCTGTGCATTTTCTCTGGCAACCATTACTGATTTGTGTCCTGCTTTCTGTTTGATAGCTCTGGCTTATTACAAACTGAGTGGCAAAGCCAAGACTTAAATAGAAATTACTTCACTGATGTGTTTCAGCTGACCAGAGACAAACTCGCACCCAAAATAACCTCCACTCCCTTCCTTCCACATATCCCAACAAAGGGAAGAAACATACAGGCACTCTGTCTTCCTTTTTGATGTACTATACAAATAGAACACTTTTGAGAAAAAGGATTAAAAATAGGAGAGCACAAGTATATCTTAATATTTCATGAGCTAAATTTCAAGGGCCTGAAATTGAAGATAGGCAGGTAGCCAATGATATAGGAGAGAAATATTTATTGCAATCATTGGCCTACATTTGAAGAACAACAAATATACTTTCACTAGGAGTTCAGCTTTTGTCTATTGTAATACACTGTCTTGTAATTGTGATGTGCTGGGCAACCTGATATTGCATCTACTCAGCTATCATGCTATCGCATTTAGTTTTTTAGGATTTTGTTTGTTTGCTCCATATATATATATTTCACAGATCTCCTTAAGATTGAATGACTCTGCCTCTTGTGATAGTTAGAGGTGTACAGCATTTAGATGAGGGTATTTCTCAATAGTATTAGGATTCTATATTTTTTTAAAAAAGGATTTTTTAATTCCTTTTTTCAGGTTTTATCTATTACTTACATATACTTTTTTTTTTCTAGATTAAAAATTATACATTATAGGGCTTCCCTGGTGGCGCAGTGTTTGAGAGTCCGCCTGCCGATGCAGGGGACACGGGTTCGTGCCCCGGTCCGGGAAGATCCCACATGCCGCGGAGCGGCTGGGCCAGTGAGCCATGGCCGCTGGGCCAGCGCGTCTGGAGCCTGTGCTCCGCAACGGGAGAGGCCACAGCAGTGAGAGGCCCGCATACCGCAAAAAAAAAAAAAAAAAAATTATACATTATCTATTTGGTGTCAGAAGAGTTCATAATTCAAGTCATTTTATATTACTCACATACTCTTCTACTCCCCAAACATAAGACTTTCCCATTCTGTTTCTGGATGAGGAAAAAATCCAGAATGGAAGTATATTCATCAGTCCCTACATCAGCACATTTCCAATCGACGTCAGTAGTACACCTTGCATCAGCACATCAGAACAGTATCTGGACGGCAATATTAAATGCCTTACTGTTTAAAATGTCTTTCTGAACTGAGAATATTGAACAGTATATCCAATTTTGAGGATGATTTTATTCATATGAAACCAGTTTCTCAAAGTTTAGAAATGAAGCATTTTTAGTTTAGGTTTAAATATTGCACAGTGATGATTTTCAATGATTAGAAGCACGTTTATACTATAGCACATCTAGGCCCAAGTATTTCTCATTTACAGTCCATTTTTTCCCTAGCAATAATCTAAGTATTTCTAGGTTTTATTATATTTCTTATTCCCATGTGATATTGGTCAATAGACTGTCATTATCACAATAAAGTTCTCTACATTTAACTGAATTTTGAACTTATGAAATATACACAAATCTACTTAAAAATTGATATTAAAAAAGTTAATAGAATTTAAAGTGTTCTTCACTTCTTTGGTCACTTTACAAAAATAGATATGTAAAAACAACTTCTCTTTTGTATGATTAACATTTACCATTTGCTTTTCTTCTTTTATTTATTCAAACTATATATATGCAAAGTCACAAAAGTTTTAAATATATTAGGTAAAGATCATCAAAATATTAGATTGGAAAAAGGATGAAAGAAATATCACTGAAGATCGGCAGTTTTATTTTCTATTAGAAACAGACAAAACAGTTATAATTAATGCACACTATTAAAATATTTCACTGAATTGAATGCATTTTGTAAGTATTTGTAAGGCAAATTTACTTTAGACTGACATAAATGTATATTTTTCTACATCTCCTCTTCAGCCTGCCCATTTTTCAAGTAAGTAAGAGGTTACCTGAATAATCGGATAACCTCTGCTTCAAACTTTAGAGTATAACCTTGAAATGGTTATGTGAGTTGACAGTATTATTGAATATACAACTTCAGCTCCTTTATACTTCATCAGTATTGCCCATTTGCTAATATACCTTTAAATGTGTTTATATTGCTTGAAATTCAGGCATGACTAGGCCCCTTTTATATTTCTTTGTTTTCAGTTCATGCAATTAGCCTGTCCGGTACTTGGGTCTGGTCATCTCAACACTTCCTACTACATTTCTAAAGTCTTAGACACTTTCAAACAGGTACACATTTTGTTGAAGTTACTTTTTCCCTGTTGAATCAACAGTTACAAAACAGAATTATAAATTAAAGTATTCAGACATTTAGAAATCTGCCAAACATGAGATAGATTTTCTAACTCGTATATCCAAAGCATGAGAAATGCATCTCCACGTACAGTCCGAATGAAAAAAGGACAAGGGGGAAGATTTCTATAACTCTGGAAGCAAAAGATAAATTCACAATCTGTAAGTTTTCTGGGAGAAAAAAAGACATAATGATTATAACTTGATATTCATTTTAAATAATTCACTTCTATTCATTAGCAGTATATATTTTATTGAAGTTTTATCCCATTGCAGTAAATGTTCCTCATTAATCTATAAATAATTGGATTTGGCTTTTAAAATCTCAGAATTTTTTTTTTTTTTTTTGCGATACGCGGGCCTCTCACTGTTGTGGCCTCTCCCGTTGCGGAGCACAGGCTCTGGACATGCAGGCTCAGCGGCCACGGCTCACAGGCCCAGCCGCTCCGTGGCATGTGGGATCCTCCCGGACTGGGGCACGAACCCGTGTCCCCTGCATCGGCAGGCAGACTCCCAACCACTGCGCCACCAGGGAAGCCCCCAGAATGTGTATATTTTTCTCTTGAATAGTTAATACTTATGAAAAAAATGTTGATTTTTTACGATTCCTTTTTGGATTGCCTTCACAGACAACTTTTGAATCACACAAAAACATCAGATCTTTTCAACCAATGGGCAGTGTGTCAGGAGTTGAAATAGAAAGATGACAATAACTTGGTTCCTGACCTTGAAAATCAGCCTTAGAAACAGATGATGTAGATAAAGTTCAGGAGGGTCAATGAGAAGGATGCACACACATGGGTTTTGGACCACGTGTACATTGTCTGACTTGTTTATTAATCCAACTCACTAAACATGGCTACAACTACCTTTTGCCTGGTTTCAAAACCAAACTCCTCTCAGAAATTACAATCTCCTCTTGCTGAGGATGTTCAAAGAAGAGATTTAGGCATGTTTTCACAAGAAAGTTAGCACTGTGGCTTGTATATGGAAGGCATCAAAAAAATTGTTGAAGCCGTACATGCACACAAAGCGTGAGGAAAGCATTGTACATAAGGCGGAGGTGTTGGCTCCGTTGATGTCTAATCTCTTGTGGAGGTTAACTCTTGAGTCTTTACTTTTACGTGCTGATTGTCTTTGATCTTCATTCCTTCACTTGATTCATCATTTATACATGATTCATTGATAGGTGAATCAGGCTGGACTGCTAATCAATGTTTACTTGAGTGGATCTGGTTCTCTCTTTCCCAAATGCTTGTTTAGTCTTCGTGGAGTCAGGGGCAGTGTTCATCAGCAAACTTCCTAATGCAGAAAGGTTACACCACTCTTTGGTACCTGTTGATACTTTTGTGTACTCTACAGCAGTGCTAAGAGGTTATTATTTCCCTAGGATACTTGTGCTCATTGCTCTTGAGGCATCTTACAAAAACCTCTTTAAAAGTAAAATACTGCATTTAAACCAAGCCGCACAAGTACCATTTAAACATATAAAGGAACATTTTGAAGTTTATATTCTGTTTCAATAACAAATATACTTCAAAGTATACCATTTTAATATGTGACAGAAAACTTTTGTCACAAACATATACCTAAAATCATTTGAAATCTTAAAACAGGAGACACATGGAACCTCTAGGCTTTTAATTTGAGTTAATTTTACCTTTTCAGACAACCTCTCTTATAGACCTTTATATTTTTCCCTCTGAATTTTTCTGATCTTGAAAATCCCCTTATGATTTTGATTTCTTTTCTCAGTTTCTAATTATTGTACCCCATGGTAAACTTATTTTCATTCTTCAAGCCCTTTATAAAAAAAAAATTCCTTGCTTTTCTTCTTTAGACTCAATTTCCCAGTCTAGCTGAACTAACAATGTTCTATCTAGTGGCATTTGAATATCATAGCTTGTCAGAGCACTAAAGGCATACGGTATATTTATCATCCTATAAAGTTTTTAGTTTTTCTTCTGAATTGCCCTCTGAATCTGGTTTCTGGCTTAACTAATAAAATAAGACAAAAAAGGAGTAAAATGAAGACAAAACTAGATTTTCCAGACATTTTATGCACAGAATCCTTCACTTGCTTATACTAGCTTCACTCAGATTTCACTTACGGGAAGGGTATGTGAGATGTGCAAACCTCCTAGTTTTGAAGGGGAACAAATAAATGATATTTGGGCATTTCAAAATTGTTTTTTTAGTACAGTGCATGGAAAGATGAAAAATTATTGTAACAACACATTTTCCTTTATAAAATGGCGCTTTTTTTCCTTTTAAGAGGCTGTGCTTTATGCCAAGTCGTCCTGTTCATGAAGCAAAAAACTAAAATCCTACTTCCATTGTGTACAAGATAACCTGCTATACACTACTTGTAACTGAATCAAAACAGAACCGAATCATAGTTTAGAGAAGAAAACTAAAAGTGGCTCTTCCTGCTACTGGTTTTACTCAGCAGTAAAGAGAAATCCTTGCAAGTGTTGTTTACACAGTACGAAATCCTTGTGAAGTCGTAGTGGAACAAGTCTGGTATCTGACCCAGCCTTTAGGGCTCCTTAAACACCTGTGGATTTATGGAGTTCAGATGTCTGCAAGGGTCTGTGTGGAAGTTCATTCAGAAACGTGGAGCCCAAATAAAATGATCTGTTGACATGGGCAAGCTGTTTTGTTTCTCTGTAGTCCAATCAGCCTTTTGAACTTTTAGGAAAGAAATTAAGATTTAAGAATGTACTCTTTAAATAATGAGATTTAACAACAAAAAATGTGGAAGTATTTTTTATTTCATTGTGTGATTTTGATCAATTAATCTTTGAATTTTATTCTTAAATTTAAATTTATAAAAGCCAGATCAATAGAGGATTTATTCCCCTACATTATGTGTATATAAGTAGCCCCCAGCAGGTATACACACACATCTGGTGAGGGGAGCTGCCTTTTATACTGAAGACTTACACAATTTAAAACATGAAAATCTATACTCTTTGGAAACTTATACCCTTTAAAAATGATCAAATATAGCCACAAAGTTGTCTTAATTAACTCCATTACAATTGCTTTCATTTGGGGATTTGATTTAACCTTTTGAAAATCAAGACACCATGATTTAGAGAACATTTCAGTCTTATTTCAGAGAGCTTGAAATGAGCTTATTTTATAATTGTTAAACATGTGTCTTCCATTTCCATATGTCTATTAAAAGCTTTATGAAAGGAAATATGGTTGAAAACACCTTGTTTAAACTCAAACATCAAGTCACATCCAATGTAAAAAATACTCTTGTCAACATATCTCCTATTTTTATTCTCTAATCATTCTGTGACTGACAATATGTGTGGAGATGTGGGTAAGACTTCACAGGGTCTGGCTTCTTGATTCTGTTTACACATTGCTTTTTTTTTTTTTCCTTTTGCTTCTGAAAAAGAATATATATTCCCATGCAGTTTTAGGTTTATGTAGTGTTATCACTGAAAGAATAAATTACCCTGAAGTACAAACAGCTGTTTATCAGATAATAATTTGGCTCATTTATGTACTGTTCTGCTCCCTTTTAAAAATTTACCCCAGGAATATTCTGTAATTTGTCAGTACACTTCTATGCTTCTAAAGGCACCAAGGTGCTTGAGCATTCATCTTGGCTGCTTCATATTCTTGACTGATTCGTCTATCTTGTTAGGATACACCAACCATGAATCTTTTTTTAATGGGTTAAAAAAGATTCAATATGAAAGGCACTTATCACTCCTAACTTGAACTTAAAGGTCTAAAGAGTGTCTCATCGGAGGCTACATAAGACAGACATAGTTTTAGAAATGATCCTGTGATGTTCACGTTAGGTTTGGGTTTAGGTTTCCTAAAACAGCTCATGGAGGATTATTTTATTAGTGAGTCCATGTTCTGAGGATTATAGTTTGTTCCCCCTTGTGATGTCACATGGTGGTCAACTTTGTAGACAAACCAAATAAGAAAAATAACCCCCAAGGCTTGGGTATATTCATACATAAACATATTGGAGAAAGCAAGAGGAGTCAAGGAGGAACTCGTGACCAATTTAAATAAAAGTAGAGTGGTGTATAATAAGTCTCTGTGCGCTTAATGTAAAATGTAAGGATGTGTATCATGCAGGTGTAAGGCTTAAAATGATAATGTATAATAAGGAATTATCTATGTCACATCTATAAACAGAATCCTACCTAAGGTCTGCTCTGTTCATAAATACGAATAATGATATA
>NW_006773895.1:2322617-2328535 GCF_000442215.2 Lipotes vexillifer | reverse complement strand
TCCTGCTGTGATATATTTGATCAATTTTATACTTATTATTATTCTACTAGCATAAAGCACTGATAGTGATAGAAACACAAGTGAAAAGCAACGGGAAAATACTCAGTGAATTCTTTCAGTGTAAAGTGGACACAAGGCAATTAGTATATGTGGCTAATTCAGATAAATTTGGCTTTGGCTTCAGAATCATACAGACAAAACAAGGTACAAATGGCTATTTGCCTAATTTCTGTATAATAAATTATATGTGTGAGTTCAGGTAAAAAAGATAGTAATTATATATTTTTGAATTAAAAAATTTTCTCTAATGCACATGTTTTACTTGGGTAGCAGAAAAATAATATACATTTTTAAACTGGATACTGAAATGAAGCCTCCACTAGCACTTTTCCAAGGGAAAACAATGCAGAAAGATACAATGCTTTATTTAAACTTTTTTGAGGCCACAAACTACATTCTGTTTTCTATGTCAGAAATAACCAGTATGTTTCTACTAAAGACCAAATAATTGCTTAATGCAGTCATAGCAGTGCTAAAATATCAAACACTTTGATATTTTAAAATAATATAAGCAGTTGGTATGTTGGATTTTTATTTTTCAAGGGAATATTTAACCTTGTATAGATGGAGACTTTTCAGGCTGAAACAGGGATTAGTGAGGTCTGTTAGGAGAAAAAGAGCTGTAGAAAACAGAATTTGTGGATATAGTGTGTCTGGAAACATCAATGGAACACATGGATATGGGTGGAAAGGTCCTAAAGATTTGCTGGTAATTGGCTTGAAAAGATGGGAAGTGAATCTGGGTGAGATGGAGGGGAAGAAACAGGGAAGGACTAAATATTTAGGGAGGGTGGAAATAAGGAGTAGGAAAACGAGGAATCTACATAGGTGTAGCTACAAAGTAGTTGGATGTACTCTGCCGTTTTCAGTGTTTTCTGACCCTCTTTGAAAATAAGCCCATACTGTAAACGGGGCCAAAAGTGGGTTAGGGAACATTGTAATCTCATTTCACCTTATTTTGCTATGTGCCAGAGATCTCAGCAGGTAGGTCAATTAACTCCCATTAGTTAAATGAGAAGAAAATGAGGTTACCCAGATTAACAAAACACAACTCTTGGTTCTCCTCCAAAACAAGGGGAGGAAAGCTTCTGGCTGCCCATAGCTGGTCCAGCCCCAGGCAACTGTCCACTTGCCCAGGAACTTCTGAGCTAAGGGACATAGCTCCTCCATGCAACCTCACCAGAGACAGTGGAAACAACCTCAGAAGGATGACTAAAGCATTAAAAGGGATGTTGAATATTGCATTCTTCTAATTTCTTTCTCTCTTTATGGAATTAATGCATAAGCTTCATGGGGGAAAAAATTCCCGTATGATTTTACATCTGAGATAATTTGAAAAGGAACTTTTTTTTTCCTAAAGCTTGAATTTTGTGGAATTATTTCCCTGTTGACAGTTTAATGGGTTTCCTATTTCAAAAACTGCAATCCGCTCCTCTATTATTTTCACAAATAATTTCCCAATATCTACAGTATTTTTGTTTTTTTTCGGTACGCGGGCCTCTCACTGTTATGGCCTCTCCCGTTGCGGAGCACAGGCTCCGGATGCCCAGGCTTAGAGGCCATGGCTCACAGGCCCAGCCGCTCCGCGTCATGTGGGATCTTCCTAGACTGGGGCACGAACCCGTGTCCCCTGCATCGGCAGGCGGACTCTCAACCACTGCGCCACCAGGGAAGCCCCTAGGCATCTACATTTTTGATATAAAAGAGAAATGAAGGTAACTAACATACACTGTGCCAAATATCTGATCTTTTACCTTATCTAGTCTTCATAATAATCATATGAGTGTGATACGATTTTGTCTGTTTTATAAATGATAAAACTAGGTTCTGGGAAGTTTAGCTGCAAGACCAAAGTAACATGGTTAATAAATGTCTGATCCCATTATTAATGCCTAAGCCTGCAGCATTGCCCTTGCTGGTTGTTTACTAGGTGAGAGAGTATGGTGGAAGGTAGGTAGGTCAGTCTAGAGCCAGTTAGCAAGTTTCCACCCTTTTGTTGTATACCAGGGACTGAGCTTGGGATCTGCCAACTCTGTCATCAGCTGGGTGACCCCAGCCCACAACTTAGCTTGTCTGAATTTCAGTTTCCTTATCTATAAAATTCAGAATTGTCATGAGAACCAAATTTGATAAGGTCCAGAAAATGCTTTGCATACAATTTAAGGTATAATTATGACATGTAATGATAATTTTAAAAGGATGATCTTGAAGTTGAGAGAAAAAATGAAGACATCTGGTAGGCTGCTTAGAGTATGATGTAAAAATGAAGTAATTTTAATTTGCGCTATTTCATTCCCTATCTCCAAATCTTAGGTACCTGATGCTTAGAGAGTACATAAATGAGTTTAAGAAGATACCAAAGAAAAGGCAAATATTTTAATCAACAACTCTAATCTTGGGGACATAAGCCAGGAGACATACAAATTGATTATAAAATAGATTAAAATGCTATTTATGTAATAACTTTCAAGCACAACACACATCAAGATAATTTATAAAGAAATAGGTTAAATACTGATGGTGAAATAACTGTACAGAAAAACAGAATACATTAAGCACTTACATGTAACTCACTGTGCAGTTTTAGGTATTAACACTCATGTTATTGAGGAAGAGCTGCAATGAAATGGAATGCATCTAAAAAGCATCCCATTTTTGGTCCCACTGAAACAAGGAAAAATCCCTCAGATAAATGCATGCAGATGCCGGTATTTTTCTCATAATTGCAATGATCAACAAGCACCACCAAAAATGCTAAAAGCAATCAGCACAAACTTTGAACCACAGAGAAACACTGATGCCCGTGTAGAGACTTGCTTGGGGTGCATATTATAAAGGAGAATCTGAACACTGCTGCTATTAATAAGACTACAAATTGTAGCCCATCAAACCAGAAGGAGCCTTTAATATATTTTCTGGGAATTGCTTAAGGCTTAAACACCAGGGACTTGAAACAAACTGTTCTTATCACCTTTTTCCAAACAGAGATTAAAATTTACAATGAAAGTGCCAGCACCAGCTGCACTTAAAGAAAGCACCACAGGTCTCCACAAACTCCAAGAAAATGGAATGGAGCCCAGTTCAAGCTGGAGGTGTCATCTTGCTCAAGCCAGCCAGGGTGACACCACGCTGAAAGTGATGAGGTGCTCACTAAAGTGGATGAACAGAGTCTCATTGTAGGTAACTGCCAGTGGCCTCCACAGAACCAGCTAGAACCCTGGGCATATTGCCCAGCATGCCTGGACACAGGAACCAAGCATGAATTCCAGCATCTCTTATCCGGTACTTCACCATTCAGATTTTCCCCACAATGGTTTTAGTAGGAGATGATGACTCCTCTTGTCCACTGCACCTATTTACCACTTCTCCTGAGGAATAATTATCACATGATGCAAAGTGTTGAACACAGACCCCTTCTGAAAGCAGAGATTAAAACAACCACCACTGGGCTTCCCTAGTGGCACAGTGGTTGAGAGTCTGCCTGCTGATGCAGGGGACACGGGTTCGTGCCCTGGTCTGGGAAGATCCCACATGCCGCAGAGCGGCTGGGCCCATGAGCCGTGGCCGCTGAGCCTGCGCGTTCAGAGCCTGTGCTCCGCAACGGGAGAGGCCACAACAGTGAGAGGCCCGTGTACCGCAAAAAAAAACAAAAACAAACACAAACACAAACAACCACCACTAGATTAAGGTCTATGTTAAAAAATAAAAACAAATGAAAACCCAAGCTGCATATAACACAGATGTACTACACCTATGGGAAACAAGCAAAAATCACGCCCAAACATACAAGAAACATTCTCTTCAATTCTGCAACACAGCATCAGATTTGTTCCATCATATTTTTCATACCTCTTCCTATTGAAACCACACAATATGATGTTATAGCCGGAACTACATTATAGTGACAGATCATTTAGAAATGTTTGCAGCAGCCCTGGTAACTGCTTTTCAAAACAGAACACGTGACATGACCTAAAGCAGCTGAACCACTAAAATAAAGAAAACACACGTTTTTTCCTATATCTAAAATGATAACTTTACCAAAGTTTTCCTGATGTTAGACTGTTTAATACACAGCACATTGATTACCCAATCTGCAGTATATTTATTCAATGTTCCTGGGCATCTCTTTAATTTTTCACATGATTTGTAAGTAGACTACTGAATCTATTATCCAAATGAGGCAGTGCCGGGGAATATTATCCTGTCGCGAACTTTAGTAGCTTGTGTAGTCTAAATTTCTTCTCTACCCAAAGACTTCTACAACAGTCATGAGTCTGAAGCCATTACTTTGCCAGGAAACTTGTTTCTTTGCTGTATAACGCCACCTTTAAAGAAGTTCTTTAATAGATTGACTGAAATCTTATATTCACATAATCTCAAGGCATTGTTCCAGTTCTACCCTCTGTAGAAACAGAATAAATCTACCTCTTCTTATACATGTTTCCTTCAGGTTGACATGAAAATGTTATTTTCTCTCAAAACAGTCAGATATCAGTAGTAATCCTCACTCCACGACTTATTAGCCTAGTGTCCTTTTGGTCAAGTTACTTAACCTCTTAGTGCCTCCATTCCTCATTTGTAAAATGGGCATCATAATCCATCGTGGAGGGTGGTTGTGCTCATTATATGATATGACACATGTAAACTGTAGCAAAGTGCATGGTGGGTATAGAGTATTGGTTCAAAAGTAGGTTGCCAGGAATTGTCAACCGATCTGGAGAACAGAAGGGAAAGTGGGTCTGTGAACAGAGTAGATAAATTTTATTTTAGACAAATTGAACTAAGGTATGTGTAGGACAACCATGGGTATTTCTACTGGGCAGCTTGAACACAAGGCCAACATTTAGGCAGTCTAGACTAGGCAGGTAGATTTGGGCATCAGTCATATAAAAATACAGTTTGACCCATGGTTGTCACGAACACTTCTGAGGTCAAACATTTGGAATGAGAACGCTGAGGACAGAATCTAAGAAGATATTGTCAGAGTAGGAGGGGCCGGATGAGGGGCTGGAGAAAGATGTATATGACTACCAAAAATCCACAGGGTCTCATGTTAAAATAACATAATGTTACCTGAAAGGTGTAATGAAAGATGTGTAATGATGCACTGCAAACTGGACATTTAGCAAATCTTTAAATAGGAACTTAGTGAGATCCCAATGGAATGGAATGGCATCCATTGTAAGGAGCTGAGAGGTCAATGGAAGAAGAAAAATGGAAGGTTACTGGGCACGCTATTCTTGCAATAAATTTGTCACACAAGAGAAGGAGGAAGGATCTTGGCATGAGGGGAGGGAGCATAGGTGGAAGCTTTCACTTTGGAAAGGAGGAAGGCTGTTGTTTCCATAGTAAATACAATCCATCTTTTTCTCCTCTGAGCACTGGAAGAATATTTGCCTCATACCTAGATTTATAGAATTTTGGGCATTCTCTACAATTCTTTTTTTGTTTTTTACTTAGAGTAGCCCATCAATCATGCATTCAAGTTCTCTCAGTGGTTTAAGGAGTAATAATGAAGACCTCAAAGATGTGAATTAGTCTGAAAGAGTCAAATGATCTTATTCTCCTCCTTTTCTTTTTCTTTTTCGGGTATATGTTCTTTCCAAACCATATATTTGTTTTAAATTTAAATATCTAGTGGGAAGAATATTCTACTCAGTGGAAAAAATAAATTCAGAACTAGTTCCTCAATGTTGGCATAACTAGGATTCTCTGACATTGATGGTGACTCTTTGTCCTCTGAACACTCACTGGTTTTCTTGTTGTGGCAGAGAACTTTACCTTCTAGAATAGAAATGGAAATACATGGCTTCTGTGACCCTACTACCCCATTCCTGCACTATGAATGACACTCT
>NW_006773895.1:2306571-2322592 GCF_000442215.2 Lipotes vexillifer | reverse complement strand
ACTCTTTCCTACACAGATTGTAGTGGCCTTAAAATTTTTTTAAAGAATCTGCTCCAAAATTTTTTTAAAGAACCTGCCACTATTAACCAAAGTTGGCACTGGAATTGACAACAATTTGATATTCCTACATTTTGTTCCTTTTCTATCTATTTGATCTACTTGTCCCAATGTTTACCCTACTGCTTTCCTTGTCTTTCGTACTTCTCTGCCCATCTCCCATAGATTGTTGTTTTTCTCCTTAAGGAAGATGAAATCATTTACAAAATTATTAATGGTTGCAGCATTCTTTTTTCACCATCCATGAAATGATGGAAATTAGATTAAAATTGGCCCCATTTTTATTTCAAGAAATAGAAAAACAGAGATTCCTAGTTCCCTTTCATTAAATATTCTAAAATATGCATAAATGTTTAAAAACTTTTTGAGAAAGATCTCATCTATTTAGCTTAAAGGCGAGTTGATACCTTTGAACAAAGATGTCAGGCAGCGAAGAAAGAGAAAGAGCTACTGGGACTTGGACCAAAGTAATGGAAACTGTGATGGTCAACCTGGGCTCAGGGGAGGGGCTGATTATCTACACTTCTTTTTAGCTAATTTCACATGCCCAGATAAAAGAACCATTGCCATCTTATACTTTGAAATACAATAATCATGAATATGCTATGGGTATATTTTTATGCCTATGAGTATATTTTTCAAAAATGTTCAGGCATGAACTTTTTTTAACTAGAAGTTTAACATTTTTATTACATTTGTTGACTTTGAAGTACAAAACCTGATGTCAGTGACTTCTAGAACAGAAATAGAACACTGAAGCCTTATAAACCTAAAGAACTAATCATATTGACTTTTAGGCCCTGGGTCCTCAGTGCAGGGATCACAAACCACCTAACAGGGTGTTTTGCTAGAGAAGGTTAGACTCCAAACAGGTGGCAACATATATCTCTGTCAAAGTTACAATCTTTCTCACTTTTACTCGAATCTACATAAAATAATGGAAAGTGTTCATCATACTCAAAACTCAATCTCCAACAAAATGACCAGTAATTGAAAAAACAAAGGTAACTGGCCATGAATGATGGAAGAAATTTTACTAAGGATCTTACTAACTGAACGAGTTTCAATAACTCTAAAACACTGGAAATATTTGAAGCACCACAAGCTTTAATATGAGACTATTGGTAGGGAAAATTTTAAAGAGTTCTGGATAGTATAGCATCATGCAGTGATTTGACTATACTCTACAATTTCTAAAATGGACTGCATTTGCTGAACTAACCAGCAATCCCTTCCCTTGTCTACCAGCCACTTCATGCTTGTTAAATGACATAGGCATTGCTTTTCCTAACAGAAGAATCAAGTTTATTGAACATGCTAGACTCCATAGGTACAAAAGGAAGCACTTTCTCTTCCAATTACTGCTGCCTTCAATCTTACAGTGTCAGATTCATTTATTCATCCATTCAACCAATATTTATTGCATACCTACTATGTGCCAAGTACTGTTTTAGGTCCCTTAGAGTATGCAAGTGGAAACAAAACAAAACAGACAAAATGATTCTGGCTTCCTGGAGCTTAAATTCTAATGGAGGAGGGCTCCCCTGGTGGCGCAGTGGTTGAGAGTCCGCCTGCTGATGCAGGGGACACGGGTTTGTGCCCCAGACCAAGAAGATCCCACATGCCGCGGAGCGGCTGGGCCTGTGAGCCATGGCCGCTGAGTCTGTGCGTCCGGAGCCTGTGCTCCGCAATGGAAGAGGCCACAACAGTGAGAGACCCGTGTACCACAAAAAAAAAAAAAAAATTCTAATGGAGGAGACAGACAATAAATGTAATAGATCTTTTAACGCCTCTGAACTTGGAAATATTCCATATATTTTCTGGTCTTTTTCATGTATTAGAGGTATCACTTTCAGCTATTAAAAAGTCCAGTTCTAGCCAAACCAGAATGTTCATTTTGCATACTATTCAAATCTTCTTCCTTTTCTCCAGCTCAAGCCTTCTCACATTAGAAAACCTCCAATAAGAAGAGGGGAAGTGGTCTCTTCCTTCTGCCTCCTTGCTCTCCCTTCTCTTCTCCTCTAACTATAGCCTCTGACTTCCTCCATTTGCAAGAAACCCAGGTTAAGTTTTTCTAAGAGCTTTCTTCCAACTTCAGCTCCATGTACCAGGGGAGAAAGTTGCCTAAGGGTTTCTGCAACCCTACAAACATCTATATAGTGTGAGGTGTCAGTCTCTCCTTTGGATCTACACCTCAATCTGAACAAAGGGTTCTCTTTTGAAGTTCTTCTTTGCTTGGCTTGAGGTGGGGAGAAAGCACCATCCCTTGTTCAATGGAAGGAAGATGCCACAGTGCTATACTTGGCAGGCCTATATTTTTCCTTTACAAAGCATTCTTCACTCTCCAATTAGTTTGACAATATTAAGCTAGAAGTGGGTGATAGGATGAGGGTCATAGAACCATTTCTGCTATCTGTTAGCAAGGGTCTCCTGGATAGTACAGTACTGTGCTGTCCAACAGAAATATAAAGCAAGCTGCATACATAATTTAAAAGCTTCTTTTAGTCACATTTAAAAAGTCAAAAGAAAGAAGTAATATTTCATTCATCCAAATTAATCCGAAATGTTATTATTTCAATGCATAGTCAACACAAAATATTAATACGATATTCTATATTCTTTTTTCATACCATGTCTTTGAAAACTGGTACACACTTACTGCACATCTCAGTTCAACTAGACACATTCCAAGTGCTCAACAGACTCATGTACCTGGTATCTACTCTAGAATGCACAGGGCTAGTCCCTCTCTTGAAAGTAAGGTAATGGTCTCTTTTTATTCTCACTTTTTGGATCTTTACTGAAACTAGGGCAATTGGATAACTCAATTCAACGTTCTAAACCTACACAAATCTTTCTTGCATATCTCACCATTCCCTCTGTCACTTCTATCACCATTATCCCCTACCCTCCATGTCTGATTTGCTTACATTGATCCATCTAGGTCACATAACAGGCTCTGGAGTCCTAATCGTGAAGAGAATTTCCATAAAAGAGTTGGGAAATTAATAAATGGGTCTTCAAATAGACCTTCCTGCTCTCAGTTTCTTTCCTACTCCCACCAACTATTTTTACTTTCTCTTTCTTCCTAAAGTATTTAATATGTTAAATTATAATCTTACGTAAAATATTGCCAACTTGAAGTGTGGATAGAGAATCAGGCAAAGAAAAACAGAATCTTCCTTATATTGCCCTAAAACTTCATTTTCCTTCCTAAAATTTCATTACAGTGCCATTTTGTTTAGAGTTGGGGGTTAGCAATGTAGGGTACTACCAGGACACATAATGAGAGATATTTAGACTAAAGATTTCTTTTAGGCTAGTGGATTTTCCATGTTCTCTTGTTAATGTTTTTGGCTAAAATGCACATATAGGCTATCTGACACATGTTCAGAGAAAAAACATGTAAAGTTGGAACTGGGAAAAAATATATCCAATAACTCCCTCAGATATAGATAACATGTTTTTTTTTTTAAATTTGATTTTTATTTGTTTTCTTTGAACTTCTTTTCTCTCTATTTTACATGTAGGTCATGATACTCATGTCAAAGGAAAGGAGATTTCAATTACATTTCTTCATATCAGTATGGAGCTTCAAAAAGGAAGCTATTTGGTATTTCAGGGAAAAGTAATTTGACGGTAAAATATTGAAGAATGAATCCTCAAGCCTTCTAAAGCTAAGTTTTGACAAAAATTTACATTATCTTTAGCCAAATCACTAGTAAAATAGCCAATAACCTGAAGTAAATGATTCCAGAAATACCTTAGATTATTTATTCTCTCAGAATTCCTATTCTAACAATGGGTAAGATGCTTAAAATTTGGTTTTATCCAGTTATGAATAATAAAGATCTCACTTATTAAATGAAATTTAAAATTTAGATTTTGTCCAGTTATGGATAATAAAGATCTCATTGTGCTTCTGCAAGTAAAATATGTGGAAAAATCCAATTAGGGCATTATATTAGGCCTATATAAATTTTTCTTAGCAATTTTAATTTGATTCTGGCTTAAAACTCTGTTTCTATTCAACAGCTGTTTACTGTTACCTGAGGTGAATCATTTCAGTTTCTAGTGGCGTGAATTCCATAAATATTACAGTAAAACGCTCTGAAACCCTTCAATATTAAACTACCTTGCAAAGGGTATACATTATTTAATCATTAAATGGGATACTAATGAGCCTTTATTAAACCTTCCAGATAAACATTGTATTGACATCTAGTGGCTACAGAGGCTGATAACAGATATACTATTTTGAAAGCACATGGAGCATTTTAATATGTTTTACATTTAAAATTCACTTGAATGAAAAATGGGCAAAGTATACATAATACTGAATAATGCTAATTATTGACAATAAAGTATAAAATCTCTTTGTATTGGTATGTTAAATGCTAGGGATGGATTTGGGGTGGTCTGAAAACAGAATCGTATCAGAATGCACATAGCAGAATGCCCAAGGATTACAGGGAAAACACCTAGATACTTGGTTTACTAAAACATGTCAATAGCAATAGTGTCATTGCCATTTACACAGTTCCTCCTACGTCCCAGCCTTGCAATGTGCTTAACAGGTCTTATCTCAAAATTTTCCTCCAGATAAGTTATGATTTACACCTGTATGTTACCAATGAAGAAAGAAACGATGAGAGGGTTAGTTACTTGCTGAGGGTTACACAACTAGCAAAACTGAAGTCAGGATATGAAACAGGTCTGTCCTGTCCTTAAGTCCAAATGCAGAGAAACCACTCTTCTCTCTATAATATACAAGTAACTCTATATGTTAATGACTTCATCTAAAATTAACAAATTAAAAATAATATGTCATTTCAATTCACTTTTCCAAAACTCACTTTGTGACATTTTTAACTTTCCCTGTGATAACTGAATCTTGCTTTTTGATTCTTGAGCAATTATTCTTCTTGTATGCTACTATGAGCTTGTTTCTACATCCAAAACTTGACGTACATAATCATGTGACACATGTGTATTAAATAGTTTAGAAATATAATGCAGAAAGAAGTTGGGGTTCTTTCATTGGTGTATATATATATATATATATTCCCCCCCCCACTGGTATATATTTGACTTTAAAAATGTGGGGTTATTTTTTTGTTTCTTTTCCTTTGAAAAGAAAAAAAGACTTTGAAAAAAGTCTTACTTGAAAAATTACCATAGACAAGTGTCATGGCAAGAAGTAAATTTACAAGGTAGAGTTGAGAAAATACAAGGTGGTGACTTGGTAAATGAGAATGTAGAACTTGAAAGTAGGTGATGGAGACAAGAAAAAGAATAGGGAAGACAAGAAATAGTTGAGTGTAGAATCTGATTAGAAGGGAAATAGTGAGTGGGAACACCAGTGGGCAGAAACAGGGATAATGATGGATTTTACAAAGCTCAGTTTATGTAGGAAACAGGCCTTTGAGGTGGAAGGCAAAAGGACATTCATTTCTTTTATAAAAAATTTCAAATAAGTCTGCAATTTGCATCATCTGAAAAAGAATAGAACACAAACATAGATGTTTATAACTCTCAGTTCTGTGTCTTCCTTCCTGGCTCTATGGATGATCCTGACTCAGTGTTAGCTGTGTGAATCTGAATAAAATGAGTTGAGGAAAGGAAAAAGAAATAAGGGGAAGGAACAAATGTGTTTCTAAGGCTTACAGTAATTCCTTCACATCTAGAGAGGCCCTTGGTCATCCATGTTGTGGAACAGCTCTACAAATAGCATCCCTTTGGTGCAAAAGCATTAAGTACTGCTATCAATCCCAAGGCAGACTCTCATCCAGACCTATAATTCTGGGGTTATTTTGGGACTGAAGGAGCCCCTGGGAAAAGAGAATAGGGAGACAAATTGGATGGGATGTGTTTAAGAAACACACTGTTGAGATGTTCATAATGAGCAAGGGAAATGACAAGAAGTCTGACAGTAGCATTTCGCACAGGAAAGCGATGAGCCTATTGGGAGAAGACAGATAAAAAAACTAGAGTCTGAAACAGAAAAGTCCACTATAATGAGATAAAAAATTGCTAAGATTCTTAACTTAGCTCTTGGATGAAGACTGAAGAAAGGAATAGAGCCTGCCTGTGGGTTTTTGGATAAAGGGAAAGAAGTAGGTAACACTGAAAAGGAAACTTTTTCATGCTTAAACTGGCAATAAGATACCAAAGACAGCTAAAGACAGGAAAGTGAATAAGAGCTGAAAACTCAGAGGGATAACAGTTCATCTGTAGTAATTTAGGGGATGAAAGGGTATAAAAGGAAAAATAAGAAAGAAGCTGAGAGTGGATGAGAGGCTGTAAGTGAGTCTGGCAGAGGCACTGAGTATGGTGATGTGATCCTTCTCAGAAAAGATAGCAGATCAAGGAGTCTTGTGCCTGAAATCAACTGTAAGACGGAGAAGCATTTCTTTCTTTCTTTTTTTTTTTGCGGTATGCGGGCCTCTCACTGTTGTGGCCTCTCCTGTTGCGGAGCACAGGCTCCGGACGCGCAGGCTCAGGGGCCATGGCTCACGGGCCTAGCCGGTCCGCGGCATGTGGGATCTTCCTGGACCGGGACACGAACCCGCGTCCCCTGCATCCTGCATCGGCAGGCGGACTTTCAACCACTGTGCCACCAGGGAAGCCCCTGGAGAAGCATTTCTTGTAACTATGTACAGGAGAGGACACTGGTGTCTTTTCAAACAAAGTTAGAGAAAACTGAGGGAGAAGGCATATACAGCCCTGTTTCCCAAATTTTGCTACACATTAGAATCTCTTGGAGAGCTTAGAAAAATCTTTTGATGCCTGAGTTACACCCCATACCAAGAAATCAGAATGTGTATGGTGGGAGCCAAGCCTGGGACTTTTTAAAAGATCCCCAGGTGATTCCAATTTGCTGTAAAGTGTGAGAACCGCTTACAGAGCATGCCTTGAAAATTTGAAGGGAAATTGAAGAGCAGATGGTGGGTCAAATGGTCAAAAAAGTAGGACAGAAATTGTCTCATGATATGGAAGCGTGGATTATTAATGACCCACATAAATCCTAACACTAGCCACTCACTGGACTGTACTTGTTTTCTTGACCTCTGACTTACATGGAGGCTCCCTGACAGTCTATTTTTGTTATTGTGATACATTGGATTTTCTCTTACTATCTCAGTATATTAACATACTGAGCACACAAATTACAGAACTTTGTACGTCAACTGAAAAATGAAAAATGCTCGGTTGATGAAAACTTGGCATAAATTAGTCACAACATATTCAAAAAATGCAGCTTGAAAGCTGAGCTACACACAGGATATGCATGAAAATCTGATGTGGTGATTATTTTGTGCACAGGGTTTTGGATTTATGCTGTCATCCTTTAAATATTAACAACTTACGAGTTATCGAAAATGCTTCTATTGAAGTTTGGGAGGTGGTTTCAGTCACATATTTTGCTCTGCTTTGGGTTTTCTTTTTTTAAAAACACAGTTTGTGTGCATTGTCATCACAGAAAACTTCTTTTCCCACAAGAAACCAACTCTTATCAAAGTACCCTGACAAATGATGGCATGCATCTTATTTTTATTCTTTGATTAGGCTTGTTTAATTCTGTATTATCTGCCTTAACTTTAATGCCAAACAAGAGTAAATTTTCAAGTATAATATGCTAAATTTATAATGGTGAATTTAAAACAAAATTACCCACTTATAAGAAACCAACCTCAGCACCTAGGGACAAGGATGAACTATTAGCATAATTTATACCAGTAAAGGTATTCTACCTTAATTATTTGGGGCCAATTATCAATTACTGGTCAATGCTAGAATCACTCACCATAATTATTTCCCTAAGGAATCTTCTCTGGGTATAATGGAGAGCTTCATCATATTTCTTTTCTTACAAAAATAACACATCTTTTTTTTCTTCAAGATTTTTAATCTAAGAGAAAAACAAATCTAAGCTTTTACTACCGAGGATTTCTCTAAGACTTTAAAAATTCGGGTCTTAAATATCTAAAGCAAAGAGCTGAATGTATGTATCCATGACCAGCTTGAGAAATTTCTAGAAAAGACACCTAAAATATTGCTATTTCGTCCTCTTATTATTTTTGATTAATTTCAGTTCTGAAAAAAAAAATTGAAATTGGAAAGATTAATTTATACTTCATAAGTTAACATTTTAAACATTAATTCCTTTCCTTACATATATAGTTCCTTTCTATTAAAATCGGTCTCAAAGCCTGCAAACACTAACCTTACATTTGAATTCCTAATGACTCCTCCTATTGTCTCACTTCTGTTTGAACCTGTCAATCAACGGTGAAAAGTGTTAATCACTCCCAGAAACCCCAATCTTGCTCACAAAAGTACCAGTCACTGAAAAAATAATACCCGATTGGTCATGGATGGGCAGGAAATCTCACTAGGGATCTGAGTGCACAATGGAGTTTATTAAGTCCATTTTGCTCAAGTCCAGCTCTCCCTGCATGCAGGGTTTGGAACTTTAATTTCAAAGTCAGCTAAAACCAGCTAAGGTAACTTATATTCATTAGCCCAGCTCTGACTGAAGTGCTGTGAAATCTCTTGGCTAGTGCTTTTGGCTCTTGATAACAGCAGCAGCATTTATTTTTACTCTCTATTTTTCTCCCCTTCTTTCTAAAGAGCAGAAAGAGACTTAGTTGGAGATGCTAGTTGTTTTAAATTCTTAATTGGTCCATGTTCTTTTTCATCTGCTTATTATTTTCAAACTTCATTCTTTTAAATGACTAAACAGCCACACGAAAGATATTTCCCATTAATTCTCCCTATGCAGCAGTGCCCCCTCTCAAAGCCATGGCTGCATTTATTACGGAAAAGCAGTTATGATGTGTATATACAGCACGGGTCATAAAGTATTATAGCCTCAGGTCACAGAAAGGGATGAAGTTCAGCAGTCTGATTGTCCACATATGCAGAACACCAACAACTTTCTTCCAGTCTTGTTTTTTTAACTGCAGCTTATTTGCTTTCTGCGAGGTGGCAGCTGCAAGGGGCTGGTGTGAAGGAAAAAGAGGAAGACGGTACTATCATTAAAGAATAAACAGTAATTACCTTGTAGAAATCTCTAGAGTGATTGATTACCTCTGCAGCTTATAAGCACAGGCCTGGGAATATACAATAATTGATTTCTATTAGTCATGTGTGTTTTCCCTTTAACTTTCTGAAGAAGCAATGTAGTTTAATTGACTTTAATTTCAGATTATGTATTTTTATGACTTTTTCTAGAGTTGGCTAGGAATTAGAATGAACAGAGTTTCTGGCCCCATGAGCCATATTATCAATAGAAAGTAGGAAGATAAGGTGTGTTTGTGAGATATATATTATATGTACTTATCATTGGGTTGCTTTTGTCTTTTAATATAAGTAGTTGTTAGATTTAGATGGGTTTAGAGGAATTCCAGGGTTTATCAAATTTGAGAGTGAGCAGTGTAGTTTTAGCAAGGTCTGGCAAAGACACAGTGGGGATGAAACCTCTTCAAGGCAAGCCTGACAGATAAGTGTGGGACAGTCCCTTGAACAGGGTCAAGCTGGGCACCATCAGACATCAAATTGTGCTGGCCCTGCTGTGATGCCATGGGTTCAGTCACATTCCTATGAAAGTGCAGGGAACTGAATTTATTTAACCGACACCTTCAACTTATATTGATACTTTGGCATCGTGAAAATCAGACATGTTTTGGAATAACAGTATGCCTTTTGCTGCCTGGGAAATTGAGGCATGGATTGTCACATAGTGCATCCAGGAGAAAAAGAATCAAATTATATATAACCAGACCCTTGCCCTTGACAACACGGACAGTGGCTTGGGCTAGATAATATTTTGCCATTACGTGAAGCAGAGAAGATGGTATTCTCTGAAGCATCATGTCTCTTGGCTTCCTGCAAATTACTTCTGGAATGCTTCTCTGACATTTTACACATTTTTGTACACTGTACTTTCATATATATAGGTATATGTCTATACCTATATATAGTACCTTTTCACATCAAGCCATAAATATTGGTTAATGGACCATTTTCCTTCTTTTTGAAAATGATTGCTGCCTTTTCAAATTCTTACTTCCATTGCTTAGCCCAGTCTGTGGCACAGTTCAGGTGACTGAAAATATGTTAGGAGTCTATAATGACTGATCTCTGAGACATTGATTATATCATTCATGCAGATGCTATGTCCATTCTGCTTTGTTTGGACAAAAGTGATTAGGATGCTATTTATTCTTTGGTACTATAAACAAAGCAATGTTACAAAATAATAAAAGACAGCAGAGCTAAAGGATACCTACAACACTTCTCTAATTTCAATATACTAAGGAAATGCAGATGGCTATAAAGAAATCTAAAACTCCCTAGGAACTGGTGTACCCATATTTGGGGGACCTAGAAAAGATTTTTAAGTTCTTAATATTACTGTGAACTATGATTCTGTGAAAAAATCTACTAGATTAACAAGAATCATGTTATTAGCATCTGCAGCTTAAAAGATTTAGGAGTTTTCCAAATGGAGAACTTTTTTTCCTTCTTCTAAACATGGAGCACGATTAATTATTTTAATATAACAGGTATAAAAAAAGTAAGTTAATTTCTGTTATTTATATATTGCCTTATACAAATAAAATCATGTGCCAAATATCCAAATTATTAATTTCTGATATCTAATTTATACATTTCTCTAAAAATAGAGAGACTTTTTCAAAATTCAAACCTAAATATCTTAGCTCAGTAAATTCTCAACAAGTTGACACTGCCGAAGAGCTTTCTGTTGAAAGAATTATTGCTTTCATGTTGTGTAAAATATTTGTAACTCTAGGAAATCAGATTGTAGTATTTGAAGCTGTCACTTTAATAGTGAAGGATTTCACACACAATACAGTGGATCTAAACAATGTAGCTGAAATATGTGACCACAGACATCAGGGTATCACTTGGACAATGCCACCAATAGCATGAGTGACACTTGACGGTGAAACAGTGGGCGACTGGTACTTAGTGGTCTTGCGCTTTGTCAAGTATTCCTTTTTCTTTTCTTTTCTCTCCCCAGTGGCTACTTGTCATTCTCGGAAGACTACAGACTTCCCTTCCCCTGGACCTTTTTGAACTCTGCTGTCTTTGAACATCATGGATATTGCAAAAGAAACTATTTACTAGGCAGTAATTATATGCCACCCCTCATGTAAAGGTAAATGATAATGAGGTATGTGCAAAGAATAGGCAGCTCTGTCAAAGGGGAAAAGAGCGGCTTTTAAAACTTAGAGCCATGCAAAATGCCTTATAGACTTGCTCTGGAGTAACTGTATCAATTAACCCTGCTAAAAGCTCTAACTCAGATGGGCACTGCACACAGCATGTCTACTAGTGTTTTATTATCAAGTCCATTATGATGAGTTCTTGTCCTAGACAAAGGGAGAACAGAAAAAGAATTCAGGCTGACAAATTAGACTTGAAATCAGTTTCATTTACATAACGACTGGAAGTTCATTAATAACAGAGTTTTAATTATTCATGCTCTTGTTTCACTAGATACAGCAGTTTTCCCCCTGCTGTGCGGGATGTCTGGATTAGCTAAAATGAACCTTAGCAAACTGATAGGCTGCCCAGATCCTCAGATGCTTTTCTATTTTCACACCACTAGAGATGGGGGTGGGGTAGGGGAGGATGGAGTGTGTGTACAGATTGGGGCTGGGTAAAGAGGAGAGGTAGGAAGGCGAAGAGGAAGGCATTAGAGAAAAAGAAAGGTAGCTGGCAGGATTCTTTTGGATTTACATTTTGCCTTTGCGGAAAAGAAAGAGAAGGAAAAAAGGCAACTGTTGTAAATTTATACTTCATGGGAGCTTCCACTTGAGATGATAATACTTTAAATATCAATCATTTCAAGATTTCCTGATGGGGCGTACTACTAATATGATTGTGTGCGTGAGCAATTCTTTTCTTTCAGATATAGGAGCACTAATAGGGTTTATTTTGGTTTGTTTGCATTTTGGAAAAAAAAAAAAAGGAAGGGAGAAGGAGAGAAGAAAAGAAACTTTTTTCCCTCTTTTACATTATCTGGACAAATCTGAGAAACAGGTTTAAAGCCGGCTTCCTTACAACTTTCTTTAATAAAAGCAGTGGTGATATTTTCATTCTAACTAGTAATAAATAATGACACTAAGAATACTTTGCTGCAAAGAATTTGAACTGTTTTCCCACACATCAGTCTTCTCACTCAGCCTCAGCACTACGTCATGAAGTAAGTAGTTCAGGGCCAATTGGACAGGGGATTATTGCATTTCTGGTTCATTTATTGTCTATATATTTTCCTGACTAATTTAGGTGACTGTCTCACAAAAAAGAGAATCCATGACAAATAAAAACAAGACTCAATTGTTCCCAACACCTTTAGAGTTCAGCCAGAGAGGGAACGAGGCCAGAGGAGAACCTCTCTTCATTTTGAAATCAGACAACAGCTGCAGGTTTGGGTTTCCAGGGCTGTCTTTGGAACAGCTTTGTAACAAAAATTCTTAGTTTGGGGAAGCATCATTTACAACAAATAGTAGAAATATTTTAAAGAAAAAAAACTTAGGACAGAGAAATTATATTTAACAAAACCTGACCGAGTACCAAACACTTTGTCTAATTTCTCCTGCTTGATTTAAATGACACAAAAATTATTATATCCATTTTACTGAGGAAGAAATTGAGCCTCAGAGAGACCAAGAGTTTAGCTAGTAAAGAAGGGGGTAAGATTCAAAATCTTGTCTGTCTGACACCAACTCTCCCCCTGCTATATACACATTTGAAGACAATGATTATTTATATTTTTTAGATAAAGTTTGTATAACTTGTTTTATTTTTCTATGTTAATTTTCTTTACCCTCCCACTGATAAATGATTTTCTACAAAATAAATAAAACAGCCTGTTTTTTCAGAATATGGATAGCTTTCTTAGATCTGGACTAACCAGAAAGTCATAAAAGTCAAATATTTAAACAGGTAATAATACAGGAGCAAGGTGCTAATATGAGCAAGTCCTATTTCTCGTAACAGATAATTGAGTGAAAATTAGACAGACTACCTGATAACTTTAAGTCAAATGCCACATTTGTAGATCACATACGAAAAAAATTAATCACCAGAAGCTGCCATCTCTCATTACTTTAAGTTTGCTTCTAAGTGGGCATTTTGTCAATGTACTGTGAAGAGCAATCATGGACTAATTAAGCTAACTTTTCTTCCCTTCCTTCATTCCTTCCTTTCTCCCTCCCTCCCTCCCTCCCTTCCTTTCTCTCTCTCTCTCTCTCTCACTCGCTCCTTCCTCCCTCTCTCCCATTTTTCTTCCTTCTTTCCTCTTTATTTTCTTTTTTTGTAGGGCTACCAGCTATTCATTTCTGCTTTGAGGAATTCATGTTTACTTGCTTTTAATTTTTATTTCATTCCTTCACTCGTGGGCAGATCCTTCCCCCAACCCTGTTTTGGCTTGTTTTATAAAGCTATCTTCATATGGGAAATTTGAATAATTAATTACTGCTTCATTGTGATCAGAAGCTCTCAACATATTTACAATATTTTATCTTTTTATCTCTTTGAAGTATATATATAGATATTAAAGTACAAAGAGGTTACATGACGAGCCTAAAAAAAGTGTTTTGAAAAGATAAAACAAGATACTTTACTAGAGAGCTACTCCAAGCAACACACTGGATTTCACAGTAAAATGCAATAAATGGAAATAAATGGACAGTTAGAACTATGTATGGATGAAAATCAGAATCAGTGCAAGTGGCTGGGACATTATTGATACTCAGACATCTGAGATGGTACTTTCTCAAAAATTGTCTTAGCCAATCTAAAAATTAAGCCAAGAAGGACACTCTTCAAATCTCTGACCAAGGATTACTACAAAAACCTGCTATGTTTTTGAAAAAGATAATGAAAACCAAACTTTTTAAAAGACTGAAACAAACTAATTTTTCAAAAAAGCTTTAACTGCTCAATGGGTGATGTGTTTGTTCTGCTTTAAAAACATATTTTGTTCTATTTTCTGGGCTCCTTTAAAAACTTAGAAATATTGCCAAAGGACAAAGAAAACAATGGAAGGTTGTATGGGGAAAAGGAGGAGACAGAGGAGACATCTGGATTGCGTTTGATCTGGCAGCTCTCTCCCTGTCCGGTTAGGTGGATGCTGCCCTGGGCAAGCAGGAGGGGTCTGCCTGGGCTGATATTTGATTTCCAGGTGCAAGTATTCACTCATCTAAATCCTGACCATATGCTGTCATACATCTGCATAAGTACTGCTGTTTCCTTTTGAACTGGATATGAAACTGAGACATACAAGATAGATGGTCCTGAAGCGGTGAAAACTCCAGCAATTTTGCAGTGAAGATTTAGGCCATGGAAATGTTTTTTATAGCTTGAGTTCTGACATGTCTTTTGCCTAGTTAGAAGTGGCATTCAGAGGCAAATTGAGAGGAGTAAGGAGATCAAAATTTTCTAGTCTTGTTTCTGACCATTTTGCTTGTCACGTATAAAGTAAAAGGGGTAACTCTTCAAATCCCTAGAGGCATATCCAATCTGTGGGGGGAGACATGTTAAATGCACAAATTCTGCTAAGTTTCAGTTATACAAGATAAGGAAGTTCTAGAAATCTACTGTGCAACACAGTGCCTATAACTGACCATATTGTATTGTACACTTGCAAACGTATTCGAAGGCTAGATCTCATGTAAATGTTCTTAGTACAACAAATAAAAACAAAATGAAACAAAAACATTTACTAACCATTGGTAAACTGCTATTTTGCAGGATGTTGCTATTTGCCAAACAGAACAGAAAGTCTATGTAGAATAATTATTGATTTCGTGCATTTGAGTATCATTGGTTTACTCATCTGATCTTGTTATTTTCTTATATTGGGTCTTTGTAAGAATTCAAGATAATACAAGTAAAAGCATCATAGCTGCTTAAAGCATGGGAGTAATCGTTATTATCTGACTGAAAGTTAGGATGCCAGTTTTATCTATTGGGCTTTCAATTTGTAATTTGAAGTTACATAAATTCTGTAGTGGCAAATTAAAAGGCATGTGTGATTTACTCTCAAGAGTGGGACCAATGATCGCAAAGGTGACTCCAGCTGTGGAATGATGCGGGGCCTCCATCTGGAGAATGCAGCAGGTATTCAAAGAGAATACTTTGAAAATATCAAAACTTTCATATTTCATCTCTGGGCCATTTTATATATAAACCCATTACTTAAAAAAAATTATTTGGCTGGAAATTTCTGTTAACTCTCACTTTTGTAGATTTTTGGTAGTTTTTTATAATTATTAAAGAGAAATTTAAGGGAAAAAAATTAAAATATATTTTTGTTAGTGGCATTTTACTATATTCCAATCCTTTGTTAATTACCATATATATTATGTTAATAAGTTAAAACTTAATTCCCTGACAGTGGTAAAGGATAGATAATACTGTTTAAAAAAAAGGAAAGAAAGAAAAAAAATTAAAAAAAATAAAATAAAAAAAAGGAAAGAAACATTTTCAGAAATAATAGCTAGTTAGTAATGAATGTCTAACTTTTCTTCTAGTGCATTAAGAGTAGAGACCTATTTTTTTAGCATTATTTTAACATTTTAAATATAGAAAATGGAATTAACATTCTTGTTCCATACAAACTGACTATTGAGGAAAAGTATTTTTTCTGTACTGAGGACTACAGAGACCTTTAATAGTTTCTGTTAGCAGGGAAAAAAAGAAAAAGTAAAGGTTAAGAAAAAAAAAAATGTCTCAGCACTCGGAAAACTATCCTTACTACAATTTGTGGCATGTGAATTTGGTAGAATTTTTGTTCTCTTTCATGCCATAAGTTTTTATTTTAACAGTTGGAAAATGAATTTAGCACTACATTGGGTGACTCCTTTGGTTGCTATTTAAAATATCCAAAGGGTAAATAAAATCTGAATCAGACTTATTCTGTGTG
>NW_006773895.1:2295506-2306542 GCF_000442215.2 Lipotes vexillifer | reverse complement strand
GAAAGAGGAAGAAAGGAAGGGAGAAGAGACAGGGAAGTGAAGTGGAGAAAAAGCTGTAGAAACTTAGAAAAAAGGCCAAAGATAGCAAAGAGGGAAAGGTGAGGAAGAAAACAAAGGAGAATGAAAATAAAAGGCAAAAGGAAGAGGCCTGGAAGTGGGATGGCGGATCCTTTGAGAAAAATGTAAAATCACATAGTGGGAGGGCAACTCGAAAGGCAGATACACAGCAATGGAATAAAAACATCTGTGATGAAGCCACTTGAAAATGTTTTGCTCTCCTAGTTTTAAAGCTGTAACCTGTTTAGGAAAGAGGATGCAATAACACTACAAACTGAATTTCATCAATAAATGGGTAATTATGGGCCAGATACATGTCTAAGTTCTGTGAAGCAACTAAATATGCAACAAGAATAATGATGAATAGAAAAAATAATTTGTATAAGCATTTGCTGTTTCTTTAAATATCATATTCTAGGTAAATTATTTTAAATCCATACATATTATAAATGTAACACTTTGAAGATAATCTCAGCAATAAATGCTAACAGTGCATTGATACTTAAATTAATTGTATAGATCCTTACATATTTATTTATTGCTTTGTTTATGAGATTATTACACCTTATTTTTTTTAAATGAGAAACTTTGAAATTTGCATCTATAATTTCTGATAATTTAAAAATTATTTGAATCCAAAGATTCAAGGACCTAAATTTTAAACATCAAAAACTCACCATGACCTTTATAATATCTCACTATGGCCTCCATCCTGATTCATCCCTTTGTCTTTACATTCTTCATTTTAATTCCAAGTGTCTTAAAAATTCCAAATTCCCTTTAGTGTTTGATGCTACATCTAAAATGCTGAACTAGCATGTATGTTTAGGTCTTTATTAAAAATAATTTGCCAAAAAGCTAGGATACATAAAACTTTTAAAAAATTGTTCTCCCTTTTCCACTTTCTCTTAAATGACTTTTTTTTTTTTTTTAACATCTTTATTGGGGTATAATTGCTTTACAATGGTGTGTTAGTTTCTGCTTTATAACAGAATGAGTCAGTTATACATATATATATGTTCCCATATCTCTTCCCTCTTTCTCTCCCTCCCTCCCACCCTCCCTATCCCACCCCTCCAGTAAGAGGGAAGTTTATAGCAATACAAGCCCACCTTAAGAAGCAGGAAACATCTCGAATAAACAACCTAACCTTGCACCTCAAGCAATTAGAGAAAGAAGAACAAAAAAACCCCAGAGTTAGCAGAAGGAAAGAAATCATAAAAATCAGATCAGAAATAAATGAAAAAGAAATGAAGGAAACAATAGCAAAGATCAATAAAACTAAAAGCTGGTTCTTTGAGAAGATTAACAAAATTGATAAACCATTAGCCAGACTCATCAAGAAAATAAGGGAGAAGACTCAAATCAATAGAATCAGAAATGAAAAAGGAGAAGTAACAACTGACACTGCAGAAATACAAAAAATCATGAGGGATTACTACAAGCAACTCTATGCCAATAAAATGGACAATCTGGAAGAAATGGACAAATTCTTAGAAATGCACAAACTGCCAAGACTGAATCAGGAAGAAATAGAAAATATGAACAGACCAATCACAAACACTGAAATTGAAACTGTGATTAAAAATCTTCCAACAAACAAAAGCCCAGGACCAGATGGCTTCACAGGCGAATTCTATCAAACATTTAGAGAAGAGCTAACACCTATCCTTCTCAAACTCTTCCAAAATATAGCAGAGGGAGGAACACTCCCAAACTCATTCTACGAGGCCACCATCACCTTGATACCAAAACCAGACAAGGATGTCACAAAGAAAGAAAACTACAGGCCAATATCACTGATGAACATAGATGCAAAAATCCTCAACAAAATACTAGCAAACAGAATCCAACAGCACATTAAAAGGATCATACACCATGATCAAGTGGGGTTTATTCCAGGAATGCAAGGATTCTTCAATATACGCAAATCTATCAATGTGATTAACCATATTAACAAATTGAAGGAGAAAAACCATATGATCATCTCAATAGATGCAGAGAAAGCTTTTGACAAAATTCAACACCCATTTATGATAAAAACCCTGCAGAAAGTAGGTGTAGAGGGAACTTTCCTCAATATAATAAAGGCCGTATATGACAAGCCCACAGCCAACATCATCCTCAATGGCGAAAAACTGAAAGCATTTCCACTAAGGTCAGGAACAAGACAAGGTTGCCCACTCTCACCACTCTTATTCAACATAGTTTTGGAAGTTTTAGCCACAGCAATCAGAGAAGAAAAGGAAATAAAAGGAATCCAAATCGGAAAAGAAGAAGTAAAGCTGTCACTGTTTGCAGATGACATGATACTATACATAGAGAATCCTAAAGATGCTACCAGAAAACTACTAGAGCTAATCAATGAATTTGGTAAAGTAGCAGGATACAAAATTAATGCACAGAAATCTCTGGCATTCCTATATACTAACGATGAAAAATCTGAAAGTGAAATCAAGAAAACACTCCCATTTACCATTGCAACAAAAAGAATAAAATATCTAGGAATAAACCTACCTAAGGAGACAAAAGACCTGTATGCAGAAAATTATAAGACACTGATGAAAGAAATTAAAGATGATACAAACAGATGGAGAGATATACCATGTTCTTGGATTGGAAGAATCAACATTGTGAAAATGACTCTACTCCCCAAAGCAATCTATAGATTCAATGCAATCCCTATCAAACTACCACTGGCATTTTTCACAGAACTAGAACAAAAAATTTCACAATTTGTATGGAAACACAAAAGACCCCGAATAGCCAAAGCAATCTTGAGAACAAAAAATGGAGCTGGAGGAATCAGGCTGCCTGACTTCAGACTTAAATGACTTTTTCAAATACTACAGGGAGGGGAAAAAAAACAAAAATACATGGCTTCCTCCTTCATCATCTTCTAATAGGTAACACACCTTTGGGGTACATGGATAATATGCCCAATACTCAGCATTGCATGCACTGCCACATTTTATTCTTATGAGGAAAAAACTTTTAACTGTTGCCATTTTTCAGGGAGGCAGAAATCTACCAAGTGTCACACAGCACAGTGTTGGAGACAGAACAGAATTCAGGTCTGGCCAATTCCAAAGCCCACATTCTGGGACTTCCCTCGGTGGTCCAGTGGTTAAGACTCCATGCTTCCACTGCAGGGGGCACGGGTTTGATTCTTGATCAGGGAACTAGAATCCCGCATGTCACGTGGTGCGGCCAAAACATAAAAAAAACAGAAAAACCCCAAAACAACAACAACAACAAACACAGAGCCCACATCCTTGTACATCCTGCCTTCTAGTTAGTTATCTACTTTCCACCTTCCATGCGTAGGCTTCTGAAAGTTAGGTTCTCTAGGGAAGGTACCAGGTTATACCCATCTGTGCTTTGATACAGTGCCTGGCCCAGAGTAGGTTCAAAAAAGTTTTGGAAAAGGATAAAGTCCAAGTTTCAACTTTATAATTAAATTCCTCTTAAGCTTTGGAGAAAGTGACTGCTTCTCCTTTTTGGTTAGGTTTCTGATTACCTAAAACAGATCTGGATGTTCTGTGAATGGGGTTCTGGAAGGAAGGAAATTACAGTGTGATATACCTGATCATGTACTGGGACTCCAGACTTGCTGGTCCTACACCAGCAGTCCTCAATTTGTTGTTTAATGTTATTTATACAAACAAGATGTTCACTTTGAGTTTCTGCAGAGGAATCCTTTCTATTGTTAAACTGAGAAATCATCAAATCCTAGGGTGGTACATGCTTTAGAATTATGGGGCCTTTTTTTCCCCCACAGTTTTGGTTCTAAAACATATTAAGCAAACCTGGCTTGGTGGGACCAAAAGTGATAGAAAAGGAAAGCAAGGAGCATTCCAGAGATGGAGGTCCCAGATGAAAGCTTTGCTCTTAATTTATGAATGTTTGTTAAGCAGCATTTTCGAGTTTGTAGTCCATTTATTGCGATGTTTTTGCATACTCTCACCAGGTGTTTTTCAACGAAGCACTAAACTTCCCTTTGTAGACTCAAAGAGGATACCTTCAGGTAGATTTAATGCAGACGATTAAGACTGCATTAAGATCAAGTCTTAAATGTTCTGCTACCAATTAGCCCTCTAGTATTTCTGTAAGCCTTGAATTTTTGATGTGATCAATGACACCAGTGGAGCCATCTTCTGTGGAGTGGTTATTAAAGATATAAAAATCTATACAAAGATGATACTTGGAAATCTATATCACAAGATAATGAATCACCATGAGAGCCAACTAAGAAGAATGTCAGCAAACCAAACAGAAATTTTGTGCATAACAAAGTGTTTCATGCTGGTAGAATTTAAGCTAAATTTTGCATGAGACAGAAGCCTTCAGTCTACACTTATGATACATTTGCATGACAGGGTTTTAATAAGATGAAGACACAAGTCCAACTATGCAAAGGGTTTCTAGTGCATTTGAAAAAAAAAGTAAGAGAGAAAAAAAGGAGAGTGAAGACAGAGATATTCACAACTGAGCAAATAATAGCATGATTTAACTTTAATGACAAAATAGCATCAAAACTTTCCCTGTCCGTAATCCTCATTCAATTTCTTTTAAATGAAATATTATTTGCCTGCACCTTAAGTCTGTTAAGTACTGATTGTTATTGGAGCTGTGTATTGGAGCTTCACAGAATAGTCCAAATTTAATTTGAACTGGGGATTGATTTCATTTCCTTCAAAGGAAGATTTTTTTCCTTCCAAAATTGAGCTGGTGCATGACTTTGCAAGTTCATTTTGGTTTTCTCCTTGACCCAATTGTAAGTGACAGGAGAACATTTATGTGTTTTGTCCTTAAGGGATATCACGATATTGCTAATGATGCCACAAATGACTAGGAGCTATTCTTTGGCTTTAGAGATATGGATTCCCTATGATCCCATATCATTCACTGCCAGAAAAAGCAAAAATAAGCAGGGCTGCTACAGTCGTCAGTCGGCTACACCACTGTATATTTCTTAGATATCGAGTTTTATGCCTGAGATTTCCCAATTTACAACTACATAAAGTTTTATAGTCAGGGGTTAGATGAGGGTGTGTTTTTGTATATGCTGGGTGGTGCAAAAGTCATAAATGTTTCTATTTCCTACTTTCTCTAGGCACATATGTGAGTCTCTCCTTGGAACTCTTAAGTGGAAGCTGTTTTGGAGGGACATGCTCATAATCACTTCACATCAAGTCCGTAATGGCAAAGTCTGGCTCTTCATTAATCAGTAAACTTACTGATTTAGAGATAGATGTCTTTGTTTTTCTTGGATTTTTTTTCATCTAATTCTCATCCTGGTGCCAACACATTTTTTTAGAAAATGAAACAATGATTAGTTTATTTTATTGAATATTGTTTGGTTTTCTCTGTGTTTTCATTACATGTTTCAAAGGTTGACTTAATCACCTGTGAGTTGTTATGAAGTCAGTCAGGGTGGAATTCCCAGATTTTTTTTCTCCCAACATATCACATAACAATAAGAGAGCTACACACACCTTGTGTAGTTTTAACAAGTCTTTGTAGTTTCGACTTAATTTGTTTCCCTCTACTTTATCGCCCAGGCTCCCAAAACAAATGAACCATTCAGTAGCATAAAACAAGGGGAATTAGTTTAGACTTCAATAAAACACAGACCTCTAGCTGGCAGTATCTGCCCTGATGCAGTGTCTGCATTTTAAAATATTGCGGTATCTTGATTGTCCTGACACCTCACAATTGTCCTCTTGAACCCTCATTGCCTGGGGAACCTCAACACTCACAGCTGTTCAGTTCTCAGGCCCATCCTCAATGGTGCTGATATTCCATCTCCTTTATCTTTTTCTGTAAAATCTACACTACAGATGCATGAATATACTTAGCAGTTTTCCAATAGTTCTAGACTCCGGGGTTACCTTGGATAGTCTCTTTTAAGTGGTATGAAAAAAAAAAAATTTGAGAGATGCTATTCTCATGGGCAAGAGGTTCATAGATAGCATTTGAGGAAACATTTTTTTGTGTGTGTAAGAAAAGGTTTTTGCATCTCATCCAAGCTATGAAAACCTTTAGTCCTCATAAGTCAGTAGTCCTGTTTGCTTGGGGAATAGGTTTTGATGTCTTAAAGGATATTATTGATTCATTTACAAATAGCTAATGATGGTATGCTATGTGCTCAGGGCTGGGGATACATTTTGTATCAGGGAAACTGTGAAAGGGTGTTCAGCAAGACTGAAGCAGTTCCTCCTGTGAGATCACGTTTTACAGTTTTGGGGGGAAGAGCTGGTTAGTGTCTTTAAAAGTTTGGTTAGCAAACAAATTTAAACTGGGTAAGTGTCTAAACCTGTAGGAAATAATCAAACATTATTCTTAATAGGTGAAAGAAATGAGATGTATAGCAATTATCTAAGAGCAAATCCTTCCTAATGGGCTAAATGATAAAAACTTGACCCCAGAATTGGGCAGGTAAATCATATGTAGAAAGTTAAGGTTTCAGACAATGTATGTTTACCAGATAAAAACTGGTGGGGATTAAATAAGCTGGGGGGATAAAAAGGGTCGATATCTAAAAAAGGGCAAGCTGAACAAGAAAATTCCACCTTCCATACAGTTAAGATGGGCCCTTACAAATGGGAGAAAACCCACAGAGGGCATTTATAATACCATGTGAACACAAATAGTTTTTAAAATCTATAATTTAATTTAGAAATCAAGAAGACAGATGTATTATTTTATAACACCATGTCTTACATAATCTAGTATTCATGTATTTTTCTAGCTTCTATGAAATGAAAGAGTGGTTTTAATTAACAGGAAATTAACACAAGATGGAAGCCAAGAGAACAATTACCCAGGAGTTGCACATCAGACCATTTTGGAGATTTATCTTTGCAAACAAGCCCAGAAATAGGAATACTTCTAAACTTTGATGAGTCAATGCTTCACCAGACCTCTTAATGGTCAACCTTCCTACTGGCTAGTTGACTCCTATGAATCCAGGGAATTGGGTGAATCCAAATCTTAGCGGGTCTGGTTTCAGGAGAAACAAAGCAGGATAAAAATATAGTAAGGCAGGGAGAGTTTAAGTTATAACAAAACTCAATATGTTTAAAAAAAGAATAGAAAGAAATATAACAAAATGTTAACAATGCTTTTCTCAGGGTGTTGGCATAAACAATTACTTTTTTTTTCTTCTTTGCATGTTTTGATATTTATAAATTTTCTATAGTAGCATTTCTACTTTAACCAGAAAAAAACAGATCGATGAAAAGTATAATCTAACAGTTAAAATTACTATTATTATATACAGAAGAATACATTTTACCACTGGTAATGCCTTTGGCCATAGAGGAATGATGATTCACACAGAAAGATGTTTTATACCTAGTTAACTGGAAAAGCTTTGGGCAAAATCAGAACTACAGACCCTAGAAGCTGAAAACAGTGAAGATTTGATTGACATGAGGAAGAAAAGGTAAGATGAATGAAAGTTCTTCCAGACAGTGAGAACAGTCTCTTAGAGTGTGTAAGAACATGATGAATGTGAAAACAAGGCAAAGTGAGCCTTATATGAAAGTGAATAATAAATGAGAAGAGATTAGGAAGTAAACTGGCCTTGAATCTGAAAGTAAGAGCAATGACAAAATTCTGTATTTTTGACATCAAAATTAAGAAGCTCTGTTGGGAAATAAGTTTATGGAATGAGTAAAATGAACCTTAGAGTCAGACTGATTTCTACTTTGGGGGGCGGGGCTCTAAGTCATTAGCATTGGGTCTGTTTCATTAACACTATACTTTTCCTTTACTTTCAAGAAAAAGCACATATAACGCTTTTACTCTTCATAATACTCTTGTTTAGTGAAATATTCATTGATTTTTCTGAATCTGTAGCCCATCTGCTTGCAAAACACTCATTGACTTCATGGGACTAAATAACAAGTATTGGCTGATGTTAATGTACATACATGCAATAAAACTGTCAACTCAGTCATCTTCCTGGTATACCTGAGTATATAAGAAAACCATCATTAGTCAGGGAGGCAGCACTGTCTGAAAGGTGATGTACCTAATGGAAAGAGCATGGTCTTTGGCTTCAGAAAGTCAAGAGTTCAAATCCTGGCCCTGTCACTTGTTACCTGTTAAATTTGATCAAATTAAAATTTTGAGCCTTATTTCCTTTTTTTAAAAATTTATTTATTTTTGGCTGCGTTGGGTCTTCATTGCTGCATGTGGGCTTTCTCTAGTTGCGGTGAGCGGGGGGCTACTCTTCATTGCAGTACGCGGGATTCCCCTTGTGGTGGCTTCTTTTGTCGAGGAGCACGGGCTCTAGGTGCACGGGCTTCTGTAGTTGTGGCACGCAGGCTCAGCAGTTGTGGCTCGTGGGCTCTAGAGCACAGGCTCAGTAGTTGTGGCGCATGGGCTTAGTTGCTCTGCGGCATGTGGGATCTTCCCAGACCAGGGCTTGAACCCGTGTCCCCTGAATTGGCAGGCAGATTCTTAACCACTGCATCACCAGGGAAGCCTTGAGCCTTATTTCTTTGACTTTAAACTGGGAACAATACATTTTCCTAATAAAAGTTTTGTGAGGATTAAATGAAATATATGTAAGTTAAAGCATAAAGTGCCAGGCATACAACAAACTCTGAATAAATGGCAGCTATGATTAGCATTGTCTTCAGCTTACTCATGGTTTACTTTGCCAGCACAATGCAACTTAGAGTTCCAAGAACAAGATCTAATTTTAGTTTTCTTTGTGTGAGTCAAGCTTTGGATTATTAATATGAAAATTATCTCATTTTTTGCTTAGATAGCAAACGGTTAGTTTACAGAACTAGGTATGAAATAGACTCATCTTTTACATTCTCAAATCTTTCTCTGTCCAGGTCAATGATACTAGCTTTCTCTTTCACGTTGGGGCTGGTCAGAAACCCAAAGAAAGCAGTTGATGAACCTCAGAGATGCTGGATTTCTATTTCAGAGAGATGGGATTACTCAGTAAGCTTTATACCCATGACCAACATTTGTGTCTTAAAGGCTTGAACTTAGCTACAATAGCTGTAGTTCTCCCTGAGGGAGATGAATTCTTTCCATCCATTCTGGAATCTTCACTGCTGCAATCTGAGGGGAGAGCCTCATATTCCAGCTAAGCTTGGGATTTTTGTGGTACATCTATTTGCAGTTTCACTGGGCATAGAAGAGTGAAAGACTTGCTTGCTGGCAGTTACCCAGCTTTCATGGTGAGTTAAACTCCTCCTTTGCTTTGCTTTTAGTGGTCAAACAGCTTATTACATAGACCCTAGATAATATAAATACAGGACCACTGGTTATTTAGCCCAGAGAAGCACTACATATCCAAGCTGTATTCATTATTAAAACCCTATCTTGGATCCCACCTCTTCCATCATATCTTCTACAAAATTCATAATTTATAATACTGAGATGAGTACATGCATGTATTTTTTTTTCTGATTTAATATTTATTTTGTATGTGTTGATTTCACCTCTATAAATAAACTTCAGAGAGTAGGGGCCATAATTTACACTCTCTTTATACTTCGTTGTGAACAGTTTTGGACATATTATAGACCCCCAATAAAATAAGTTAAATGATTTTTTTTAAAAGTTCTCCAAGGGCTTCCCTGGTGGCGCAGTGGTTGAGAATCTGCCTGCCAATGCAGAGGACACGGGTTCGAGCCCTGGTCTGGGAAGATCCCACATGCCGCGGAGCAACTGGGCCCATGAGCCACAACTACTGAGCCTGCGCGTCTGGAGCCTGTGCCCCGCAACAAGAGAGGCCATGACAGTGAGAGGCCCGTGCACCGCGATGAAGAGTGGCCCCCGCTCGCCGCAACTAGAGAAAGCCCTCACACAGAAACGAAGACCCAACACAGCCAATAAATAAATAAATAAATTTATTAAAAAAAAAAAAAGTTCTCCAAACATCTAGTGGGTGAGACTAAAAAGTAAATTTAGCATATATTTTTCTGTGATTTTAAAGTTTCCAGTGAACGTGAAAAGGTTCCATTTTAAATTAAATTTTCATTCTTGAAATGATGGGATCAGTGGGGTAGAGTAGGCAGGTAGGTGTATGAAAAGACTGACAGCAGAATGTAGATTTGGTGCATGTTAAGATTTGCTAAATATTTTTGTTACTTGAAAGTTTTTCCCAAAAATCGGCCTTTATTTTTGAGTCTTCTTTATTTATTTCTTCAAATTATGTATCAAAAATTTTACTCAGATACATGTTAATTGATCAACCTCATTCAGAACATTCAGATGCAGATTTGGGGCTAGAACTCAAAACTGGGATACCAGCGATGTATTTTTAACAATGATACTTTCCTGAAATGCTGGTTACAGAGAACAGACATTATCCATTCATGTTTCTTACATTACCATAGCAATCAAAGTTTATTTATAGCATAGAGACCCCAGAAAAATTATACTGGAATATTTTAACATAAAACAATTTAAAATTTCTAAACTATTACACTGAAGCAACTGTCTTAATAGTTAATATTATCCCTCCCAACTATTACTTGTCTTATTTTCAATATTATAATTGTGTGATATTATTCAGGATTATATTAAGATCTACTATATTTACTATATATTTTGAAAATAGGAACATGAAAGAAATGCACTGAAATTTGAGTAAGAATCATTATGGGGACTTGTATCTATTTTATTTGTTAAATTTGAAGATCTAATTAGCTTTATTAGGCAATTCATGAATCAGGCAGTATCCCATGTAGCAACTAGAAGGGCACCCTCTAGTATCTATTGTTTTTATGAAAAATTTTCTCTTCCAATAAATAACCTCCTGTTAATACCTATTCTTTAGAAGATACATCATTATGTCAACTTTGCCAAATTTTGCCTCTTTAAATGACTTTAACACTAAGTATCACTGTTGACTAAATATTATAATAGTGTGGTTAATTAAAAAAAATTCTAACTTCAGTTTAGGTCTTCTTATTAAAATTAATAGTCTCTAAATGGTT
>NW_006773895.1:2279520-2295313 GCF_000442215.2 Lipotes vexillifer | reverse complement strand
TTCAGCAGATAACTTGCTTAAACCTTATAATAGCATTTTCTTCATTTGGGTTATTAAAGTAAAAATATAGCCATAATCAATGATAATATTAGTAACAAATAACTAAATTAAGTAAAATAAACCATATCCCTATATATTTTTATCTTTAAAGTTATCTTTGGAAATAGGATAGTGATCAATTACATTTTGGAGGTGAGAAAACTAGGTCAGACAGCAGTTAAGGGCCACTTTTGGATTGAACCCAGGTTTTTGAGGGTTCTATAAACCATGCACTGGTGGTGTTTTCTTTTCTCTAATCTGTTACTTTTGGTCATGAAAGGAAAGAAGGGATTGGTAGATTTGAGAAATTGCTTTTGGTAATGGAGGAGGGGGAAATCCAGTGACTTGTTCTGACCAACAAGCACTTATGGTTATGCTTCTTAGAAGAGAAGGATGGATGCGAGTGGAAACGGACTATTGGCAAATCTACTGGAGAGATGAAGTCATTAGCCATATGCAGGCTCATTAAGCTCTAATGGTGATCATAATCATCAGTGATTTGGAAGAATGGTGTCTCCATTCCCTTGAAAGGCTTTTTGTTTTGTAGGTTCCTTTTTATTCTGCTTCCTGAAACTCTATGCCAATTGATGTTTGCATGTTTCTGAAATGGCGATGAACCTTCTAATTGATTCTCCCACTACACGGTGCGCTGAGCTGGCAGGCGCCCCGCTGTCAGGTCACTTTCACATCACACCACCTAGGGCTGGCCAGGGAGCCATTCAAAGAGCAATGGGATGCCAATTATTCTCCTTCCTGGCATTTTTCATGAAAAATCTATCTCCTTTAGGAGAAGGGCTGCTAAAAGGGAATTGGGAGTTTGGTCCCATAACCACTGAGTTCCTGGACTAAAGGAAAGTTGAGAAACTGAAACAAATAAAATGAGGAGGTAGAATAAAAGCATTTTAGTTAATCAATAAATCTAGTGTTTAGTAGGTGTCATGCAATATTTTAAGTGCTTTACATCAACTCATTTGTTTATACTATGCCATAGCTTTGGGGAGTGAATACTATTATTTTTCCCACTTTGTAGATGAGAAAATTGAAGACCACCATGTCATAGCTAATAAATGGCAGAACCACAATTTGAGTTTAGGTTTGATCTAAAGCCTAGGTTTTTAGTCATTCTGCTATAGATGATAACAAAGATCCTCTTGAGTCTACCTTAGTATAGAATAGAAAGCTTCTAGGTATATACAATTATTTAACAAGCAGCAAAGCAAACGATGGTTGTGATTCATAGAAACAGAAATATGAGGCCATCCTCTATAAATCCTTTTATCCCACACATCCTCATCTGACACCACCTATGGTAGAAACAGCCTTCATGGGATGTTTTGTACATCTCCCTACTTCTATAGAGGAATGCATCCTAATAATTTCAAGTTTCATTTATGAAAATGACAGATCTAATTGCTCTCCAGTTGACTATGTGACTTGTGATGTCCTGGCATACTCCAGGGTAGGAGTCTCCTAAAATCCTAAGGATACTGTTGTATGAAATTGAGGTAGGTAGCCAGCCTTAAGCAATATACAACAAATAGCCTGCCTCTGAAGAGAGGGAACTCACAGATGTACTGTATTCATCCCTCAGCACTCCCCGGGATTATGAGTCCACCCTCTACTAAAAGATTACACAGGATCATAACTTAGAAACTCACCAGAGTAATAAAGGATAACACATTTACACAATGCTGGAATTCACACTATAATTAAATCCATTATGTCTTATTTTGAAATTAATCATTTACCTTATGAATCTATGTAGGCTCCATACTCTTCAGAACTAGTTGTGAGGTTCAGAGTAAGTGGTCTGTGACCTAGAAGGAAGACAAACAAATTCACGGTTCAAATTCAGCATGAAAAGAGCATCAGTAGGGGCTTCCCTGGTGGCGCAGTGGTTGAGAGTCCGTCTGCCGATGCAGGAGACACGGGTTCGTACCCCGTTCCGGGAGGATCCCACATGCCGCGGAGCGGCTTGGGCCCGTGAGCCATGACCGCTGAGCCTGCGCGTCCGGAGCCTGTGCTCCGCAAGGGGAGAGGCCACAACAGTGAGAGGCCCGCGTACAGAAAAAAAAAAAAAGAGCATCAGTAGGATTGAAGAGGATCCACATGTGTGTTAAATACTGTTTTGAGTCAGATTCAAATTATAAAGACATTTACCAGTTTGGAGGTTCAGAGAAGATAGAATTTAGATAACACAGAATATCAGTGTTTGTGCCCCTGTGCTTTAAATATCAGTTTAGACAAAAAAGTTAAAGAGTCTAAAATGATTCCTGGAACTGAACAGTGTAACTGAACCCAGGAGAGAGGAGCAGCCTGCCACCCACCTGGGGAAACTGGTTAATAAAAAGATCAATTGCACTCTTATCTTGTTAGTCATTAGACAGCCCATTGATACCACCTGCTTACTTTAAAAGTACAAGACCGCCATTGCAAAGCTGCCACATCACTTCGGAACCTCCTTTCTTTCTGCTCTAGTGATAGGAGGGAGAAGGCCAAACTCTGACCCTTAGAAGCGAAGCATCTGTTCCTCTGTTAAACGCAGATGTGATGGCAAATCAGAAAGCAAGTCTTTTCCCAGGGGAAGGGATAGTGCGTGGTTTCCTCTTCGACAAATATACCAGAATATGAGGAGTTTGTAAAGTTAATACTATTGTGAACTCAAGAAACATTTTTAATGTAAAAAATAAAATGGCAAAACAAAAAAAAAAGGCTCAGAGGATTTTCTTTCTTCTTCTGTCTTGAGGTAATTATATCTCTCAGATCTGAACTGGCTATATATTTAAAATACACAGATTATACAAATTTTTACTTGCTTTAATGGTCTGGGAGAACCACTGCCTGTTTTTCAGTTGTCAATATTCTTTTCCAAAAGCATAAGGAAAGGTTTACCTGTTTTACTTTAGTATTAGTTGCCAATGATTAATGGTTCAAAAGAACATTATACATTTCCTAAAGCAAAATAAGCACCTGCTTACCATGGTGGACAGGGAAGAAACTTTTTTTTTCAGTTGGTAATAGGATCTTTTTCCCCAGCAGTTATTGTCTAGTTCTCTTAGCTTCTGCAAACTCCAGCTATAAATAGGCCTCCCAACTTTTTTTTTTTTACCCCCGATACTACACTTAGCTAGGCATCAGATGTGTGATGGGAGGAATCCAGACCATCTAACCTTTGTAATGCTTAAGGGTTTGTCTTGCCAATTTTTTAAATTCCTGGTTAACTAATAGACACGAGATTAACATAGAAATGGTGGACATTTGATTTTGTGAAATTTTGTGAAAGAGGGATATTTTCATCTGTAATAAAAAACAATTTTCTTAGGATGGATTAACATTGGCTATCAAACTATGCCATCTTAAGAGGACAAAGGTAATTGAGTAATTGTTAATATTTGTAGTAATGAACATAGCTATTGAACTAATAACGAGATCTCTACTTTTCTGATAAACATTTATATTTGAAAATGCAGGGTTTGAGGAATTTTCAATATTTTCTTGAGAGTTCAGGCACATGGTATAAGTTTCAATGAACATCAAATATGACCATTTAGATGTTACAGAAATACAAATGAGTTCCTATATGTGTCTTTTACAAACAGAACATACACATTAACTTTGTGAATAAACCTAATGAGGTCAGCATTAACCAAGTGTAGTCAAATGTACAAAAGAAGTTATTTTTGCTAAAGTTCGAGAATGCCTTATCAGAATGTGACTTGATAGTCACCTTTGAATACCTTTTCTTACTGTTGAATAAAAATTCCTCTCCTCTTTGAAGAGAGTTACTCTTAGAGGAATATCTTCAAATTTTGAAGTAAGTTTCTCTGGTGAAATTTCCAAGTTCAAAATAATAGCATCTAAATAAACAAGTCAGATGTTTGAGTAACTCATTCCTTATGCAGTGGTGGTATTGTCACCAGCAAAGCTCACTGGGGTCCCCGGGAAAAATATGATGGGATCTTCTTGATAAGATCTAGCCTCTCCTTTGGGCTTAGTCTAGTTTCACTTGCCTGTAGGGGGCCTTGCACAGTGGTCTTGCACCTAACACGTCGGATTAGAGCTCCCAGAGCAGAACTGCAGTGTGCAGCTCAGTGATCCTCCCGCAGAAGCGCCGAGCACAACACTGTAACTGAAAATGGCCGCGGCAGGCCGTGCGCAGAGACGCTGCGCCTGGCCCTGCCCTCTGGAGCCTGAGAAACACAGCTCCGCCTGCCCCGCCCGTCCTGCCAGAGCTCCGCCCCCTCCCCAGGACAGACCCGTATACAGCAGCCCGGCCCACGGCGTGTCAGCAAGAGTGTGTATCTAGAGCAGCAAGTTCGCACTTCTCCATTTTTTGATCAAAGATAAAGCTTTCTTTGCTTCCAAACCGAACTCAGTCTTCGTCTATTGGCAGGAGCGACACCAGGCAGGAGGACTCTTGTTGGCCCTGACTGGATAGGGTGGGTAACAGTATCAGTATTAAAAAAATGAAAGGTCAGAGGGCTTCCTTGGTGGCACAGTGGTTGAGAGTCCGCCTGACGACGCAGGGGAACGCGGGTTCGTGCCCCGGTCCAGGAGGATCCCACATGCCGTGGAGCGGCTGGGCCTGTAAGCCATGGCCGCTGAGCCTGCGCGTCCGGAGCCTGTGCTCCGCAACGGGAGAGGCCACAACAGAGAGAGGCCCGCGTACCGCAAAAAAAAAAAAAAAAACTCTCACGGAGATGAGAGTAAGTAGCTGGAAATCTAACATTAAAAATTAGGGGAGATACTAGAGCTAGAGATTTGGGTGTCCTTCCAATGGATGAGATAAAGCTGTGGGACTGTCTATAATCATCAAAGGTAGGGGAGGAAGCGAGTCTCCATAGAAGTGGGCATCTAGGGAAGTGACATAATTAGGGGAACTGTAAGAGTTAAAGCAATTAGTAATAATATCAAACAGTTAAATACTGATGACTTTGTGATCAACACTGTTCTAAGCACTTTACAGCGGGTAACTTACTTCATTTTCACAACCCCTAGGAAATAGATTTTGTTATTAACCCTACTGCATAAATTAAAGAATGGAATTAGAGAGAGGTTGGTAAGGCCACACAGCTCATAGGTGGTAAAGATTCAAATCTAGAGAGCTTAGTCTCAGAGCCCCCTTCCTTAAACACTGTCCTGTAGCACCTCTCAGGTAGAATGAGTGATTTTGAAAAGAGGGTTGCTCTTATTAAAACAGAAACCCTACAGATTAAATTTAAGTGGTTAGGTTAGCAAAGAGGACATCTACAGGCATAGGGCCAAACTTGAGAATGATAGCAGCATGCACGAAATACAGGTGAAAGGGGGTTTTGGTACTAAACAAATGACTACATGCAAAATAATGTTGTTACACTTTTGACAAGTGATTGGAAGGAAAGTTACAGGATTCAGTGGGAGTCTACAGCAAGGGGTCCTAACCTATTTTATGCAAGGTACGGGGGTTGCTCTCAGGGAAGTCTACCTTGAGAAAGGGACATTTAAACTGAGACCTAAATCTGGGGTAGGAGTTAGCAGCACAAAGAAGGAAAAGGAAGGCACTCCAAATTCAAGGGCGCTTCAGCACGAGGAACTTACAGGATTCCAGGAGTAAAGAAATTCAGGGCAAAGATAAGAAAAAAAAAGGCCTTAATCAGCAGGAGGAACTTACAGGATTCCAGGAGTAAAGAAATTCAGGGCAAAGATAAGAAAAAAAAAGGCCTTAAAGATTTTGAACTTTATCCTAAGAGTAATGGGAAGATATTGAAAGGTATTAAGCACGAGAGAGATAAATTAGGGCACAGAGAGTTCAAGTAAACTGCCCAGTATCACAGCTACTAGTTGACTGAGACAAAAAGAAATCCAGCTCATCCCAGTTCCAAGGCTCTTCCTCTCTCAAAACTATATCACTGTCCAGACTGGGCTGCAAAATGTTTATCAACCAGCTCTCTGGGGAAAATTGATGATTTGCAGCATTTTCTGATGTAAATGGTATAAATACCATTGCCGAGTTCCAACTACTAACAGGAAGTTATGGAAGCAGAGTTGGGGAGGAATGCTCCATATCATACCATTATATGGTATTTCTAAACATTCAGAGACAATGGACCAAAATATCCTCAAGAACACACAAAAAAAATACAATGTACTACAATAATTAGGAAGTGATGAGTTCTGTGCATTTATTACCTTTGTTTTTAATATAATGTATTTAATTCAAAATTTATACAATTAATTATTAATAGTGGCTTTCTGGGGAGACAAACAGCTTGCCAAATACCTGAAAATTTAATAATAAGATCTCCTGACCAGGTACAAGCTGACGCCAGCACACCACAGTTACCACCTCGAAGAGCCATTTGAGCCATTTCTTGGTATTTTTAAAAAAATTTTCCTGCTTTTGTTTTGGGAGATGATTCCCAGCATCTTAGATAAAAGCTCACTCATGTCTTTGCACTTATCTCATTGTGTGGATCATTGTGCATATCCAGTGAAAATAATTTTTGTTTTTTCCCAAACAGACCAAGAGTAGAGGGAGAGTTTAGCTCCTGGGAGGCAGTGCTGTGCAATATCCTTCAAGGGGGCACCTGGTGACAAATAGCAAACATTTCTGGCTGACTCCTCACCTTTGCTTCCAAATAGTTAGGAGAGCAAGTTTCTGATTTCAAATACAAATTTATAACTGTTAAACTGAAGCTAAACTTACAGTCTCTGTATCTATTACCATTCAGTCCTGTTATTGTCGGGCAGCCCCCTCTTTAGGAAAACCATTGGGCCCTAAAATAAAATGTTCAGAAACATGTAGATGAAAAGCTCTCAGACTTTGGCAGTGTTACTTGAGTTGCTCTGGCCTCAGAAGGGACAATCATAATATTTTTCTGACTGTCTTCTCTTGATTTATAATTTGAATCTCCATAAATGATAATAGAGAGGGCAATTATCAAAGAGATGGAAAGGGCAATTATCATTAAATTGAAAACACATCACACATTCAACAGGATGAATGACGGAGCTAAAAACAGATTTTGTGGATCTTGCAACTGTTCCAAAAGAACTTAATGGAAGCAACCTCATCTCTCCCCACCTCCTCCAATTAACCAGATGACTTTGGGTATATTTTCCTTTTTTTTCCTTGGATGTTAACACAAGGCCTGTTAATCTAATCTGCCTGAATACTGACACTACTTATGATATGTAAATTTATGAGACTAAACCAGTTGCTGTTGGCCTAGTGTGAAAAAAAACTTTTCTTTTTTTTGTAAAAACAGTAGAGAAAAATTAGTTCTCTTGTTTGTACATTTGTGATTCCAGGAGACTGCAGATACCCGTCTCATCTGTTCTTAACTTGCAATGAATTTTTTAAAGTGAGGCAACATGGTATTTTCATTCATGAGGTTAAATAATAGACTGGACATTGAAATTCCCATAAAGGGCTTTGGTTTGGTTAGATAAATTGAACACATTATGATCCAATCTCTAGGCATTAGTTATCACTCCTACAAATATAGAAGTAACAGGTAAATGTTTATGATCCTTTCATGGAGAATTCTTACCATTTGGATTTACTATTTTAAGGAGTGAAATTATAGATATTCTTTGGAAGGGATAAGATGTGAAAGGAGAAAAAGAATTACTTTTATCAGCACATCTGCATAATGAATGTCAATATCTGTGACATGAATGTCAATATCTGTCTATATGAAGCTTTATATAATCTGATCAAATCATATTCTGATAGGAAACACAAAGGGTTTCCCCCTTTTACATTAAGTGTGGTCCACAGAGCAGATAAGCTCTTTGTAATATATGGATCATGAAGAAACTAAATATGGAGTGATGGAAATGCTCCGATGAATTTAATTTATATTTATTTCAGCTGGCTTCTGCTTTCCCCATGCTGGTTCTTGACAGAGCCAATCACCTACCATTGGTTAATTCTTAATCAGATTAGGTTTGTTTACTTGAGAACAAAGAACCATGAGATGATCCCAGCACAAGTGGCTATACTTTTAGTAACAGAGTTCAGACATTATGGTAATAGACAAAAATGTAAGGAAACACAGTTCAAATGAAAGAAGGAAACAACACTAATATTTACTAAACACCTATTATTTGTCAGATACATTAAATACATGTAACTTTAATGTTGCCACTGTCTGACATCAAACCTGTTAGTGAGTCTGGTATTCATATGCCCTCCCCAGCCCAAAGACAAATGAATTTAATTTTACTATGCTATACTCTGTGACTTCCACAAATACATTCTCCTTCACGCTGGAGCCCCGAGCTGTGTCTGCCATGTGCCCATTCTGGTGCTTTGTTGCTTGGAGAACAGAATATATGCTGTACTGTCTAGCTGCCAGCAATATACAACATTAGTGCTGAATATTTTCCTTTTAAAGACATATGATTCTCTATTGCATCATTCTTTTCTCTAGCTTTCATCTTCCACATGTCCTAGAGCAGTCTTTCAATGTAAGAAATATTTGACAACTCCTAAACAAGAAAACAGACAAAATTTCCGTCCAATTTACCCAGTATGAATTTATATAAGTATATGTGTGTGTAAGTATACGTGTATGTACCTATAAATTGCCCATATTGAATTGATTACACATACAAATATCTGTTTTGAGGAAGTAAATTCTTATGTTTATCATAATTCATCTTGGTCAATAATATTTTGAAATACTAAGAGCTCTATAAAGCAAGGTGAAATGTTTTTTCTTTAAAATTCCCCAAAGTTCTGAGTGTTCTGAATTTGTTGAACTCTCAGCAATCATCATCTGTTGATTAAGTAATTTACTTTTGGGTATCCTCAAGGAGGGGGTTGGAGCTGGGGAAATTCCCCTTGAATTCTAGGAAGTTGTTCTTTGGACATGATGTTTACTTCCTTTGATATCACAATTTCTCTTGATAAATGTAAACATTTATTTTTAACATGGTTGTTCAAACTTATTTAATATTCTGTTTCAGTTCCTGTGCCAAATACTTGTGGAGTAGAAAGGTCAATTTATGGATCAATATGCTCACTGTTTGAATGTTGAGTTAGTAGAAAGTGAACTTAATATTATTTTAATATTTTTAATGTGCTTGAAACGTAAGAAGTGCTTTCGAAAAATAAAAATCGCAAAGCTATCCACTCTAGTATAAAGTATAACAAAATTCATGTCAATAAAGTTTCTGTATCATTAATATTTTGGGGGATTGGTACCTTTTTATCAATTATACCTAGTCTTTTTGTTGAAACCCTTTGTCAGCTATACATAATTTTCACAGAAATCCCATGAGGTATGCCTTGTTGTCTGATTTTACAACTCAGAGAAGTTAAAAAACTTTTCATGTCAGGCAGCAAGCAAACAGCAGAGTGGGGAGTTAGAGCCAGAGCTCTCAGGTTCTAAGGCCTGCGGATGGAAAAATGTAGTTTTCTAATTGTGCCAATTGTGGACAGCTATTCTAGAGGCAAAGTTGTCTTTGTTCGTGTATTTTGTACTTCCTAGGACAGTTTTAGTTAAAAACTGCTACAGATAAAAGATGATATTGATCTTAATTAAAAAAAATAAATCAGAATGTCAAACTCTGCTCATAATCCTTCCCCAGCCCCAAGTGAACTCCCGTTTTTCACAACCAAACACCTTAAATGTTTGTTTCCTCCAATTCTATATCCACTAGGCGTTCATTCACTTTTCATTCTTTCACTCAACAAATATTTATGGTACTTTCATTATATACCAGACATTTTTCTAGGCCCTGAAAAAACATGAAGTCCCTATGGTTGTGAAGTTTATACTTGGATGGGAGAGAGAGAAAATAAGCACATACACGCAAACATAATTACAAGTAAGGTCAAATAATGATATATGCAATGAAGAAAAATAAAATGGGAAAGGACTTAGAAAATAATAATAACTAACTTTTATTGAAAACAGTGTCAGACACTGGTCTAAGCACATTACGTGGATTAACTCATTTAATACTCACAAAACTCTAATTCATTTAATTCTCACAATTAATTGGTAGATATTGTATTTGTGGTGGATTGGAGATGGGACCAAATTATTAACTATTCCTCGAACTGAGAGGTGGACTTGAAGTCCTCTCCCTTTGAATCTGATCTGGCCTTAGTGACTTGCTTGATGAATAGAAAGAGGCAGAAGAGACAATAGCCTGGGTCTGAGCCTAGCTTTTAAGGTGACTGGCAACTTCTGTCTTGTTCTGTCAGAGCCCTGCTCTGCCATGTAAGAAGTCAGACTAAGGCTTCCATGCTGTGACAAAGCCCAAGCCGCAAGGAGAGGTCAGGTGTAAATTGAGACCCATGAGAGCTCCCAGCCTGCGATTAGCATGGGAATGAAACAGCCCCTGAATCCTTCAAATGACTCCAGTTGCTATCTGATTGCACCAGGATGACAATCCCCAAGTGAGAACCACCTAATGGAGCCTAGTCCATCCATGGAAAAGTGAGATACAATAATAAATAGTTGTTTTGAACTACCGAGTTTTGGGGTGCTTTGTTATGCAGCAATGAATAATTGGAACAATTATAATCTTCCTTTTATAGAAGAGTAACCAAGGGAAAGAAGTGTTAAGCAATTTTCTGGCCAAATGGTAGAATCTGAATTCAAACCCAGGCAGACTGACGCCCAAGCACCATTTAAAATTCTACCCTTCACAGCCCTACCCTTAGACTGAGATCTGCATTCCCAGGGTACCCCTGATGAAATTTGGTAGTTGCCTATTAGTTGACATTTCATTTTCTCCACTGAACCACAGTGCTTAAAACTCAGGGCACACTGCCATTGGAATATGATTGCCCAGCTGGTGTGCTTGTGCAAAGGAACCTTGTGGTGTCCTTCGCCCCAGAAGTATTATGTTTTCTATGACCTTTTGTGGATTGGAATCTTAAGAAAATATAAGGAGGATATGGAGAAGTTTGACCTTGTGCTAATCTATAATTCTTTCATTGTGTTGTAAAATTATGAGAATTATTCAAGTAAAAATAAGAAATTGCATGGTATTTTGATTAAAGAAAAGGAGCATGAGGTAATTTGGTTAAATTAAAGGGCAAATAATGGTCACCAAATCAAATTTCTTGGCATGCAAATATGTCACATCCCTTGTCTAATACACAGAACTGATATTTGGATGGGAAAGGAATAAACGGATGTCTGTAGCATGATAGCATTAACCAGCTAGTCGCTGAGCCAGATGTTCCTTCCTCAGCAAGGAAGGACAGATAAAAGTACAATGTGCCAAGCAAGTCCACAGTACAAGTTTCCAAAGACGTTTTTCCTTAGGGTATTTACAGTTTTGTTTAGCTGTTTCCATTCTGAAGACTTTGTATACACAACAATAGAACAGCTCTTAATAGCTCAAAGGAAAGAACTTTATAGATGCTGCTGCAAATGTTCCCCCCTCAAGTGTTCCAGGGGAAACTCCTGGTACTCTTGAAACTTTCCTGTCAGACTATGACACAATCCAGTGCCTTTTCCAAGCAGGAAATATGATGTTCCAAAGACAACTTGACTTCCTGTTTGAAAATGGGGGTGGAAGGGTGAGGTGAGGGGACAAAACAGTCACGGTCTAAGTATACTTGATTCATAGACTCACTCACAAATACAAACAAGTTAATTTTGTTAAGAACACATGCTAACATTTCACTTCAGACAAAATCCCAATCATTTATTCTCCTCTGGAGTACTTCTTATGCATCCTTGAGTTTTTAGAAGTTCAAGTGCTGCATAAAAAATCAACATAATTACAGAAAGCAGTCCTCAAACAAGAATATCCTGTTTTGTTTCCTGCATACTCACTGGGGTGGCTCATCTGAATCCTTGACAACATCCAACTCCAAGAAGAAAACATCAAGACTGCTTGCTGATCTTGGTTTTTACATACAGCTCGTCAGCAGTAGGGCTGCTGTAAGCCAATGTGTAAGCCGACAATCACCCTATTGTTTACTTTCCCGTCAGAAAAGCGATGCTGCTCTTCTTTACCGTGTATGGTCTCTATAATCCTAATAGTCGTGTTCACTCAGTAGTAAGCCCAAATATATGTTTCCCAGAGGAGTTTCAAATACATGAGATAGATTAGCATCTCTGTGGCTTGATGCAATCTGTGACAGATTCAACAGTAATAAACATCTTCGAGTGTGGTCAGTATTAAATTATTTGCTGAAGACCAATTTTGTTCCTGAGGTAGAAAAAAAAATTAACAATAACTTTTGGGTAGTAAATACACTGGCTGAGAGAATATTACAACAGTCCTGAACCTCTTGCCCCCTCGGCATTTCATTCTGTGTTAAGAGAGGAAAAAAGCCCAATTGTGTGCTGATGAATTAGAAAACTTCATGGACATTCAAGAAATACACATGCCACTACAAATTAACCATTAACACCGCAAGGTATTCATCCTTTCTGTCAGATTCTCTGGGAAGTATGCCTTATTAGCACTGAAGCCCAAAGAAGTAATATATCAGTCCACATTCACTTATCCTAAAAAAAAAACAGGCAATCTCAGTTCTGGAAAAATAGTGTTTTTCTTCCCATCCCTATTTCATTCCTAAAGCTGAAAATCACCAAACGAAATCCCATTTCTTCTCGGCTTCCACTTTGCCTCTGTGTTTACCATGGGATGCGGTTTTGCATTTTAAATCAGTTCCATCATAACCCTTAAAGTGATCACAAGGCTGCTAATTCTTGGTCTCCAGTTTCCAGCCCTCCCTGACTTTGCAACTTTGAATTTGAATAGGACCAGAAGACTCTCTGGGGGCCACATTTGTGGCCCTTGAGAAGCAGCCTCTCTACTGCTTTCAGCTGGTTTCCTGGCATGTTTCATGGGGATTTGTGGTGAGTGGCAGCTCTGGAATCACTTTTCATTCTGTCAGGTTGTGGTTAGGCTTAGTGTAGTTTCTTTGTTATACTGGCCACTACTAGTCAATTCCCTTGAAAATATCTGGTTTTCTCTTTTTCCCTTAAAGAAAAAAAATAAAAAATAAAATAAAAGGCAGCTCCAGACTCCCTACATTTTCCCCCAAACAGAAACACATAACAAACACGATATCCCTTGGAAATTCTAGGGGGAGACCAAGAAGGGGGAGAGGACCAGATGGTTCTCAACATCCCAATTTAATTTTGATGTCAGTCTATAAAAGATCTTGGGAGGGCCCAACTTCCTGTACCTGTTCTGCGGGGAATGCTGTTTTATTAAAGAATCAGGGACAAATTTTACTACCACTTTTTCATGTTAAAACAAAATAAAATCAACCAAACATATAAAATGTGGACTTTTGGAGCACAGTGTTTCTTTTCCTTTCCGAATAAACCTGGGAAATAAGAAGTACCAAAACTAGTAAAACAAATCAAAGAAATGCTTATAAGCGGGTTAAGATGGGGTTCTCCACAGACACAGGAGGATTGGCACTTTCAGCACATATCCTCTTAAGCCAGGGCTGAACTGCTTTATATTTCATGAATTAGTTTGGGGGGGGGGAGAGAACAACATAAGGGGGCCAACGTCTTATATTGCCAAGTTACGCTATTAAAAAAAAAAAATCCCAACTAACATTGAAATCTGACATCATGTTAATATCAGTAGGGGGTAGGAGGAAGGAGGAAAGCCATAATCTTAGAATACAAGACAGGTTTTTCAAGAATGAAGAACTGGCAACTTGTACACCGACATGCCGCAAAGGCCTTCAGAAACAGCCAGTTCCTGAAACAGGCCAAACCCCTTCCCACTGTACTGCCTTCACACCAACCGTTCCTCTGATTGGAAGTCTATTCCCTGGGACACGGGCAGAGCTCTCCACTCAGATCCAACCATGAGGCGCAGGGTTTCTCTAACCACAGGGTTGAAAGCCCCTTTCCTAGACCCCATGCCAGCAAACCCTCTCTTTTCCCACTTGCATTCCTCTCCATTCCCATTCCTCTCCATTTCCTTACTGGGCTGTAATGTCTGTCCAGTACTCCTTACTACCTGACTATACATTATTTGTTTGCTTGTTATTTATCTTCCCCATTAAAATATAAAATCTATGAGGTCATGGGTTTCATATCCTTTGTTCACTTCTTTTTCTCCACTACCCCAAACATTGCCTGGTACATGTGAGGTACTCAATACAGGTTTGCTTCATTTGTATTTGTGTGTAATTGCATAGTCCTTATTTTTCTCATTTTATTGTGGACAAGGAAAAACGTCCACAGTGCCTGCTCTGTTTGGTATATGGAAACCATTGTTTTAAGAAAGAGACTGAAGAATCCCTCAGGCATAGATCAGGGCACAACCTAAGGAAGAAGACATTTGGTGCAGGCATTCTTTACTGCGTCCGATTTTGAATAGCAGGAGTGAGAGTTCTGTTTCTTAGGACTGGCAACAAACTGATAACAGGCTGAGGTCTGGCCAGATTACGTACTGATTTAAGAATAAGGAATATTTCTAGTAACACAGACTTAGGCTGCACTGTACCCTCTTCCTCCCTCCTGAAATTACTGTTATGTAGATTAGGTATGGCTCCTTAGTACCTCTTAAATTGTGCATGCATTTTTTAAAAAATCAACAAGAGAATGTTTACCTATTATAAGACTGCAAATACCTATTAGATTAAAAGAAAAAGAAAGTAAAGAAGCAGCAGCCTTCAGGTGAAAGCACAATTAACTATAATCTCTCACAATTATTCACTGCGAAGTAGTGGAACCGAGAAGTTAGGTCGCAGACAGATGTTACAGCTGTTTTTTTTTTTTTTTGCGGTACGCGAGCCTCTCACTGCTGTGGCGGAGCACATGCCCCGGACGCGCAGGCTCAGCAGCCGCTCCGCGGCATGTGGGATCTTCGCGGACCGAGGCACAAACTCGTGTCTCCTGCATCGGCAGGCGGACTCTCAACCACTGCGCCACTAGGGAAGCCCCTTACACCTGGTTTTGAAATGCATTATGGATAGTTCACAAATATAGATAGTAGGTTTCAAAAGTGTACGTTCCAAATTTTTGTGCCATTTGTGGTCCTGGGTAGGTGGTTCAGATTTTTTTCTGAAAAATATCTCTTACTTAGAGGCATGTGGTGCTCATTTTGGCATAGATATTTTTCTCTTAAAAAATAGAGAATGAGCCCAAATGTACCTAATGCAAGTTTGCACAGACTTTTCTTTTTTGTTTTTTAATTTGGGTCCGATATCTGCTCTAGCTGCAACACTTCTGAGTAGGAGTAACAGGTAGTAATAAGACAGTACACAGATACGTGAGATCTGGCAGTTGGTGAAGAAAATGACAGTTTAGAGTACTTGTGTGTGTTTGTGTGACGTACATATATGGTAGGGTCCATGTATATTGGTTATTATAACGATGAAATTAATGGAAACTGTAAAAATGTAGATCACTTGAAGTTCCCTTCATTTTCCCTTTCTGTCTTTCTCTCTCCCTCTGTCATTCTTTTATGCTACAGAATGGAATGGAGCTGGGGGAATCTAGAAAGCCTCTGCTGATTAATCCATCATACTTTGACAACTGAATTCCCAGAAACAGAGTATTAGACTTTCACACAAAGTGACGTTTTGACTGGAATCTTTCAAGGTCAAGCCTGTGAGGTTCGGAGAGGAGGACAACCCCATGGTGGGTCCTCAACTAATGGTAGCTTCTAGGGTAGTTTCTGTTTATTGCCCCCATTAAGAAACCAAGGATTTCAATTTCCGACCAGCCAGTTCTACCATCTCAATACTATCTCAACCGTTATGTCAGAGAATGTTTCGTAAGAAATAAAGACTGACAGCCGTCGTGTAGACTTT
>NW_006773895.1:2271389-2279510 GCF_000442215.2 Lipotes vexillifer | reverse complement strand
GTCGTGTAGACTTTTACACTGAAGGGGCAGAATAAAAATGTTAAGTGGTTTTAAAAAAATCAGGAAAGTGAGATTTTGGGGCCATCACCCAGCCGATAAACTTGTCTTATTTTAGATTGTACATCATAAAGATTAAAAATAAAACCCAAGCTTAAGTACATTGATATTTGAAATAAGAACATTCATTTACTTTTCAAAACTGCCCCAGCACAATGACAGAGGCAGTTATTTTTGGTAAAAGTGGATTGTGGACAGAGTAGCTGGCGAAAATGCTTGTAAGTATTCATGTTAGGACAAAAACCTTCCTGGCACTGAGAAATCTCGATTGGTTTTTCAGCTGCACTGTGGTTTATTGTGTGCTCTAAATCAGCTCTAAGACTACACTACATACCATTGTGTCTGTTAGAAAATCATTATGGTGCAATTAAAAGCAATGTTGTTTCACAGACAAACATGGAATTTTCCTCCGTGTCTGATGGCTGCGCACTTCCTTTGTGCCTCTTGTGATTTGTACACTTGTGATGGTCAAGAGATACAGCTGTCGGGAAAACACTCAACAGATGGCAGTTGCGAGGTGATGCTTCATCCCTTTTTTGGATGCTCTCTGACACCTGAGCGCGGGACTTCCTTAAATGCTGGTGTGCCGCTGACTGTTTTGAAGAAACATGGGTCTGGAATGTTCAGTGACAAAATTCATCTTGCCCCCAGAATGAAGAGAAATTGAAATGTCCTTATGATATGAAATGTGCAATATAATAGTAAAATGTATTGTCCTTGGAAACTTTTTAACTATTCCAATTAAGAACGGCTATGAAGAGAGCCTGAAGCGTTGGTAGATAGATAGATCTCTTTCTTCAGGGGGAGAGTGAGGCAAGATCAATCAGTTCTTTCATTTTTGTAAAGCTCTTTAAATATTGGCTTTATATATTTTTAAAAAAGAGCAGTTTAACCTTGGCTGCAGTAATGACATGACTTGTTGAATGACATAGTTGCAGATGCAATTAATCTAAGTGGTTTAAGAATTAATTAAGTGGTTTCTTTTTACATTTTAGGTAGCATTTTAACATGAAGCACTTAAGCTTCTATCTTTATTACTTATACAATACGAATGAGTGTATAACATTATTATGAGAATAAGAAAATAAGAGGAAGTTGATCGACAAAGATACAGAACTATGTGCCGCACAATGCTTGTAATTGTGCTAGATCTTTCAGTATTCAGAATCTGAGTTACTGATTCTGTATGACTGACATGTTTCTTCCTCCCAAGTTTATACAAACCCTTTCAGGTTCTAGAGTCTTATTTCTGCCCAGTGAACATTCTGAGCTATCTGGATGTATACATTTTAACACGATGACAAGACAGTGTTGAATAATAGGCATATGTTCTGCTTCTGTGTTCTAGAGAGTATTCTGAGCATACCTGCCTGCCAGCTCAATGCCCCCTCCAATGCTGCTAAATAATATCTGGCTATCTTTAGTTTGACCTGAATATGAGTATAGGCTTATAAAATCTCAAAAGCAGCCAACATCTCAAAAGCAGCAGATAACCATGTCCTATAGCATTAAGTTTAATTTTGTCAAAATTGTTGTCTTTTCTTTTTGTGTTACAAAATCATGTCCAGCAGTTCACAAAGATTTATATTTCTTCTCAAACACGACACTCTGACATTTTCTGTTTGTCTATTCATGTCCCAGAAGAGGTAACCACATGCTATATATGTTTTCTGTTAATATATTTGCAAGTTGGTCTTACTGGTTGGTCTCAGAAAGATTTCTAGTGGATAAAACATGTGGAATGAAAAGCTGTAAAAAGAAGTCTTTTTAGTAAATGCATAGCAGGTCAGGGAACAGGGGCAGAGGTTGTAGGAAACATGATAAACTATATAGTATAGCTTTGAAACACATTTTATGTGTTTTGCAACAAAAATAACATTTCACTTATTCTAAAACTTTAATATATGCCAGGTATTATCATAAGTATTTTACATCTTTTATTTTATTCTCACACATATGTGAGATCAGCATTATTATTCCCATTATACTAATGAGAAAACTGTGGCACAGAGCTGATAAATAATTTGCATAAGGTCCTGCAATAAGATGGTCTTTCAGGTCCTTATAATTTCTTACAAGAGTATACTTGTTTCTTCCCTAAACAAAATACAATTTTGTGCACGTAAGATATTCCATGATATTCCTACTGGATGTAGGTGCTAATTAATAAAGAAATGAAAAAATAGATCTATTTTTATAATAAAATGTATCTATATAGCTTTTAATACAGTTCCTATAAAAAAGTTTGATGGATATAAAAATGTGTGCTCTTTTGAAGGATTCAGACTTTTTTTTTTTTGGCCACATCACACTACTTGCGGGATCTTAGCTCCCCAACCAGGGACTAAACTCTGGCCAGCGCAGTGAAAGCGTTGAGTGTTAACTGCTAGATCACCAGGGAATGCCCAGATATTTTTATAAGTTGAGTATTGGTAATTTTCCCTCAAAATTTAATTTGTTTTCTGATTGATATAAAGACAATTTCATGACATCCTTCAATAGAAGTTAAAATATAGCTCTTCCTTTCATCTGTTGAGTGAAATAAGTCTGTAAGTAAGGTTACTGTACTAAGTAAATTTTAGAGACCCTCTTTCTATTGTCTGTAGAAGGTAATATGTTCCCAGTTGAGCCAAGTGTGGGAATGACCTGACAGGACACATTTTCAAAATAAGTGTACCATAAAAATGATTGGTAGAACATATTCCGTGCAATTAAACTTTATGTTTTCTCCCCAGATTTTGTAAGCAGGAACCTCTGTTTTCTTACACCAAAGATAGATGACTAATTGTATACCTAAAAGTGAATCCTAGATTTTCATTTGTCTTTTATTCCAGTACTATGTAATCAGGGCAGGGGAAAAATTGTTAGTTAAGATGCTCTACGGTTACCTCCAGTATCTACTATCTACTATCTTGCCACAATACTGGCTTCTAGTATGACACTGGAATGACAGCTCAAATACTTACGTGGACAAGACAAATCCACAGTGGAGCAAAGCACCATGAAAGCACATGCAGCAATGAAGACAAAGAAAGACCATTGTCTTATAGTAACTGCTTACAGTTGTGAATATATTACTATGAATCTAAGCCATGATGGGAGTGGGATATTATAGTTATAATTGCTATTAGAGATTCTTCTCCTGCCTACTTCAAATAGATAAGAAGAGTCTAATTTTTTTAACAGTTCTGAAGCCTTATTTTATGGTATCCATTATTGTACAATTTTAGATTTGAACCAGTATGAGCTTTATCTCTAGTTATGATGTTCACATCCCCATAAGTAAGAGGACAATCAATAGTAAAAGGGAACCAGCAAACTGTAGTCTTTGCAATAAATCTAAGGTATTAGGTGGGCATAATTTAAACAGCTGTTTTTCTTTTCCTGAAGAATAAACACATAATAGGAGGAAAAATTAAGCTCTAAAGGGATTACACATTCCTAAATATTTTATAGCTGGGTTAAATGCAATGTTGTGCTTTAGTTCCACCACTGAATATTTGCTGATGATCATTTACTCACCAACTGAAAACCCAAAAGATGTTATTTGAGGTTTTTGGTGTGGTTTCAGCTTCAGATCTTCTGTCAGGGTCTCACTGTGTGATTGGAAAGAGCAACTCTTTGCATGTAAGAATACAGATGCGGGTGATTTAAGCAGGGAAACGTACCATCGTGTTTTGACTCAGCTGATACTTAATGATTTACCATTTAATGTAGTTCATCTTTCATAACCCTGAGTTCAAACAGAAGCACCTGCTATTAGGGATGCAATAGTATTGAACTTCCCACCAATGACCTAGGAGAGCTTTTTTGTAGTTTTAGATACTGGACCCATCTGGCCTTTCCCTTAACCACGACCACTGAAGGAGAGAAACAGTTTACTTCCCATCAATGGAGACCTGGACAGAATGTATAATTATGCCAGATAAAGATTTTCAAATCAAAACTCCTTGGGTTAACATCACTCTGCTGCATTGGGAGACAAAACAATGCACTTTATCTCATTACCGAAACAACAATGAGAAAACTCAGAAAGCACATGAAAAATCATGCTGAGCTGAAATCAGTTATAAGGGTAGGTGTGTCCCTGGTTTCAAACTTGGAAGATAAACTTATTTTCTTATAATTTCAATTTGCTTTTATTAGTGTGGAGGCTTTTTGGTAAGGCATCTGAAAAGGCCTCCTCTCCCTGATTTTAGAAAATATCTAGGTAGGTAGAGATATAGATATTTAGATAGGTGGATGGATTGTTAGATAGAAAGATGATAGATAGATAGATAGATAGATAAAGTACTATTAAAAAAAAAGCCTTTTGGGCTTCCCTGGTGGCGCAGTGCTTGAGAGTCCGCCTGCCGATGCAGGAGACGCGGGTTCGTGCCCCGTTTCGGGAAGATTCCCACATGCCGCGGAGCGGCTGGGCCCGTGAGCCATGGCCACTGAGCCTGCGCGTCCGGAGCCTGTGCTCCGCAAATGGGAGAGGCCACAACAGTGAGAGGCCCGCATAACGCAAGGAAAAAAAAAAAAAAAAAAAAAAAAAAAAAGCCTTTCAAAAAACTAAAGTAAGAGATAGACATCTAATGAGATTGAAGTCTTTTGGAAGAAGGATGATATCCAATATGCTGATGAGAATTATGGTATAAATATTATCAAATAGAATGGTTTAAATACATTTTTTCTCTTCAAAGCATTGTTTAATTTAAAAATCTGTTTTCACTTTGACATCATTGGTAAGCAGTTGAAAAAGCAAATTATAGGCTAGGTAGCTCCTCTTTTCTGTCTTTTTTCCCCCCTTGTTTGGGTAAAATTCAAACATCTGTAAATTAGGATTTACAAGGAAGGAAGAGGATTATAAACTTTCATTACAATTACAGGCTCATCAGACAACAACTGTTGTCTAGTTATAACTGTATCTAATCCCTTGACTGCTTACAGTAGAGAAAGAATATTTTTCTTTTCCAACAATATTCGTAAAAGATAGTGAAGGCAATTAGACCTTCACTGTGAGATGTTTTCACTGTGAGAAACATACTTCAGTGGTGTCCCCTCTGATGGAATTTGATGGACTCAGACTACTGTATGGGTCCCTTCTATCTCACTGAAGAATTTTTTGCTCATAAGTGAGAGTCAGGTCTTTCCTCTAGAGATTTTCCTATTTTAAGTTTTGTTTTTTTTTTTTTTTTAAGCTTTGCCCATGGTTCAAGAGCATTTGTATTTACAACTCTATGCATTATTTGAAAATACTGTCCTAGAGATATTTATGCATTTTCCAAAGTTTGATGATGCTTATAATTTTGGGTTTGTCATTCAGCAAGTAAATACAGAATTTGCATAACATTTATAATTATGCAATTATGCCATTTAAAAAGATAAAAGAGATTTTCTGTATGAGGAAAAGGCTTTGCTGAAAAGGAAGCAGTCAAAAGTATAAAAGTGCTTTACCTTACACTTTACCATCATTGTAAAGTTGTTGATAGAAAGTTCCTTTGTCCTCTTTTGAGGTGAGTTCCATTGCCTGATCTGCTACTGGTGCAGTGCATAGGATTCCTGGATTCTCAGACTCATCATTATTTGTGGAGAAAACCTTTCAGTTGTTCATTTATTTGTAGCATTTAACAGACTCCATGTGAAGAAATGGATAAATTAATGTAGGGAATTGGGCCAAAATTATCATGATTTCATTTAAAAAGGAATGATCAAAGTGTACATTTTATTTTCACTTGGAACTGTTTAGATAAGTTGCCACGAATTGGAAAGCAAGTGTAAATGTATCAGACTCAACAAGTTAGAAAGTTTGATTTATAATACTACCTAAATTCATCCTTTCAGCCTGAATACAGACAGGTATTTTATGAGATTTTTATTTCCCTATTTGCTCAATTCCAAGATTTATGAGAGTTCTAATTTGAACCATGGCAGAAATGCCACCACAGAAACAGTGGGGGGCTTTCTCCACAACATTTTATTATAATTGTTTCCAGGCCCCAGGGCATACTATCATGTGGAAGTATGTATTTTAAAATGGTGTTTCAAATTTATTTAGCCTTTTAAACTTTTAAAGTAAAAATCTATTCTTTTTTAGTTCGTTTTTAGAGGGGGAGTTATTCTGGTTCATTCTCTTTTGATTAGCCTTGGCATATTTCTTGGTTAGCTCTTGTTGGACACTACATTTTCACAAATAGCCAGAATAGATTTCAGTGTTCAGTGAGCTAGATTATTCATATTATATGAATGTGGTTAGAGCACTCAATGAAACTAAACATTTCATGATTGTCTATTATTATGAGCTGTTTCCAAGTGAGCTTCTTAAAATACTTTTTAAAGGGGAAAAATAAAAGTAAATGTGATATTGTCATACAAAGAAAGTCTCTAAATAATGCCACATTTGACTTGAGGTGGCTGTTAGGGTTAATATCAATGGAAATTTCCTAATGTAGCTTAGGGACCATTGATTTATCTTAAAAAAAAAAATCACCAGATCACACAATGACAATATTCAAATTAGAAAATGTTAAAAATATATCAAGTCTTTTTAAAGAAATGACCTATCAACCTTAGACGTAAGAAAACCATGTCTGTAACTCAAATTATGAAATAACAAGCCAACATTTCTGTGAGAGAATGGTAGACTCTAACACAACAAGTAGAGGCTAGTCATAGTTTTTCTATCTACCCTGTGACCTTAAATAATGTCACTGTTCACATCCCATGGTGTGATATCATAATACTAAAGGTCTTGTAGAGAAAAATAATCCACTCAAAGAGGTTGAAGTAAGGTATTATTGATATAGGAAGGAAAATAGATACACTTCTCTTACTTACACGATTCTAAATCACAGGAAAAAGTCATACTGGGACCTAATGGAATATTTTAAGAGAAAACTAGAAAAAAAAGAAAAAATAAAAAGCACCAAGTGGAAACTTCTGAATTATTTTGTAAAATAATAGTCAAAGTTAATGACTAAAAATCCATGACTTTCATCTTAATGAATTACCATTTTAGAATCAAATAGTGGCAATTAAAGCATTTTTTTCTTATCATCAAAATGTGAGTTTTTAAAAAATCACATTTAACACTCCTCATTTATCCCTACACCTTTTAGAGGAACAACAACAACAAAAAATCCTACAATATTCCTCATGGTCACAACATGTAATGCAAAACATGTAATGATAAAATGCAATTCAGGACAATTTAAATTGTATTTTATAGGAAAAAGAAATAAGGAAATAAAAGGTGTTTGTTATACCTAGAATAAAACATGGCATGAAAAGAAAACTCTCTTTAATTCTTAAGGCAGTGATCCTTAGTGCATGTTCTGAGAACCACCTCCCTGAGAATTACCTGTGAAGCTTGTTAGAAATGCTGCTGATACCTGGGCTCTCTGCCAGATCTACTGAGCCTGAATCCAGGGAAATGAAATTCAGAACCTGTTTTACTACATACGTAGTCACAGATGCATCTTTAGTGTGGACAACTTTCAGAATTACTCTCTTAAAGGTAAATCTTTAGCCTATATGATGACTTAGAATTACTGGCCAAATCAGAGTAAACCAGTGGGATGAGATTAACTCGGAAACACATGGAATAAAGAGAAGTTAAATATTTTCTGTTGCATTCTTGGGTTTGTAGATTATCTTCTACATGGTAGCTTTCATCCAATGTATATTAAATCAATAGATAAATGGAATTTCATCCATAACAGAGGCAAATATCATTTAGATACAAAATATACATGTTAGAATAGGAGATCACAATGAGGACTTTTCAAAGGAAACATTTTATCTACTATATGTATATGATACTTGGAACATAGAAGATAAATAATTTAAGTTACAGAGAAGGTAACAAGGAAGGGGCAAGCTTAAAGATAATCATAAACTCTTTAGCAAGTCCCTAATATAAGAGAGAGAGATGAATTTGCTAGCCATTACTTTTTTAAACTTTTGATATATATATATATATATATATATATATGTCTTTTTTTTTTTTTTTTGACTGTGCCGCCTAGCATGTGGGATCCTAGTTCCCTGACCAGGGATCGAACCCGGCCCCTGCCCTGGAAG
>NW_006773895.1:2266081-2270956 GCF_000442215.2 Lipotes vexillifer | reverse complement strand
CTCCTGTTGTGGAGCACAGGCTCCGGACACGCAGGCCCAGCGGCCATGGCTCACGGGCCCAGCCGCTCCGCGGCACGCGGGATCCTCCCGGACCGGGGCATGAATCCGCGTCCCCTGCATCGGCAGGCAGACTCTCAACCACTGCGCCACCAGGGAAGCCCCAAACTTTTGATATTTTTAAGTAGAGCGATTGTTTAGGTTAAGCACATTACAGTTCTGTATTTAGGGATAAAATTATAACACTTAAAATCAAGAATATGAATGTTTTTACCCTTACATATTTGCTGAAGGTAAGATTTCTTCCGTTTTAGCAACGAGAACAATGAGAAACTCATTCTTACAGGTTTATGCATGTACTCACTCATTTGGCAAATATTTACTCATTGCCCACTCTGTTTACAGTTAAATATAGGTATGATATAGTTAAAATAAATATAGGTATAGGTATAGTTAAATATAGGTAAATAAGGTATGGTCCCTGACCATGGAAACTGATAATTCAAAATATTGAGAGAAATGGCCTAATTATATTACAAAGGCATAAGGGCAAATCTAGATCTATAAACATGTTGTGTCATATTTTGTGGATGATCAGTAGTATATCAGGGACTATATTTTTCTTTCATAGACCTCTCTCATGAGTCTGCATGGAGACCACATAATTTAACAGGTAAATACGTACTTGAAGGTGAAGGTCAAGGATTAGTTGCAGGAAAGATGCCTCCGTTGGTATTTCAGCGCAAGCCCAGAAGGAAGCATTTTCCTTTTAATCACAGATGGTTACCTACCAAAGTCAGATGCTCTGAGTTGGGTTATACTCATTGGGAGTATTTGTGAGCAAAAGGCATTAGCACTTACATCTAATTCTCTCTTTGTTGAAGCAAGCTGTCATAGGCTTAATAGACATGTACTCTATTGTTTATAGACCATCATTAAGAGCAGCGGTAATGTTTCCCTTTCCCCTTCTATCTTTGTTAGGGACACCTCTTTCTCCACTATTGTTAAACTGGGTGTGTCTGTATCCTGCTCCTTTTGTAATAATCTGTTTAACCTCTTTAATAGCTTTGTCTGTTTAATTAATGGACTAGTCCCTAACTACTGAGGCCACTTTTGTGTAATTTTAACAAAGAGATTATATAAACACACACACTGGGTAGATGAAGGTATTTGGCAATAACTGAAATCAGCAAGTCATTAAAAATTCTTCCATGATACTACAAATTTGTTTGTAATAGCCTTCTAATTGCAGCATATAAACAAAGACAAATGTGGGTTGGACTATATATAAAAAGTATCCATCTTGTGTTTTCTGCTTAAGACAACTATAATTTCTACTGTTGGTACAGTTGAAATAAGGATAGAAAGCTATATCCCATGCCTTTGGCTGGCAAGCTTCTAATGTTCAGGTGCCTTTTATGAAAGGTAGTCTTCCTTTATAAAATGTTTGTTGTCAGTTGGTAACATTGTGTAGTCTAGGAGAAATCACAAGAGACACAGGTGCCTTATGAATAACCAGATGGGAAACGGAAGATGATCAAACTTCCTCCTAGACCCTTTGAGTCAAGTAGGAATGACAAAAGATTTTCCTTTGAAATGGTGAGGAGAGTGAAACTGAATTTTAAAATGTCTTGTATACAAATGACGATAATGCCTTACATAAGCCTCTTTCTTAAAGACACAAAACCTGTTTTCTTGAGCTTTTCCCATCACCAAAATACAGCCGGAGGAGTCTGCGATTAGACTCAGCAGCTGTTTAACAGTGCCAGAACCACTTATGAACTTCCAAAACTTTTCTTTCAAGCAAAATAATATCCTGCAAAATCACACTCTGAATTCATTCACCGCTGACTCAGAGGGAAGAGTGCCACCTATTGAATCCTGTCCTCTGTATTCACAGCACCTGATGGATCCTTCCCAGGCTCCCTTCCACCCACCTACCAGCACATCCTGTTTCCCTCAGAGAGCTGGATATAATAATGCTCTGAGGTGGTCTGAAGTTCACGTGTAAGTGTGCTCATATCACGCTCTATAATTTGAGGAAAACACATGAATTTTAATCAGTTTTTAAAACAACCAGGCTGCTCTTCTCATTTACTAGAATGGAAAAAATTCTCTTTTATTACCTTAAAGATGCAAAACAGTGCCATTTTATTACTGTGGGAAGCTGGAAGTCATTTCCGAACTCTTTTGGCAAGGGTGCTATGTAGAGCATCCAATTCAGTCCTTTAAGTATCTTCTGAGAACCACCACACAATCTGTGATTTACTGTCTCCAGGAGTTAAAGGGACCCTTTCCACCCTGAAACTGAAGAAAGGTGAAATGTGTTTAAGAAGCATCCCAAGAATATGAGACAATACAGAGTGATACAGATCTAAATAATATTTTGATAACCCACAAACACTTTCCAACTTGTAATTTTCAATTTGCTTTTTAAAGATTGTGTTAGTAGCCTTAAAAAATTGCGTTTTGTTTATTGATTGATAGGTCTTCAGGCCACTTTCACAAACTTCTTACATTTTGTGGCTTAGAGGTTCCATTTTTCCCCCCTTGCTAAATAGGTTTGGTACACTTTTGCAGCAAACACATCATAGTTAAATATATGTATACTATTTTAATTTTTATACACGTATATACATAAATATATACACATATACATACTCCCATAATGTGCAGCACTTAAATTTTATAAACACGTATTTGACTAAGACAAATTAAAACAAGAGTCAAATGGAGAATTTGCATGTTTTCTATTTAACATACCAGAAGATGGCATGCCATTCAGTAGCAACCAACAGCAATTTGAATTTACATATTCTTTAGCTGACTCAAATCTCTAGTATTTAGCACTATGCAAGCTGAGAGACTGCTATGGTTGTCAGTTAAAATATACTCACACATGTATATTTTGCTCCCAATTTTATTTTGTTTGGAGATTTTGCCTGGCTAGTTTATATTGGAGGCAGAAACCCAGTAAGAGAGAAAAAAGATATTTAACCGCTAGTCAGAAAATATATTACATGTAGTGCCTGACAAATGGTGGGCTCTCTATAAATACATGATAAAATAATGAATGGATAAATTATACCACTGTGGAAAATAGTCTATTACATCACAAATGAGAAGCTGATAGTGTAAAAAAGTCTAGCGTATGATTTTTCTTGACAAACATCAGTGAACTGCTGACTTTAAGTAAAAGGCCAATCTTTACTTGCTTTTATATTTTTAAGCTTTGACTAGTAATTGTCTAATGCAACTCTCAAAGGAGTGGATAATTTTTCTCTGGTTATAAACAATGCCAAATCTTTCATGGCAAAACGTCTCTTCAGTAATTACATTCTTAACAGAGTATTATATTCATAAATGGTATCACAAAAGCATCCATGATGGTAGCCTGCAGTTTCCATGTCTTTTTTTAGGTGAAATTAATGTTTTCTTACAACGTTGTGGTTATTAATGAGGAAACCATTATTTTTCTTGTTCTGCCAGGTAGGTAAATATAATTTGATGCTTGGAGTGGCATACTATTAAGGTATTGGGAATGTTATGTGTTCTGTTCCTTGTTAGGACCAGGATGATATACCTGTTCTGAAGCAGAAGATTCACACTTGGCAGTAAGTTTATGATTTCATGCTGCTTTCATTGCTAAATCTAGTAGAGGTAACAGAGGCCAAATCTTCAAGTAGCACCTGCCAGGCAAACGGTGGATGGAAAGGAGGGCTTCAGCTGGGGAGTGTAATACAGTGCCTCTATTCAAAGGTATCCAGGATATATAACTTAGAGGAGTAAAATCAAAGCTTTGATGTATATATAACAAAAAAGTAGAGAAAATTTCCAAAAGCAAATTTATCACTAACTTGCGAGTCACCATTAATGTCTATTAAAGGGAAACAATAGAAGAATGGTATTTAAAGATAAAGTAGGAAAATGAGTCAGTTAAAAAAATATATCTTTTTTTTTTTTTAATAAATATGTCCAAGAAGCTCTGTCCATTTAAAGCTAGCACATACATTGGACTGACTCATACATTTCCTATATGTATATGTCACTTAATTTCTTATATTTCCATCTATCCACCCATCATCCAACCTTTATCCAGTCATCCATCTATACCAACAAAGTATTTACACATAATTTTATTTTTTCATCCATTCATAAATCCAATTTGTTTTGGGTACCGGCTGCATGACAAGCACCATTACAAGTGATATAAAGACATAGAAAACAGAGTCCCTTCCCTCAAGGAGTTTAGGGTTCAGTTGAAGAGAAAGTTAAGTATATCAATACTACACATTGTGATAGATGCTAGGATAGCACTACCCAATGAGGATAGAAGGGCTTCTAAATCAGACTGGTGGGTCTGGGAAGGCTAACATTAAAGTTGAATTTTAAAAGACAAGTAAAGACTTCCCTGGTGGCGCAGTGGTTGAGAGTCCGCCTGCTGATGCAGAGGACACGGGTTCGTTTCCCGGTCCGGAAAGGTCCCACATGCCATGGAGCGGCTGGCCCCGTGAGCCATGGCCGCTGAGCCTGCGCGTCCGGAGCTTGTGCTCCGCAACGGGAAAGACCACAATAGTGAGAGACCCGCGTACCACACACACACACACAAAGCAAGTAAGAAAAATTAGGTAGATGATGAAGAGGAAAGAAATTTTAAATGAAAGGCATGATGTATACAGAATGTGTCCTTAATAATTGGTATTCTTTTATGTTCACAATATAGTCATTTAACAAAATTCTATCCCTTTACACATAACAGGACACAATGACTCAATTAAAAATGACCTGGGGGCTTCCCTGGTGGTGCAGTGGTTGAGGGTCCGCCTGCCTATGCAGGGGACACGGGTTCGTGCCCCGGTCCGGGAAGATCCCACATGC
>NW_006773895.1:2244989-2266048 GCF_000442215.2 Lipotes vexillifer | reverse complement strand
AAAAAAAAAAAAAAAAAAAAAAAAAAAAGACCTGGGAAGGCAATAGAGTTTAGTGATTACATGTACTGGCTCTAGAACCAGACTTTTAAATCCTGGCTCTTCTCCTTTCTAGCAGATAACTTGGATAAAATTACTCAACATCTCTCTGACTCAATTTTCCTTTATTCAAATTGGGGATAATATTATATCTCTCCTTTTTTTTTTTTTTCATTATTGTGGCCTCTCCCGTTGCGGAGCACAGGCTCTGGACGCACAGGTTCAGCGGCCATGGCTCACGGGCCCAGCCGCTCCACGGCATGTGGGATCTTCCCGGACCGGGGCATGAACCCGTGTCCCCTGCATTGGCAGGCAGACTTTCAACCACTGCACCACCAGGGAAGCCCCTCTCTTTTTTTTTAAATTAAAATTTTATAGCTTATTTCCATGTACAGTTATTAAAAAATATTGGCTATATTCCCCATGTTGTGCAATACATCTCTGAGCCTATCTTGCACCCAATGGTTTGTACCTCTCCCTGCCAGACTCCTATATTGTCCCTCACCCCCACTGGTAACCACTAGTTTGTTCTCTATATCTGTGAGTCTGCTTCTTTCTTGTTATATTCACTAGTTTGTTGTATTTTTTAAGATTCACATATAAGTGATATCACACAGTATTTGTCTTTCTCTTTCTGACTTATTTCACTTAGCATAATGCCCTCCAAGTCCATCCATGTTGCTGTAAATGGCAATTTTTTTTTTATGGCTCAGTACTATTCCATTGTAGATACATACCACATCTTTATCTGCTCATTTTTTGATGGTCACTTAGGTTGCTTCCATATCTTGGTAATTGTAAATAATGCTGCTATAAACATTGGCATGTATGTATCTTTTCAGATTAATGTTTGTTTTTTTTTTTTTTCATATATATACCCAGGAGTGGAATTGTTGGGTCATATGGTAGCTCTATTTTTAGGTTTTTGAGAAACCTCCATATTGTTTTCCACAGTGGCTGCACCAATTTACATTCCTACCAACAGTGTACAAGTGTTCCCTTTTTTCTATATCATTGCCAACATTTGTTATTTGTGTTCTTTCTGAAGATAGCTAGAACAAATAATTTTAAAATTTGTATGGAAACACAGAAGATCCCAAATAGCCTAAACAATCTTGAGGAAGAAGAATAGAACTGGAGGAATCACAGTCCCTGACTTCAGACTATACTACAAAGCTACAGTAATCAAAACAGTATGGTACTGGCACAAAAATAGACACAGATAAATGGAACAGGATAGAGAGTTCATAAATAAACCCACACACTTATGGTCAATTAACCTATGACTAAGGAGGAAAGAATGTACACTGGAGAAAAGACAGTCCCTTCAATAAGTGGTGCTGGGAAAACTGGACAGCTACATGTAAAAGAATGAAGTTAGAACATTCTCTAACACCAATAAACAAACAGAACCTAATTAAACTTAGAAGCTTTTGCACATCAAAGGAAACCACCGACAAAAGGAAAAGATGACCTACTGAATGGGAGAAAATATTTGCAAATAATATTATATCTCATAGTGACTATTAATTTAATTTATACATGAAACAGTTATGTATATCTGGCATAAAATAATCTTAATATATGCTAGCTAGGATAATATTTTTTCCTTTGTTAAAATTTACTTATTGATAAGAATAGTGATGATAATAATAAACAGGTTTAAGGGATGTATAAGAGCTATCAGAAACTGAGATTTACTACATTCAGAAGCTAAAGAGATTTAACCTTTTTTGAAACTTAAAACTGCTTGCCGCAAGATAGAGAAGTCACTAGCGCTTCAGTTAGATGTCCTGAGCTCAGATTTTGTCGCTGTTACCTTCCAACTCTGAAGTCTTGGTCATGTTGCTTAATGCATGTGTCTCGGTTTTTTAACACTCATGGTGCTACTAATGACACCAACATATCCATCGTGGGTGTCTGGGAAGATTAAATGGGATGACATGTATAAATTTGTTCCATCATCCAAAAAAACCCTTTAAAATGCTTAGAAAATATGTAACGATTAATCTAAGGATTGTGAAAAATATCTTTTCCAAAATACTTCCTACGGTTTGAGACATAACATATAAATATTCTCATCTGCATTCACTACCTCTGGAAAACACTCTTAAATGTTATTGCTGACTCTGAACGGCTGCCTTTGTGTCTTTGCCAGAACCTGCTCTGGGTTGCAGCTATTCATAGAATGCCCTTGGATAATGTGATAGGTTGAATTCAAATTACTCCTCCAATCATTTTGGATGCAGTAATATTGCTAACTAGAATGGTCATCTGGAGAATAAACTAAGCATGGCATTTTAAATAAAATCTTTCTTTTTTTTGTTTTTTTTTTTACATTTATTTTATTATTTTATTTTTCGGCTGCATTGGATCTTTGTTGCTGCATGCAGGCTTTTCTCTGGTTGTGGCAAGCGGGGGCCACTCTTCGTTACAGTGCATGGACTTCTCATTGCGGTGGCTTCTCTTGTTGTGGGGCATGGGGTCTAGGCGCAGGGGCTTCAGTAGTTGTGGCTCGCGGGCTGTAGAGCACAGGCTCAGCAGTTGTGGTGCATGGGCTCAGTTGCTCCGCGGCATGTAGGATCTTCCCAGACCAGGGCTCGAACCCACGTCCCCTGCACTGGCAGGAAGATTCTCAACAAGTGCACCACCAGGGAAGCTCAAAATGTCTTTCTTTTTTTTTTCTTTAGAATAACACAAAAGCAGATCATATAATGAATGCTATTTGAGTAAATAAGCATTAAACATGCTAACATGTTAATGAATTTCCTGTAGATATTATAGGCTTTAAAATACCACTAATCTCAGGTGGAATACAAATACAAAACAGCTTTTTAAAAAAACATAAATTATAGGAAGACAGATATTGCATTAGATCTTTTCTGGAATTACTTTTAATTGCAAATATTGCTTTAAGATTGAGAACCCAGCCTACCCAATCATATACAGGTTAGCTTTAAATAAATTCAGCTTATACATCATGTTGCTAATACTATTAAGATCTTTGGTCTCACAAACATCTTTTCTGCTTTTGTCCACACATATCAATTACTTAATACTGTTACTTCTAAGGCCAGGGCACCTTAGTCTGCCTGAAGGAGTATGGAAGTTCCAGGCTACCATAGCTTCTATTTTATTAAATTTTTTCTTTCTTGACTGCAACCTGATTTCTTCTGGGTCTGACCTAATTCCTTTGATGACTGGGGCTTGAGGCCTGTGCTAATCTGCATCATGGATATGTGGAGGAAAAGTGAGACAAATGAAAGAGAAGTAAAGGAAGGAAAGATGGCACCTAGGCAAGAGTGCTCTTCAAAATCAAATAAGCATTTTGAAAGCAGGCCATTTTGTTCTACCCCATCCTTTAAAGAGAACCCCAAATTCAACTCTTGGTCTCAAATACAAATCTCCCCTCTGCTCTAATTCTTTACTTTTTTTTTTAAGCTACCTAGTAAAACATTTTATGGCGAGGACAAAAAGACAATGGCAGAATGCTAATTATTAGCATCATGTGATAAATCCAATGTAAGAAAAATATCTGTTTGTGAAAAAAATAAGTCATGTTCTAAAAGTCATAATGAAAGAATATGTTTGTGCTGACTTTGATGTAGAGATCCTGCAATAGCCTAAGCTTTGTCACTAAGCCTTGGGACGTGCTGATGTTCAGAGCTTTTTAGACCTGTCCACTAACTTATTGTTCCTCAGAGTCTGTTCCCAGTTTTTTTCCCTTTGGGAAGCAGGTTCTTCTTACTGCTCAGATATGCATTCAACATCTTGTAGTCATTAATATCCCAAAGGCAGGGGGTAAAGGGGCAGCTTTTCAAAGTGTCTCTGCTCACTTGATTTTGGATTACTACTACAAATCCTGGAGAACTGGGAAGGTGAAATTTATCCTTCCTCGGTAACAAATTACAGGTTTTCTTCTCTGAGATGTTAAGGAGTTGTGATTTTGTGTGGATTTACCAAAAAAGGGGTGTATTTGTCCATTTGTGATTTGATGAATGACGATTCACAAAGCCATCAGTACACCTGCTCCCATGAGAAGAGATATACTTTATCTAAAGCAAGAAAATGATCAGTAACAGTAATTGTTTTCAGCACGTAGCATGCCTTGGTTCAGGCATATTTTCACTTCACAGATGTTTAAAGTCACTGGGCACTCAGCCTTCAGACTTGTTATTCATTTGGCATCCAAATTCATGTTTCATAGCTATACGGCTACCTAATGTGCCATAAATAGAAACAATCCTCTGAATTTCAGAGCTGTACCCTGGGCCTGCCCTAACCTATGCAGCTGCCTAACCTATGCAACTCCTGTGTTTCAGGATATATTTGCAGATTCAAAATACTTATTTTGGTCAGTTGCGTAAAACCATTTATTCCTCAGATATCTAGACCTGCTAGTCAATATAAATCTGTGTTCTTTTGTGTTTCTCTCCAGGGTGGTGGGTGTCTTCTTTATAATCTCCTTTTAGTTGTACTTGTATTTGAGTTGTGGATACACCAGTGAGCAAGAGAATGATCCTACCCTGGTACTTAGGAGAAAAGAAAAAGAACAGAGATTTGTAATCCAGTTAATTCACAACCTGGAAAACTAACGGAGCCATAGTCCATAATGAATAGAATTTTAGAGAATATTAGTTTAAGTCATTAGGTATGATCACTTTGTGTGTGTGTGCATGCACGTGTGCATGCATGCACACTACTGGTATATTTAAACACAAGCCCATGGAATCAGCATTTTTTATACTGATGAACATTTTTTGCAGTTCAATCTGAACATTGTTCCAGGCAGAGCTGGGAATGCCATTTCAAAATAACGTTAAGCCTCCCCATCATTTGCTACTTGATTCAAAGAAATAGAAAGTCATATAATGGTACAAGATGTTGCTACTTTATTTCATTGGCCCCTTCCACATAAACTAATGAATGTCTAAGAGCAGAAAATCCAGCTATAATTTAGGGCCTCAAACCATGCATTTTAGTTTTCCTTTAGCAGGGCTATCTAAAACAATCTCATATTTAGTGGTTTATATTGTTCAATTTTGAAATACATTATAGTTTGAGTATTGGGCAGGTAAGAGATTAATTTGCCTTTGTAAAATTGCACACCCTTGGGGGCAGTAGTATTTTATGCACAGGTAAACAGGAATTTTTTATCAGCAAATCTCTGGAGCTGACATTTTTATGCATTCTACTTTTTTTTTAAAGCATGAGTTTAAGCCCATGAACGGCAGATTCCCAGTTTTAAATTGCTTGTTGAACTCATCTTTCTGTTTAATGTTATAGTTTATGTGGGTCATAAACCAACATTAGGTGTAAACTTTACATATATTTATGTATGTATATATATATGTGCTTTCCTCAGAGACAAAAATTTTTATTATCAAGTTGAGTAAGTGAATAATTTTTTTCTACTTTAATACATATGACCCATTTCATAAAGGATGAAATATATATAAATATATAAATTTATATATATTATAAATATATATATATAAATATGTATCTTATTTTACTATAATAGTGAAATATATTTCACTATTATAGTGAAATAATAAAACTATAAAAATGAGCATTGTCATCATATAGTGTATCTAGGACAGATTGCCTATTTTTTTGCTATATTTTTGCAAAAATCAAAAATTATGATGAATATTGATTACACTGGCTTTGTATAAGGTTTACTCTATCCAAATTCCCTTACAAACAATTTTATTTTTATAAAATTCTGATGAGCAGTATGTGGTGCTGAATTCCTCAAGCAAGCTACACTGAATGCCTATGATAATGATCACAGCAATTACAAACACAATAGATGTACCTCGCCCCAAATGAGATCTGAAGTGCTGATAAAAAGAAGACTGGGCCTCTTCCTTTTTCCTGTGTGTGACTTGTGTAGCAGCTTCTTTATCTATAAATAACAGGTCAAAATGCAAAGAGGCGATTTTGTAATATAATATAAAGAGAAACAGAAACCAAACCTCTTGCATTTCTACTGCTATGCTCACCCTTTTCTCAGATAATCTTGGCAGCTTTGCCTCTCTCTAATTTTGCTAACATCTCATAGATATAAAACTGTGCACCCCCAACTCTCTGGTTCCTTCCCCTCCCATCTCTTTTCCTTCCCACTGTTTCATTATATTTTTTTATGTGCATACCATCAAGTCCTCTTGGACACATAATAAGATTTGTGCCAGACTATGTTTCTTGGCTTTAATGGTTAGTTAGCTTTCCAGAATACACATGCTGCTTTATACATGCTTTTATTACTGACATCATGAGAATGCATCTCTCCTATGTTTACAATTGGGTGTTCACCCTTAAATAAAAACAATGAGATCAGGTTGTTTAAGAGAATCTTTGAAAAGCAGAATAAAAACAGCTGTTATCTGCTTGAATCATTTCATTTTCTTTCATGATCTGAATGATAATTATGTGTAGCAGTGGGCAGTCTCCAGCTCTCATTATACATCATACATCAGAGCCTCTTTCAGGTTGGAATTGGGACTCTGTCCTCCAGTTCCAACAGGATCGTTTCAACCTCATTGCTAACAGGTGTTGGTATTTGCGGGAGGGGTAAGGGGAGGATAAAACACCTTTGCTTGTTCCAACTGAGCTCCAGATTCAGGAGGCTGCTTTTCATTGGCAATGTGGGTTTGAAAGTCAAACCAGGTCCTTTCTGAAATCTCTCTCACCAGGAACGAATTACAAATATTTCCACATGTCAAACCAGTGTACAATAGGGTGGTCCTTATTAATCAAAGCTCTCTTAAACCAAGTACAGATGGTAGCAATGAACTTCTCTTCCATGAAGATTTCTTAAAAAGGGAGGAAAATACATCTCACAGAAGTGCACATTTCTTCACGTGACACCAGACAAGGAACAAGGAGCTTACACCAAATGCAACCAAAACCAAACCCAACAAAACAATAATAAATAAATAAAAATGTAAAAATCCCAGTGTTTGGATCTCAACAATCCAAACCAGAAGGTAGATTGAGCTTATTTCCATTTCACACAGCCCTCATCACAAGCCGTTTCTCAAGATTCCACGACATTTGCCTAGAGACTGACAAGCTTAAATTGGTCTTAACCTCTAGAGTCCCCTTTTCATATCACAGATGTTGCTGATTGGGGAGCAGAGTTCCTTTCCCCAAAGTCAGTGATTTTCAAGCTCTGGTGTCATCTGCCACGGAGAGTGTAACTCCTCTCAGACAACAATGTCGTTTGTTATTTTTAATTAACAGAAAAACGTAGATAGGAATGGTTGAAATTGCATTGTATTCAAAACTTGAGAGTAAGGAGAGTCAGAGAAGCAATTCTATTTAAAGAACAGCCCAGAGGCTGGACCCATGGCTGCGTTTCTCTGACCCCCAGCTGTATTATCTAAGCCTCTCGGGTAGCAAAAAACTGGGTTGGGGAATCTCCTGGGAACAAAGACTCCTTGGGATGTTCTGTATGACCAGGTGTTACTATTTAGGAAGAGTATATTTCAGATGTTTTAGCAAAATTGGCTCCACTTCTCCACTCAAGATTGGTGCTATTATGGTCCCGTGTAGTCCTTCAAGGTGAGGGATCAAAAGACACTAGGGTGTCACTCAGTTCACACCTTATCTCAAAACAATGTTAAACTTAAATTGTATTTGAAAGGTGAAAATTCTGTTGTGAAGCCCTTAACACAGAAGGTCTGTGATTTCCACTGATAAAAAAAAAAATTCCATGATGTAAAAACTACCAGAGGCCATTTCTCTCTAGCCTAAATCATTTATACTGCAGCTGAGAGTGTATTTCCTTTTGGTCTGTGCTCTGTAAAAGTGAGAAATATTGAAAATTGTTTAATGTACGGGTAAAAATTTTTTAAAGTCTCATCTCAAACTTTTTCAAGATAATTACAGTAAAGATGGAAAATTTTTCTACTAACAGATTAAATGTGTTTATAACCTCAAATTAATTATAATCTTTTTCAAGATGACACAAGTTTTATAGCATTTCATGAGGTAACAGTTGATTGGATTTCAAAAAGAAATGAAATAAAAGTGTTATATATAAGAACAATTCCCTTACTGCCATAATCATGATTCCACAATGACTTTTTTGGTGAGGGGAGGAGATTACCTAACTGATTTTTTTTAACTTATTGGAAAGTTGCAAAAGGCCTTGTGAAAACAGCCTCTAGTATTATTTTGAGAATGTAAGATATTTTGTTAATATTTTGTTATATTACTTTACTTCAATACCTTGTACTATATTTCAGTATCCCAAAGAGTGTACTGAATGTGTAGAAATAGATTTGAATCCAGGTCTTGTCTTATCCAAAATAGATCATCCAATTCTAAGTTGACACAAAATCATGGGCCAGGGCTTCCCTGGTGGCGCAGTGGTTGAGAGTCCGCCTGCCGATGCAGGGGACACGGGTTCGTGCCCCGGTCCGGGAGGATCCCCCATGCCGCAGAGCGGCTGGGCCCGTGAGCCATGGCCGCTGAGCCTGCGCGTCCGGAGCCTGTGCTCCGCCACGGGAGAGGCCACAACAGTGAGAGGCCCGCGTACCGCAAAAAACAAAAACAAAAACAAAAACAAAAAACCATGGGCAAATGCCAGAAGAAGACTTCAGTCTTCCAATTTTCTTGTGGTGTTAAGTGATAATATCTCAGTGAAATTTAGTTTTGACTGTGCATGCTCCCCATCACAGACTGGTCATTCCTTAGAAAATACTTGTATATGCTTTTAGGCTTGTTACTGAACCATCATAAAATTCAGTGCTATTTGTGTACTCTGTGGTATAAACTAACAAAGTAATGTCTATGCTGAGAAAACAGTGAATGATTTAGAACATGTACTGAAGTCTCAACACTATTGAAGAATGTCTGAAAATTGTCGTAGAATATTAACATGGACTTTTAGAATCTTTGCTAAAAGCCACGTTTATCTTCAATTCAGATATTACACAAGTCTATAAGTATTTTATAGTAATCTTGGTTTGTCTACTAGTCTATTATAATAAAATTAAAATAGGAAGATGTCACATATATGTGCATTAGAGGGAATTAGTGAGAGTGCCCATGAGTGAGAAGAGAGAGAGAGTAGAGAGAGAATGATATTTTAATGGAAGAGTCGGAGGAAGAAATGAAGGAAAAGGAAGAAGAGGTCTAATTCTCCACCTAGATAATAGTAGGTCCCGAAAGTTGCTGTAATTTGTCTAAAATCATACATCTAGTAGGTGGTGGTAAAAGGGTTGGTATTCTGTTGTCTGATTCTGGGGGCCATAAGCTTCACTGTGCTCTAGTGAGCTAACAGGACATGAGGTCTATCCATCAATTATTAACTACCAAATAAGATACTTTAATCAGATATTCTGATAAAAACCAAAGACCTGGACTTTCTCTATCTACAATCCCTGTCATCTTAGGAAGGAGCCGTAGATAAGTTACCAAAATACAAAAAGACATAAACTTCAAACATATATGTAAACATTTTTTTTCCTGGAAACTCTTAATTTTAAGTCCATTTTTTTCTTTTCAAGAGTACCAGTTATTGAACTCCTTGATGATAACATCACTTTTGATATGAGAACAGGAGGTATTATCATTAAAGAAAAGTGTCATGCAAATTCCATTAGATTCTTTATTTTCTATTGCTATTATTCTGGAATTAATTGCTTGTTACCAAGAACATCTCTTCCCAGATTCCTCTGAACAGATGAGACCTGTTGTTTAGATTTTCCCTCAACTGAATGAACCTTCTTATCTTATACATGTCACAATTTTTATTACACATTTTAAAAAATGGTTGAAAAATGAGTGCCACCTAGAAATGTATTCAGCGTAGAGTGGGACAGTTAGTAAATATTTTTCAAATGAATAAATGAAAGTCACTGGCCTTTGACAAGACTCTTTGGGGGTAGAGGTAGATCACATAAAGACCGGCTGCATTCTGGGGACATGGTACAAGCTGTGTGAGTAGGCATGCTCTATGGACAACACCATTTCATGGAAAGATATGAAGGATAATACTGAGCAGCATGAAGAAAATGGAGAAAACAAGAGCGACTTAAAAGAAAAAAACTGAGTTATCATTTTGTTTCAAAGGGAAATAGGGAGTTTAAGAGGAAAGTTTTTACTTTTTACAGTAGTTTTTGTAGTTTCAGAGTCCCTTTCTGTAGTCTTATTAAAACAAGTTGGCTGTGGTTAGAACCTGTAGCTTAGAACAATGTACACCAGAGGGTTGATGGCAGCAGTAATATCACCTTTATATGGTGGATTCTCTTGCTGTGTATCAAGGAATCATCACCCATTGACCCTTGAGTGCAGGAACTTGTATGTGATTAATCAAGGAAGCACTATCTTTGTTGAACTCTGGAGAAAAATTTCTGTACCCAGCAGGTGAATAACATATTAGGGAACCTGGCAGGCAGAGTGGCATATTCCCTCCTGACCTCAATTTCCCAAAGACTCTGTGTAGTCTGTTTGTGGATGACACACTCAATGGGAAAAGCACCAAGCTAAGAAAAACAGCGAGGATCCTACCATAACCTTATGGTATAGGGAGATAGTCATCTTCTCATTTAGTTAAAAAAGGAGGCTAGATTTCACTGGTATTTGAGAAAGAAGGAGAGACTAATTTGATTACCTGTTTTGAAAAGAACTGTGTCATCTACTAAGTCTTTTGCTGCCTGTTTGTATCTGTTTAGTTTACTACTATTGGAATTGCAAAAAAAAAAAAAAATCTGTTCTTAATCCTTTAGAGAGAAAGCCTGGTTATTTTATTATTTCTTCTCTATGGTTGAATGAGTGGTTATTTTCGAGGGGGGGATGTTTATAGAGATTTGAGTTTATTTTTATTTTAAATTTAAAAGTTAAAACTGGGACAAAATTATGTGGGTTTTATTCCCCTAAACAGACAATCCACTAATGCACAGTCAGTTTGAGCAGGTAGCTGAAAATGGCTACTTAATTACTTCATGGACAACTAAGATGTTTCCTGAAGTTGGTTAAAAAAAAATTCTCAGAAATCACTCTCATAAAGACTCTCAAAATGAACAGGACAGTGGTATAGCATAATAGGTGTTCAATTATTAATTGGTCGATTGATATATATCTATTAAAAGGGGTAGAATCGCTATTTATTGTCCTTATGCATCCAGTGGGTACAGGCTTCTTCAATTTTAAACTTTGGCTGAGTGATTGTATAAGCATTTTAAATGCTGGAGGTAGGTAACAGCATTGTCCGACCTCTTGAATTATATAGGTCTCCAACTGGTGTTTCTTCCTTACTGCTAAATTAAAACAAACAATAATTCTCAAGTAATTAAAAAAGTAGAAGCAACTTGCAGAATCCTCCTTTCTTACCAAAACCTAAGCTGGAATAAAATTTCTAAATTAGAAATCTTGAAATCCACTGGGAAAGTGTGCCAAGTGTGCTACACTTACTGCTAAATTAAAACAAACAATAATTCTCAAGTAATTAAAAAAGTAGAAGCAACTTGCAGAATCCTCCTTTCTTACCAAAACCTAAGCTGGAATAAAATTTCATTTAGAGAGCAATAAGAACAGAGACTGGTTAGCTAACAAGGGGCTCACCTATGAAATCATTGGTGCTTAGTTTATGAATGTTCTTAAATTTCAAGAGAATGTCTTCCGTGAAATTCTACATATGTATAATGACTTTCTGGGGCATGAAATTTTGTGTTGTATCTGAACTTTCAGCATATCCAGGTTTTTGTGTTTTTGTTTTGCGGTACACAGGCCTCTCACTGTTGTGGCTTCTCCCGTTGCGGAGCACAGGCTCCAGACGCGCAGGCTCAGTGGCCATGGCTCACGGGCCCAGCTGCTCCGCGGCATGTGGGATCTTCCCAGACTGGGGCACGAACCCGTGTCCCCTGCATCGGCAGGCGGACTCTCAACCACTGCGCCCCCAGGGAAGCCCTGCATATCCAAATTTTAATCACTGATCTCCTTCTCACCCCAAAATGATAAAGATAACTAAAACTATTTAAATATTACTTGCTGAGAATTTCTGATTCATTAAAAATGTAATTGTTAATAGCATTTTAACCAATTTATCTCCTCTGTAATGAGAGACTAGGGAACTAGTTATATATATATATTTTTTCTTCCTCTTTTCCTCTGTAATGTTAGATCTCCACTGGAAAGAAAAGGACAACAGCTGGAACTTATAACTATTTGGAAACATCAACATTGTTGAAATTTACACTCCCATGTGCAAATGTTATCAGACAATCAAAAAAATGTGTACAAACAATAAAAGAGGAAAGCAATGTTATCAAAGGAGCATGATTCAGTTGGATGGGGCACAAAAAGTTATACTTGTTCATTTTCAGAATAATATTATGAATCAATAAAATGAGATAGATTTGATTATAGCAAGATTTTGCAAAAGAGTTTCTAACTCAGGGATATGCATGGTCTATACTAGATGGCTGACTTTATGAAACATAAGTGGTTTTCCCCCACCACATTGTATAAGCAAGAGAGGCTGAACTATTACATGAAACTGTGCCACTTGGCACACTTTCCCAGTGGATTTCAAGATTGTAGTTTAACACATATCTCCTGAATACTTGGGCCTGGTCTCTTAATAATATGCTTCCAGCAGAGAGGTTGCACCAAATCTTTCACTGCTAATTTATATCCTGCTTATCTAAGAGAGATTGGTTAATCCAAGTATGGCACTTTGGGATTTGGGATTAGACTGATACTCCTCTAATATAGATACCTTTTTTTTTTTTTTTTTTTTTTTTTTTTTGCGGTATGCGGGCCTCTCACTGTTGTGGCCTCTACCGTTGCAGAGCACAGGCTCTGAACGCGCAGGCTCAGCGGCCATGGCTCACGGGCCCAGCAGCTCCGCGGCATGTGGGATCTTCCTGGACCGAGGTACGAACCCGTGTCCCTTGCATCGGCAGGCGGACTCTCAACCACTGCGCCACCAGGGAAGCCCTAGATAGATTTTTTATTTGTCTAGATTTTTCCTCCCTGGGGCTTTATTTGCCAAGCTAGCTTCTTTGTTAGCATTAGCTTTCTCCTCCAGCATAATCTAGTAGACATTGGTAAAAATGGATGAGAGTTTAGTATCCATAAAGACCCTAAGGCTGCAAAATTTCATGAGAAGGTAGGTATAAAACTTAAATATCTCAAATATCTTCAAAACCTCCTTCCTAAAATAAATTTTATTTTTATTCATTGCATCCAGGCAGGAAGTTTGTTTTTAAGTCCAGGGAATGTTTTTTTTTGGTCTGGGGGTGGGTTGTTGTGAAGGGCAAGATGTATGTATTTTGTGGTTTTTTTTTTTTTTTTTTTTTTGCAGTACGCGGGCCTCTCATTGCTGTGGCTTCTCCCGTTGCGGAGCACAGGCTCTGGACGCACAGGCTCAGTGGCCATGGCTCACGGGCCCAGCCGCTCTGCGGCATGTGGGATCCTCCCAGACCGGGGCACGAACCCGTGTCCCCTGCATCGGCAGGCGTACTCTCAACCACTGCGCCACCAGGGAAGCCCTATTTTGTGCTTTTAACACGTGGTTTAGAAATATCAGTACTCTCCAGATTTGAAAACAACCTCTAATTGTAGAGGTGTTGTGTAATGGTTGAAAGTATGCACAGTAGAATCAGACAGACCTGAATTCAAGGCTTGGCTCTGTATTTTGCAGGTATACGACTTTGTGAGTTACCTTCTCCCCTGCATCATGCTTCTCATGAATATATTGGAGATAATGAGTGCTATGGAAATTAAATAAGATGATATATGTAAAGTGATTAGTATAGTAAAGAAAGCACTTATTACAGTGGTCAGAATTTAGTAAATGGTAGCCATTATTTATATTATTATTATGTTAGGTGCATCCCCAAACTTCACTGACAACAGTAAAATACTTGTTTCTCGGTAGCCTCTATCTCTCCTTTCCAGAGAAAGTATCCAAACAGGCATCTTCTGGTCAGAGAGAAGACACTAAATAGCATTCAGCGTGGATAGAAAGTGAAGTATGTGGTGAAACTGTCAAGCGTTAGTCTGACTTTTCCATAGACAGACTTCTGCAAGGATAAACACTGATGCATTCAAAGGGCACATAAAGATAAATAAAGGAGCAGAGGACTTGATAGAGAAGTAAGAGTAGAAAGGTAAATCCTCCTTTATTTTAGAAGAAAAGTTATGTGATCCACAGATAGGAAATTATTGCAAAGTACATGAAAACTGGAGCTTGTTTGCCAAATTCTGTTTTTCGTTGTTGCTTTTTTTTTCTTCTGCAGAAAACATTGAAGTTACTGAAAATGCCTGAAGAATGACTGCATACATTGGTAGAGAGAGCAGTGGCTCTAGTTCATCATTTTCAGTGTTTACATTAAAACAGCAAAATCACAGGGCAGCTCTTCTGTGATAGCACTTGCTACATTGTACTGCAATTTATGTTAACATGACTGTCTCACCAGTGCTACAAGCACAGGACCAGATCTTATTCATGTATCACCAATTCTGAGCACAGAAACAGTGCTCAAACAACCAGTTTGCTGCATTAATGAATCAATTTCGGTGAATCCCAGATAAGGGCATTCACTTATCATTTGTTAGCAAATTTGATTGCCTGTTGGATACTTCAAAACAGCATATGCTAAACTAAAGCTTAAAAAATTTTTCTAACTCAGTAGTTACCAAATGATGTTAACATGAGGATCTCCTTTAAGTGTCAAGAATTTTCATGAGTATTTGTACTTGAATTATCTCCTGATCAAGAAAATGCATGACCCAGCAGATGCCAAAGCAGCTTCCACATCTATTCAAAACTGGTAGTATAACGGCTGTTTGTGGCAGCATCTCTGTTATAGCAGAACAGCTGAAGGCAGGTTACGAAAACATAATAAATGTCCACCCATAGTGGATTGGTTAAATAAATTATTCTACACTCACATAATGAAATACTTCACAATACTAAAAAAGAAGCTGGTAGATCAATATGTACTGATATAGAAAAATGTCCAAGCTATATTAAGAGAGAACATCAGATTGCACCATGGAACATAAAGTATAACTCCCTTTGTGTACAAAAAGCTACACAAAAAATCTATTGGGAAGAATATGGAAAAATTCTGGAAAAATGTACAATACCTTGAAATGACTGTGATAGGAAGGGGGCATTTATTTTTTCACATTAACACCTATTGTATTGTTTGAATTTTCCCCAGACGAGCATGAATTATTTGTATTTTAAAAATCAAAATAGTGTATATATGTCAATCCCAATCTCCCAGTTCATCCCACCTCCCCCTTTCCCCCCGTGGTATCCATACATTTGTCCTCTACGTCTGTGTCTTTATTTCTGCTTTGTAATTAAGGTTGTCTATACCAATTTTTCAGATTCCACATATATGTTTGTTTTTTTCTTTCTGACTTACTTCACTCTGTATGACTGTCTCTAGGATTGACATATATACAATGTTGATACTATGTATAAAATAACTAACTAACTAGATAGAACCTACTGTATGGCACAGGGAACTCTACTCAATGCTCTGTAGTGACCTAAATGGGAAGGAAATCCCAAAAAGAGGGGATATATGAATACATATAGCTGATTCACTTGGCTGTACAGTAGAAACTAACACAACATTGTAAAGCAACTATACTCCAATAAAAATAAAAAAAATTAAAAAAATAAAAATAGCATGCTTTATATGAATTGTCTGTCTTTCTATTTTATATATATATATATATATATATATATGCATACACACGTACGTGCATGTGTGTTTGTGTGTGTGTGGTGTGTGTGTGATATATTTTCCCCCCTTTGCTTAACACCTATATGCTCTGCCAATGGCTAATGTTTGGCACATGCCTCCAGGTGAAAATCCTTTGCAATAATTCTGCAGTTCCCCAATCATTCTTTCATCACCATAATGAAAACCAGTCTTACACAGTTTCATAAACCTTTAACTATTTTGCAGAAAACAAACAAAAAAACCAGCAGGTTTTCAACTGTTTGCTAGCTGCACTATTCTTTACGATCAAGAAACATTACAGGAATCCCACTATTAGAATGGATAAAAGCAGAAATCTTCTGATTGATTTCAGAATGAAGTTTCAAAACTCCCCTCCTCCCTTGTTCTGTGACAGCCTAAAGTAGGAGTGAGGGGTAGAAGTGTGGAAGGGAAAAGCCACAGAGCACTTAATGTTCCAGGGAGCCCAGTGCCACTACGTCAATCTGCGCTATTGGATCATTTGGTTGACTCAAGGTCAAACAAGCTACAGAAATGAGATTAGAATTCAGTTTAGCAGACATGAAATTTTATGTGTACAGTTTCTTTTTAACCTTATAGTAGCTCCATGTTGCAGAAAGTGCAGGAACCACACTTTGCCTGCCTTCACACTCACTTTCTCTGACAACTTCCATCCAGTACCAGGCAGAGTGCCTTGTATTTATAGATAACCAAAAACTATGCAGTTAATTAGTGATTGAATTAAATTGAATAGATTAGATGACTTTCCCAAGACGACTCAGCAGGTAAATGACACGTGGGATCAATCCCTGAAACCCCATTCCCAATTCAGACCTCTTACTATTATACCCAAATCATACTTTGCTTAAGTCATTTGTCACAAGGCATTTAACTTTAAATTCTATGTAATTTTAAATTCCTTTGTCGGTTATTGTTGATTTTTTAATTTCCTTTAAATTTAAGAAAAATAGTAAGCTATTAGACAATGTCTCCCTTCATCTGCATCCCTACACTAATATCTATCTCAGCTCATTGCCTATTTTCTTCATAGTTCTTATCACAACTCAGAATGGCTTTGTCTTTTTACTTACTTCTTTTGAGTATGATTCTCTGACTAGAATGCAATCTCTATTAGGAAAAAAACTTTGTCCCTGTTATTTATAGGGTCTCTATTTTCAATAATGGCTACATTATTGAATGTTGAATGGTTCAAAAAAGGTTACATTATTCAGAGAAGTCTTGCTGAAAACAACAACAAAAATTCATATTAAAAGCTTTTCTTAAAAGCATCTAAGAGGCGATCTAAGATAGTAAGATCTACAGAATAAAATTGCAGACAAACTGGCATTCTTGAAAAGCAAGTACAGCGTAGAGTACTTAAGTTGCCTTTGACTGAAGGGTATTTTGTATTCCATCAAATTAGACCTATAGCTTTGGTAGACTCGTCAAAGGTCTCCAAGTAAGGGAGTGTAAAAGGACATCATACTTAAATTAAGCTGGATCCCCAAAAGGTCCCAATCCTCAATGGACAAGTGAATCAATAGTAACTATGACTTTACCCTTCCATCTTGTGACATCACATCACAGAGCAGGTGAGAAAAGGAAGGAGGAAAACAACCTGTTTTAGAAAAGTTGTTGCTGATATTTTTTAGGGATTTGCAGCCTATACCATACACTACTTTGGGGGTACAGGGTTCTTCAATCTATGATCTTGATTTGTGATGGTTCTAGACAGTGCCACTAGGGGTCTGGCAGAAATTAACATGTATTCACCTGGAAGAAGGCACCTCCATGCTAGACATCAAGGAATCCCCATGACTAAGTATATGAGGAAACAAAGAACTGTGAGTGAGTACCAGGAGAAACATTATTCAGAAAGGGTAAGTCTACAGACCTCAGATACTGGAATTATCTGTCAGAGAGACTGAAACTACTACTGCCGCAATTAAGCAATTAAAAGGCAAGTTTGAAAATAGCTGCAGAGAACAAGAGCTATAAAAAGTGACATAGAAGGTTTGAAAAAATGCCACTTTAAATTTTTTTCAGAAAACTTCCAAAATCGAGATTAAAATCCAACAGACAGATTTAACAGGACATAAAACACCACTGATGTAGATCAGAAAAATTATTCAGGACAAAGCATAGAGAAATGAAGGAAAATATAGAGGAAGAGGTAAAGATATGTATCATAGAATGAAGGATTTTAGTATATGTTAGATTCCCAGAGGGGAGTTGAGAGAGGATGAGACAGACATTACTTGGAGAGAAAAGAGCTGAGAAGTTTTCTCAATTGAATAAATATACTGATCCAAAGGCTTGAGACACCCACTATTCCCAGGCAGGATAAATAAAGAAAGGCATACTACCTACATCACTGTGAAACTGCAGACTGCAAAAACACAGTGCCTGGAATATAGCAGTTGGTTAACAAGTAACTTTGGATAAATGAACTAATTTGTACTTAACGCTGAAGCCTTTGAGGTTAGATTGCCTTATTCAGTCATATGACATAGGCTAGCTTACTTCAATTCTCCAAGCTTTAGGCTCCTCTTGTGTAAAAGAGGATAATAATAGTATTTACTTTATGATTGTAGAAAGGATTAAATAAGTACTTAAAGCATGTGACATAGTGCCTCACGTGGAAAACATGTAATAAATATAATCTTCCTTAACGTTGTTATAATACAAAAAACAAAGTAACTATTTGCATGATTTAGCATTTATAAAAGAAAATTTTCTTTATTTTCTAAGTTTGTCTCTACAACAGACACACTTTGCTGGTATAATCTTCTTGTCTGTGATTTTGAATTATTTTAGGAAAAATATTGGTGACTAAAATATTCTACAGTGTTTGACACAGACTCAAAAAATGAATAATGATAACAATTAACATTGGTATATTATTTTACAAGTTCAAAGTGCTTTAATATACACCATTTTATGACTGACTTTCAACACTATCAGCTTCTGAAGAATGAGTAATTTCCTGTGGAATCTTAAATAACAAGCAAAACTAGCTGAAGTTAATTCTAAAAATAAGGATCAACTTCCATTAAAGTCAGAACCCTATTAAAATCAATTCAAAAAAAGCCATGACTGTCTAATATTGTGACACATTGCCTAACCACTCCTCAAGATAATGATAGAACATTGGTCTCAGTGGTCCTCATGCAATATAGATTGAATATTGGTGGACAGCAGAGTCGAAAAGACAATATCAAGGACAGTAGAGATGAGAGGAGATTTAACAGGGTGCAATTTAAAAGTGTGCTTCTACTCATGAGAGTGGTAGCAACAGCCACATTTCCATAATGACCATTGATTCGACAAACATTTATTTAGCACCAACCGTTTGCACCATATTGGTCAAGGATTTTTTAAACCTAGTATATACACAGCACACCATCTATTTTAATGTGCTTTTATTAGTTCAGTATAAATTATTTTGTAAGACCTGGTGACCAAAAGCAAAATGTACTAGCACAAAGACAATGTAAAGTTCTAGGTTACTGCAGAGAAAATCATGGCCAATAACAGTACATTCATTTGGTCTTTGCTGGGGATTTGTTATCATGTGGTTACCAAATAGGAGAGGAAAAAGAAATAACCTGAGGATATATTGGTGTACAATATGAAAAGCACTGTGAGAGAAGACATTATGGAGACTAGCAAATAGAAGCAGTTCAGTTACCACCTTGCCACCCACCAAGGACTGTTTGTCACCTTTGAAATCAAAGCCAGAACAACTAAGCTAAATAAAATTGTTTCCTGCTTACTAGGTTTATTATATTAGGTCCCTTATAAAAGAGCCTGTGTCTGTTTTATTTCATTTAGATAGAAGAATAGTCAGACATGTCATTAGATTACCTTTGAATTTGACCTTGTACTTGTCATATTTTATGGTAAAGAATAGGACTTTTTTCAGAAAAAAAAATAAAATTCTTTCAAGTCAGACATTGAAACCTAATAGATTGTACTATTTAAACAGAAAACAAATTAAGATCGCTCTGGAGCCTTTTTTTTTTTTTTTTTTTTTTTTTTTTTTTTTTTTTTTTTTTTTTGTAATTAGCCACAAGTTCCTAAAGGACATTAGATAATTATAGAAACATACTGAGCTATGTGGTCTCAGACTTCAAGTTAACACTTATTTTCCTGGTTTCTGATGACCCTTCATTTTCTTTAGCAATAATTTTGGGGACCATTCCCTTTTGCTTCTGAGTAAATCTTTGTATTTACTTAGCAGCAGCTCTAGATTAGAAAAGTAGAATTGTTTTCTTAGTCTTCTTCCACAGAACTGTCTTAATATAAATGTTGCAAGTCCTCTTTAGTTTTTATCTTAGTTATTAATTAAATATAGAACGTTTTTCATTATTAACACATTATTAACTCATTTTCTAGTTATCCTAATTAACAAACTTTCTCTAATACTAGAGCAGGCATTCCAGTTTCATTGAATCACATCTAAGGATTTTTCCTTGCCACCCTTTCCAAAATAGTGTTTGATAGCCTTATGTATCAGGAAATATTTCTATGTGTTTTCTCTAAATCACTCTTGTGTTTATTCTTTCGCATTGACACTTCATCTTCCTTTTCCCTTTTATTTAATTTACTTATCAACCAATTGTTATGAATAGAGCAAATTTTCACCTTTCACAGATGTAGTACTATGACATCTTTTGAGCTCTCATTTCTATTTCAATTCAGGAAAGTAAAGTCAGTTTAAAAACTATATTTTTATGCTAGGCTTATATTCATATGGCTTTATGATTTTCCAGTACTCACCCAAGCCCCCAAAGCTGTACCTCATTAAAGAAAAATAGTGGGTTTTAAATAAATTTATGACCATCACTTTTATATGGCCATATAATAAAAGAATATACGAAAATAATATTGATAAAATTTAATACTGCTCTTCAGGTGTAGCAGAAGAACAAAGGGATGGAATACTATATCCCCCTTTTATATATTTATCACAAGATACCCAACTATAGGCAACATATGTAGAATTGACCACAACTTATTATCCTGTTGGACAACTGTAGAGGTTATGGTAGCAATTGGGTTATGATGTTTAAAACAAATAGGAAAAAGATAAAGTCATGTTTTTAATAAGCATTAGCAACCGATAGAGAAGATAATACATATCTGAAAATTATTTTAAAAACATCCTGTGCTTAAAGTGAGTAGATGTAATTGATAACTTGGTTGCTCCTTTCACCCTAATATATTGTGAGTTATATTATGAAGTAGCCTTTCTAAGTCACATTTTCAAACATGTTAGTTATCATTGACACATGGTCA
>NW_006773895.1:2220191-2244979 GCF_000442215.2 Lipotes vexillifer | reverse complement strand
TAAATGTTCAGCAGGTATGTGGACTGAATTATGTACCCCTCAAATTCATATGTCGAAGCCCTAATCCTCAATGTAACTGTATTTGGAGACAGGGCCTTTGAAGAAGCAATTAATGTTAAATGAAGTCGTAAGGGTGAGGTCTTACTCCATTAGGACTGGTGTCCTTATAAGAAGAGGAACAGGGGGCTTCCCTGGTGGCACAGTGGTTGAGAGTCCGCTTGCCGATGCAGGGGACACGGGTTCGTGCCCCGGTCCGCGAAGATCCCACATGCCGCGGAGCGGCTGGGCCCGTGAGCCATGGCCGCTGAGCCTGCGCGTCTGGAGCCTGTGCTCCGCAACGGGAGAGGCCACAACAGTGAGAGGCCCGCGTAACACAAGGAAAAAAAAAAAAAAAAAGAAAAGAAAAGAAGAGGAACAGGCACCAGAGATCTCTCTCTCTTCCTACCACACAGAGGAAAAGCCCTGTGAGGAAACAGCCATCTGCAAGCCAGGAAGAGAGGTCTCTCCAGAAACCAACCCCACTGGTACTTTGACATTGGATTTTTAACTTTCAGAACTGTGAGAAAACAAATGTCTGTTGTTTAAGCCACCCAGTCTTTGGCATTTGTTATGACAACCCAAACAGGTTAATACAGAAGACATTCAAATATTTCAGATCACATATCAGTAAAATTAAAAAAAAACACATAATGTATAGAATTATAGTGACAGTGATTGAAACAGTACTTTCTGATTTCACATCTGTTATAAACTTGTTATTATATACTACTCAAACCAAGAAATGATTCATTATTTAAAGATTAATTTAAAACGCAAAAAATGATTAAACAGTAGGAAGAGGCACAGAGTGAAAAGTAAAAGTCTCCTTTCCTACCTCTTCAAACCTCCCCACACATTCTAGCCAGGAAGCTAATTTTAAGAGTTTCTTAAATATCTTTCTGGTAATATTCTAGTCATACACACACACACACACACACACACACACACACACACACACACGCCTCTACCATTTTTATGCAAAAAGATTGTACTATACTTCAGCAACCTATTGTTTTTTTTTTTTTTTTTGGCCACACTGTGCAGCATGCGGGATCTTAGTTCCCTGACTGGGATTGAACCCATGCCCCCTGCAGTGGAAGCATGGAGTCTTAACCACTGGACCACCAAGGAAGTCCCCAGCAACCTACTTTTAATCAGCTAAAAACATATTTCCCAACATATAGTCCATATAGACCTTTCTCATTTTTAAGGCCCATGTAACATGCCACAGTATGAGTATACCCTAATTTATCTAATCAGTTCCCAACTGATAGGCATTTTGATAGTTTCTGTTTTCTGTGATAAACAAAGGTACAATGTATATTCTTGCATATATCTTTGCATATTTATAAAAGAATTTTCATAGAAAAAAATCTTAGAAATAAAAATACTCAGTGAAAGGGTTTGTGCATTTCTGGTTTATTTTTAGTTTTGATAGACATTGTTAAATTTCCCTTCAAAGATGTTGTACCAAAGTAGCTTCTCACAACAGAGTTTGCAAAGAGTCTGATTTCCTATGCTTTGGTTAAGTCTGGGTGATATAAAACCTTTAGATTTTTATAGAGTATACCTTATAGTTGTTTTAACTTGCATTTTTTTAATTATCAGAGAAGTTGATCACCTCTGAAAAACTCTTCTCTGGAGCACTTGTTGTTGTTAGATAATGAAGAACATATCACTTGTGGTTGTTCAAATAACTACACACACACACACACACACACACACACACACACATTACCCCTCTCTCTTTATCTCTCTCTCCCACACTGCTGTGGAACACTCAGAACCTCAAAACCTTTTTTTAGCAGTTGTGTCTTCACGTGAGATATTTCAATGGTACAGGATCAGGTCAATCACTTTGATCTACTACTGAAATCAAACCCTCTTGCACTGTTGGTGGGAATGTAAATTGATACAGCCACTATGGAGAACAGTATGAAGGTTCCTTTTAAAAACTAAAAATAGAACTACCATATGACCCAGCAATCCCATTACCCTGAGCAGACCATAATTTAATGACACATGCTCCCCCTTTTCATTGCTGCACTATTTACAATAGCCAGGACATGGAAGCAAACTAAGTATCCATTGGCAGACGAATGGATAAAGATGTGGTACATTTACACAATGGAATATTACTTAGCCATAAAAAGGAATTAAATTGGGTCATTTGTAGAGAAGTGGATGGACGTAGAGTCTGTCATACAGAGTGAAGTAAGTCAGAAAGAGAAAAACAAATATCGTACATCAACGCATACATGTGGAATCTAGAAAAATGGTACAGAGAAACCTATTTGCAGGGCAGGAATGGAGATGCAGATGTAGAGAACAGACATGTGGTTGCAGGGGCCAAGGGGTCTGGGATGAATTGGAAGACTGGGATTGACATATATACACTACCATGTGTAAAACAGATAGCTAGTGGGAACCTGCTGTATAGCGCAGGGAGCTCAGCTCAGTGCTCTGTGGTGACCTAGATGGGTGGGATGGGTGGAGGGAGGCCCAAGAGGGAGGGGATATATGTACACATATAGCCGATTCACTTTGTTGTACAGCAAAAACTAACACAACATTGTAAAGCAACTATACCCCAATTAAAAAAAAAATCAAATCAAATCAAACTAAAAGAAATATTAAGAGTTGAGTTTTCAGTTTAAAATAACTCCAGAGGAATAAGCTCTTTCTAAGTATCTAAGCTTTTCTCCAATATGGTTCAATAGAGACAGCTGGAGTGATGGATGGAAAGAGCAGATGTTGTGTGAATGAGAAAAATATTGGAAACTTGAGGACTTGTCTTCACTGCTGTATGAGCAAAGCTTAGGACAGTGCCTGATTTGTTTTACGTGCCCAAGACAGACAGGCTAAATGAATACGTGAATGACTGTAAATGCTAAACATGTAAGTAAAGTAATTAAAAAGTTATCTTGAAGAAAGAATCCTGGAAATTTTCCTTGATAAATAGAAACATCCCTGAACATACATTAGTTAGGTTTCCTATGGAAACGTTCAAGTTTTGTAATCACCAGACTAACAGAATGGGATCTCCCCACACATTTAATAAAATTTTTCATATTTCCCATTACTCCCAGAAATTCTGGGATCTTAAGGTAAGAAGAGTTATATCAATCCAGTTTTTTCCTGATTTTTTTACCGTTTATTTTTGGCAGATTTTCAACTCAGACAATGGAACGATAGCCTTTAAATGAAATTTTATCTTTGATCAAAGTTATTTCCTGGTTTACCTCCTTTATTCACCTCTGTTTTTTTCCCAGTGCCTCATAACAACTTTCAATCTTAAATAAAGTTGCTTTTTAAAGAGAAATAACCTAGACAATGGCATGCAATTGAAAATAATTCACTTCTATCTCAGGCATGTGTGGGTCATCAGGCACACAATATGTCTAGCAAGTGGTTAGCTCATAACAGCTACCCCTATTGTGTGTTAGTCTGTAATGGACATTCAGATTGTTATTATTTTAAGCTTAAATAGCAATAGAAGTCTTGATAATGATGGGATATTGAAAAATCACACATGCTGAGTCTGGGTAATTTTCAAATTTCAATCAGACAAAAGAAAACAAAACCTGCATTATAGCTATGAATGCTGATGTTTTTTGGTGTGAGAACTGAGGGACTGATAACTGTTGGCGAACAGCAGAATAACTCCCCTGGGAAAATACCATATAATGATGACTATATAACTTATGCCATGGTATGCTGAGACTTATTTAGAACCTTAAAGCACAGAAGGGCTCAATTAGGCCAATACATGAGAAGAATATCTACAAAATTCTTTTATGTCAATAATTAGTGAAACACAGGAACAAATACTAAGGGAGAAAAACTAAACCACTGTTGGACAAAGACATCATGACCAATGAAGGTCATGACCTTCCTTAGTACAAATCAGGGCAGACAACTTAATTGTTGTTTTTTATAGGATTATCAAATTGGTGGATAAAGGGACGTAAGTGGGGTTATAAGAGCAGGACTGTAGGGAAATGTTTGATGCAACCATCATTATTTGTTTACATTATTGGGTTATAAGTCCATTGTTGGAGTGTTTTGAAAAATAATTTACCACAACCACATGAGGTTTAATCTCAGGAAAGGAAGCATTTTTCAGTATTATAAAATTTATTCATAGAGAATAGCAAATTGATATATTTAAAGGAAATGATATGTTTATGTCAAAGGTTTCTGAAAAGGAGACAAAATTTCTGCAGATGTTCTTCATGAAAACACTAAAAGGAATAGAAGACTATTTCTGGGACATGATAAAGAAGCACTACTGTAAACCAAAAGCCTGTATTTAGTGGTGAAACCTAGGAATAAGATAAGGATCCTCATTACCATCATTGATTTTGTTTTTATTTGGGGATTTCTGATTACGCAATATATCATGAAACAAAATATAAGGTCTAATTACTGGGCAGTTATAATCCCCCCAAAGTTATATAAAATAAAAGATTATGCATATGACTTATAATTGCATTTATTATAAAGCTAGAAATATAACTAAAAGAAGAAAACCTAGTCAAAACATCAATAAAAGATATCAGTAACCCAAGATATTCGTAAAATGAAATCTCTAAATCTTATATAAAGTTACAAATATAGCTGCAATTTATTTAAGTAAAATATATAAAGAAAATTAAGAAATTTATTGAGATCTTTAAGGATAAAACATGATTCTGGAAGAGATGATTGAACCTCATTTATTAAATGTGTAATATAATTCCCACACTTATTTATATGTTCAGGTAAATGAAACAAAATAGGAGTTTTAGGGAAAGTTAAAACTTTTTTAAATAACATAACACTCAATAGGAAAGAAGGCAAGACTCAAAGTAAATTTGAAACAACTATACCATCACCACCACCACCACTACAGGACACGTTGTAAACTTATCATAAGTAGATCTATGAATTTGGTATAAAAATAGATAGCTGAATCAAAAAGAATAAATAGCCCAGAAATAATTGTCATTATTTATAAAAATGTATAATAAAGGCAGTGTAAATCAGTACAATGGGGAAGAGGTGGCTTAGTTGAAAGGGGTATAGTTTAAAGACTTAGCCAATTGGAAAAGGCCATGTATTCCTCACCTTACATTTTATTCCAAACATTAAAATGAAAAAAGAAATACATTGTTAAGGTAGCAAAAATAGAAGTAAATAAAATAGATTTTGGGGGCTTCCCTGGTGGCGCAGTGGTTAAAAATCCGCCTGCCAATGCAGGGGGCACTGGTTCAATCCCTGGTCTGGGAAGATCCCACATGCTGCGGAGCAACTAAGCCCGTGCACCACAACTACTGAGCCTGTGCTCTAGAGCCCGTGAGCCACAACTACTGAAGCCCGTGAGCCACAACTACTGAGCCCGCACGTCACAACTACTGAAGCCTGCACGCTTAGAGCCAGTGCTCTGCAACAAGAGAAGCCGCTGAAGTGAGAAGCCCATGCACCACAACGAAGAGCAGTCCCTGCTCGCTGCAACTAGAAGAAAGCCTGCACACAGCAATGAAGACCCAATGCAGCCAAAAAAAAAAAACCTTTTAAATAGATTTTTGGATAGAAAATAAATATGAATTCACAAATAATTAAAAAGTAATCATAAAAATTAAGTACATTTCTTTTTTTTTACATTTAGTTTTATAAACATAAAAATACTTATAAAGGATACCTCACTATATTTAATAAATATCAAATAAATATATAAATAAATATAAATATATATTTAATATCTTTGTTATTAAAAAAACTTACAAATTCATAAGTACTGGGCACAGAACATGAACAGACAATTCACCAAAGAGGAAATACAACTAGTAAACAAACATATGGGAAAATGTTCAACTCATTAGTAGTCAAAGAAATGCAAATTCAACTTAGACTGGGGAAAAAAAAGTTACAGTTTGTTTTCATAGCTCAGTCTTCTGAAAAAAGGAGGGAGTAGAAGCAGTTTGAGTCTTGGGATTTCTGTTTGTTAGGGAGGGTGTGAGATGTGAATTAGCAGGAGAAAACCATGTCACAGTGACCTGGGAGAAAGCTCTCCCCCAAGTTTTCCTGGGAACAAGTGTCTGGGTGGTAGTGGGGTGGTGTGAAAGGAGAGAAGCGTGGATGGAAGATTCTGGGAAAGATGATATTTTCTTTAGCTAAGTTGAAGTAAATTTTAATAAACAGGTAAGAGTGGTGTTAACAAATATGAAATACGGCATCATCTTTCAAAGATTACATAAGCAAAAAACTGAAAAATTAAATAAAATATTGTAGTGGTGTGAAGCTGGAATTTTACTACCTAAAATAACATTTATAATATTGCATTTAGGATGTTAACAAGCAGTTAGAGATGGTTAAAAGATTAGAGACTAATCTCAACCATTAAAATGCGTAAGGTTTAGTGAGTACTATGTTTTGAACATTGCAGGAAGCAGTTTACATGGATTCTTTAATTTAGTTCTCACAATGAGGTACATGTTGTTATTGTTCTTATTATTACCTCACTTTTACGTAAGGAAAAATTGAGTCTCAGGGAGGTTAAGAGACTTGTAAAGCTTACATTGCTAATACACATTGTAGGGAGCTACAATTTGGACCTAGACATTCTGATGACAAAATCTGCTCACAATGACTGCGTTATACATAGCGTGAAACACCATGCCATGAGATTGTATGTACATTATAATTTTGACTCTAAAAAGTGCACGAAAATTCAAAACATTAAAATGCTGAGAGGTGGTGTTAAGGTGGTGGGTTAGCTAATTCATCATTTTTCTCTTTTTGAAGTTTTTAAAAAGTAGGGCATGACACTTTAAAGTAAGATATTTTTAAAATGAACTGTCAGGCAATTAAACATATTTACAAATAACATCACAAATTTGTATCACAAACAGGAAGTGCTAATGATCAACATGGACTTAGGATGATGGTGAGTGTCACAAAGTCCCCTTCAGGAATCTCAGAGGTAGTAAAAGACTCTGAGAATTTTCCAACCTAAACTGCTTCTGGGATAATACCTTTCCTGCTGTCTTAGTATAAGTACACACCAAACAGCATTCAGACAATATCAGGATATGACATGATTTTACTAAAATAGGTGCTAATATAAGATTTCACAACTTTTGATACTGACAAGAGCTAGAGCATGAGGAAAGTGCTGATGATAATAGCACCATTTACTGAGCATTTATGGCATGCCAGACAACATACTGAATACTTTTCTTGCATGTCAGCTCTCAGAGTAAACTTACAATATTATTATTATCTCTGTTTCATATATTTGCTGATGATTGATTTTTTCCTGAAGGCGTTATTTATCCCTTGGCTCCAGTTCATTGTCTTTGATAAATGTAAGAAGTCATGAATTTATCTTCTTGACCAAACACTGTGCTACGGGTGTTGGCAACCCCTGCCTGAATGCACTGTGCCTCCAAAAGTCACAGCTCATGTTCAGTCTGGTTGGGTCTCATGAAGTGGCCAGCTAATTCCTGGGGTGTTCATCCTCTTCTGTCTTGTAGGAGTAAAGTAAACCTCACACCAAATCACAAAGTATGGGGGGGTGTGTAATTGATAGGAGATAGTGAAAGGAGAGAATGAGAGAAGGAGGGGGGAAAGGTAGGGAGGGAAGGGAGGAAAGGAGATAGAGTGGGGGAAGGAAGGGAGGGAGGGAGGGAGAGAGGAAGAAAAGGTGTGACTCTTATTAACAAAATTATAACATACAATTCCATGAAATCACTACAAGCTTAGTCAACCAAGTCAGGCATTTTGGGAACAGTATAGTGTTTGGTCTGCCTCCATGAAGCAGGCTGGAAAAAATCCCAGAATTTCAGGCCATGAGGCAGTTTTTTCTTGGTTGGCAGTATTCTGCTGTTCCCGTTCTCAGCGCTGAAAAAGTGTGAAAGTAAAATTTACCGCACAGGCAGCTGGGAAAATGCCTAATGGTTCTCTGGAATAGGTTAGCAATAACCTAGTGTGCCCAGCTTTGGACTTCACAGTTTCGAACTGAACAATATGGGATTTTCAAAACTTTGTAAACTGACTTCTGAAGGAAGGTTAAGGATATCTATATTATTCAGCCTAAGAAAAGGAAGAGAGAACAGGTCCAATGCCAGGAATGGCAGGGGTCAATCCACTGAAAAGTGAAACTGGTATTTATTGCTGTCTTGGTAATGATGTTGTTGTTGTAGTATTAAAAATTGAATTAATTTATTTTATTGAACACAGTGAGCATAGGACCCAATATGGGTCTCTTTGTTCTAATTATCAGAGTGTCAAAGGATGTATTTTCTTGCTTTTAAAAATAGCATCAAGGATAGCATTTTGAAAAAAAAGATCATTAAGTCCAAGTGATGAAGCAGAGCTGAATTTATCCCTGAGGCCACCATTACATTATAGCATGAATCTAGTGCAAGCCTTCACAGAAGGAGGGGTCCCAAAATTTCATTTACTAAGGGATTGTTTTAAACAGTCAAGGAGTCCTCCAAGATAGGACACTTAGTAAATAATGTGAAACCATTTCAAGTACTGATATTCTTTTTTTTTTTTTTTTTTGCAGTACGCGGGCCTCTCACTGTTGTGGCCTCTCCCGTTGCAGAGCACAGGCTCCGGACGTGCAGGCTCAGCGGCCATGGTTCACGGGCTCGGCCGCTCCGCGGCATGTGGGACCTTCCTGGACCGGAGCACGAGCCAGTGTCCCCTGCATCGGCAGGCGGACTCTCAACCACTGCGCCACCAGGGAAGCCCCCTGATATTCTTGCAACATTCCACTTTAACATTCTCTAATCTTAGAACCAGTGGTAGAATGTTAGAAGCACCTAAAGATGATCATATTTTCAATGTTTGTAAGCAGTATCATGTTCTTTCCATTTGTATAAATGTTTCTGAAAACACAAATGTTCAGCTGATACTTGTTGCTACAGTTAGTTCATTTACAGCCTCTTAATTGATAAAATTTCTCTTCTTGTTTACACACATATATTATTATAGATGATCAGTTCTTGCTGCTGTTTGTTATCTCAAATACCTTTGAATAAAATTCAAAGCCCTTCATAATTTGGACCTTCTTAACCACTAGATTCATCTTTTGGCCTTTCAGTGGTAAAATCTGATCATTTATCTTCTAGCAAACACCTACTCATCCTTTAATTTTGAGCTTGAATGATCTCCTATATAAACACTTCTTTGATTCCCTGAGTCAGACTTAAGTGGTCGATGCTGCTGCCGTTATATTTTGTATATACATGTAAAGACAGATATCAAACTGAATCTGCTCACAGGTACTCACATCTCAATTGACTACAAGCCTCCTGAGGACAGAGTTAATATCTTGTTATCTTTGTGGGCTGGGGACCTAGCATTATATCTGGAACAAAAACTCTATGATAACTGACCTCCCATGGAAATCCTAAAGCAGACAGACCATGACTGGTGGGCACGGTCTTCCACCCACCCCTGCTCTCAAGTGAGGGCTGACTAGAAAAAGGAGTATTCTCCACTCAGGAAGGGGGAGACAAATGATGGGTCTCTATGTCTTCGGTACTCTCTCATATCATTTTTCTGCCTAGGGACCAATGAAATTGGTACCGACTAATCAGGAAACGCCTGCTGTGCTGGAATTCTCAATAAATCCCAGGATCCTAAATAGATATGTTAGTCAGTATGTATGTAAACTAGAATGGGCCATTACTATCACATCTGGGACCTGCGCATGTGTGAACTGCATATCAGGATCCGCAGGATTGGAGTGGATTAGGTGGGCAGGTTTGTCTGAGTCATTTCATTAGTATCCCAGCAAGGCAACTTTGCATTTTATGGGATTAAACATTTTTACCCTACTAACTGTGTTATGTTGGGGCTTTGTTGTGTGTTTTTTTTTTTTAAATTTTTTTTTTAGATGTTGGGGGTAGGAGTTTTTTTTATTAATTAATTAATTTATTTTTGCTGTGTTGGGTCTTTGTTTCTGTGCGAGGGCTTCCTCTAGTTGTGGCAAGTGGGGGCCACTCTTCATCGCGGTGTGCGGGGCTCTGACTATCGCGGCCTCTCTTGTTGTGGAGCACAGGCTCCAGATGCGCAGGCTCAGTAGTTGTGGCTCACGGGCCTAGCCGCTCTGCGGCATGTGGGATCCTCCCAGACCAGGGCTCGAACCCGTGTCCCCTGCATTAGCAGGCAGATTCTCAACCACTGCGCCACCAGGGAAGCCCTGTTGTGTGTTTTAATAAGTGTTTTTGAATCAAGAACTGGATAAAAGGATGGGATTAAGTATTCTGAATAGTTTCATTAATCTCAGTACCTTAAGGAATGGACCTATCATCCTACTTTTTCTGATACTATACTTTCTTTCTCCCTCTCTATGTATGTAGTATGTATATGTATATTATATATGTCTACTTATATGTATGACTATATATATTTGTATGTATATTCATGTATATTTAAAGGTGGTCATTGATGACTACTGTTGAATCTTTCTCATGCATGGTGTTACTGAATCTTAGGTTTATGTGATTAATCTTTGGACCTACTACATTTTCACATTATCAAATTTATTAAGTATAATCTTTGCTTCAGTTTATTGCTTCAGATTATCTGGATATGGCCAGATTCACATTCTGTCTCCTAAATCACTTGCTTTTTTTCCCACCAGTTTTGAATATTCTGTGATTTTGATGGCCCACCCTCCATGTCACCATCCAAACTCTTGATGAAAACAAGCATTTTGGCTTCCCTGGTGGCGCAGTGGTTGAGAGTCCGCCTGCCAATGCAGGGGACACGGGTTCATGCCCCGGTCCGGGAAGGTCCCACATGCTGCGGAGCAGCTGGGCCCATGAGCCATGGCCGCTGAGCCTGCACGTCCAGAGCCTGTGCTCCGCAACGGGAAAGGCCACAACAGTAAGAGGCCCGCGTACAGCAAAAAAACAAACAAAAAAAAACCCCAAGCATTTGAAGTTAAGTAATGAGGTACCACATCTATGCCACATCACTAGAAATCATCTTCAAGGCTGACATCAGTATATTCATCTAGGTCTTTATTAATTAATCTATCTAATCTTTTAGACATGTAACTTATCTTTTTCAATGTTGTGCATGAGAAGCAAGGCCTTTCTGTGGTCCCAGATACCTTATGCCTATTGTATTTCCCTGTTGTACTTTCTAAGTGATATTGCTAAGGAAAAAATGCTGCAGTTTGTTTGTTCTTCATGAACCCCTAGGATTCTCTTGATTGCTGCTTTCCTTTTTACATTTTTACAACCCAACTCTTTAAGAATATGTTTGGAATCTTGCCAAGGATTTCTGTGGAGCTCATTTGTCTATCACTGAGGAAACTGAAGACTGAAACACTGTTTGACATTTCCAGTTATAGGTTTTCAGCTCTCTCTATGGTCTTGCCTCCAGGCTCATCCTACTTAGGATTTTCAGAGGCCAGCATTTTGAGAAGTGGGATCAGGAGCTATTTATTCTTTCCTCCTTGAAAAACTAAACCAGGTACAATTATTTGTTCAATGTTTTCAATATTTACTGAGCATTTTCTAAAAGGTTCTGTACAGAGGTAAGAGTCGGTTACTACCACTTAGGTATTTATCAGGTATTGGATATGACAGTGGTTCTCAAAGTTTGATCTCCTAATTAGCAGCATCAGTATCAAGTGGAAATAGTTAGAAAGGTAAATTTGGGGGGCTGCACCTCAGACTTACAGAGTCAGTAACTCTTGGAAGTTACGTTTCAGTAAGTCCTGTCCCCTTTTGTAATTATAGTGATGCACATTAAAGTTTGAGAACTATTGGAATAAGACAAATATGTAAGGAAATAACTATAGTGTTATATTACCCTTGTTGTCAACATACTTCTGGAGAATAGAGGAGTGACCAACCAAACTAATATGGAAGTACATCATAAATCTGCGTGCCTTAGTCATACGTACAGGTGGACAGGTATAGTTTGGTTTCACAGGTTCCCTGATGGAAAGAAAATATCTCTTTATGTGATTGTTGACATACATTATTTTAACAGAGGGCAAAATTTATTACTAAACCATCAGAAAATTTGTTACCACTAAAATGTCTTTGAAATGAGATGGGGTAACAAACAACAAACCAATCAATTAATTAATTAATCATTGTGGAGCACAGGCTCCAGATGCGCAGGCTCAGTAGTTGTGGCTCACGGGCCTAGCCGCTCTGCGGCATGTGGGATCCTCCCAGACCAGGGCTCGAACCCGTGTCCCCTGCATTAGCAGGCAGATTCTCAACCACTGCGCCACCAGGGAAGCCCTGTTGTGTGTTTTAATAAGTGTTTTTGAATCAAGAACTGGATAAAAGGATGGGATTAAGTATTCTGAATAGTTTCATTAATCTCAGTACCTTAAGGAATGGACCTATCATCCTACTTTTTCTGATACTATACTTTCTTTCTCCCTCTCTATGTATGTAGTATGTATATGTATATTATATATGTCTACTTATATGTATGACTATATATATTTGTATGTATATTCATGTATATTTAAAGGTGGTCATTGATGACTACTGTTGAATCTTTCTCATGCATGGTGTTACTGAATCTTAGGTTTATGTGATTAATCTTTGGACCTACTACATTTTCACATTATCAAATTTATTAAGTATAATCTTTGCTTCAGTTTATTGCTTCAGATTATCTGGATATGGCCAGATTCACATTCTGTCTCCTAAATCACTTGCTTTTTTTCCCACCAGTTTTGAATATTCTGTGATTTTGATGGCCCACCCTCCATGTCACCATCCAAACTCTTGATGAAAACAAGCATTTTGGCTTCCCTGGTGGCGCAGTGGTTGAGAGTCCGCCTGCCAATGCAGGGGACACGGGTTCATGCCCCGGTCCGGGAAGGTCCCACATGCTGCGGAGCAGCTGGGCCCATGAGCCATGGCCGCTGAGCCTGCACGTCCAGAGCCTGTGCTCCGCAACGGGAAAGGCCACAACAGTAAGAGGCCCGCGTACAGCAAAAAAACAAACAAAAAAAAACCCCAAGCATTTGAAGTTAAGTAATGAGGTACCACATCTATGCCACATCACTAGAAATCATCTTCAAGGCTGACATCAGTATATTCATCTAGGTCTTTATTAATTAATCTATCTAATCTTTTAGACATGTAACTTATCTTTTTCAATGTTGTGCATGAGAAGCAAGGCCTTTCTGTGGTCCCAGATACCTTATGCCTATTGTATTTCCCTGTTGTACTTTCTAAGTGATATTGCTAAGGAAAAAATGCTGCAGTTTGTTTGTTCTTCATGAACCCCTAGGATTCTCTTGATTGCTGCTTTCCTTTTTACATTTTTACAACCCAACTCTTTAAGAATATGTTTGGAATCTTGCCAAGGATTTCTGTGGAGCTCATTTGTCTATCACTGAGGAAACTGAAGACTGAAACACTGTTTGACATTTCCAGTTATAGGTTTTCAGCTCTCTCTATGGTCTTGCCTCCAGGCTCATCCTACTTAGGATTTTCAGAGGCCAGCATTTTGAGAAGTGGGATCAGGAGCTATTTATTCTTTCCTCCTTGAAAAACTAAACCAGGTACAATTATTTGTTCAATGTTTTCAATATTTACTGAGCATTTTCTAAAAGGTTCTGTACAGAGGTAAGAGTCGGTTACTACCACTTAGGTATTTATCAGGTATTGGATATGACAGTGGTTCTCAAAGTTTGATCTCCTAATTAGCAGCATCAGTATCAAGTGGAAATAGTTAGAAAGGTAAATTTGGGGGGCTGCACCTCAGACTTACAGAGTCAGTAACTCTTGGAAGTTACGTTTCAGTAAGTCCTGTCCCCTTTTGTAATTATAGTGATGCACATTAAAGTTTGAGAACTATTGGAATAAGACAAATATGTAAGGAAATAACTATAGTGTTATATTACCCTTGTTGTCAACATACTTCTGGAGAATAGAGGAGTGACCAACCAAACTAATATGGAAGTACATCATAAATCTGCGTGCCTTAGTCATACGTACAGGTGGACAGGTATAGTTTGGTTTCACAGGTTCCCTGATGGAAAGAAAATATCTCTTTATGTGATTGTTGACATACATTATTTTAACAGAGGGCAAAATTTATTACTAAACCATCAGAAAATTTGTTACCACTAAAATGTCTTTGAAATGAGATGGGGTAACAAACAACAAACCAATCAATTAATTAATTAATCAAAGAACTATTAAGCATAGGAAGCCAAAAGCTGTTGTGGTAACATACTGAAATTTATACAAAATAAATCATAATCAGTGAGTCCAGCAACAGATAAGCTTTCCAGGTTGTACAGGTGCTTGTAAATGGAGGTGAGTAGCGTACAAATGAGAAAAGCACACTTGGCTGCACTGATACTCCTCTCTTGTATCTGCCCTCTTTGAGCTCCTTACATAAGGTGAGTCTTTGGCTTTGCCCAACACCTCTATATCTTTCAGGGACATAGTGCTGAGCTCTATGATGCACTAGCGTTCTTTGAACAGTTTATGAAGACTTTTGCTCACTTTTTATTCTAAACAGAGTTTGACTTTTTTCATCTTTATTCTCAAATGATTCATTAATTGAAGTATTGTTGTAATGGCTTTTCAGTTTTTTTTTTTATTTTAATTGATTGATGCAGAGTGTATAAGGTCTTACTGACACTGCAGATTTAAGGATGACCTACCATTTCACATGAACAACGAACAGGTTATTTGTTTCACACTGAGATCTTTATGCCACAGCTTACTACTGGGGGAAAAAGAGACCTCAGTGTTCTAGGCCTCCTATGCTGACCCTTCTCACATGACTCCCCTTTAGCTATACCTACACCAGATCTCCATTTCAGCACTTATTCCATTGTTCTTTGTTTATCTGGTTATATATGTGTAACCGCCATTAGAATCTGAGTATGCTGGGTTCTCTGTCCCTTTCTATGTGCCCAGCAGTTAATACAATGCTTGAGAGATGATTTGCTCCATAGGTATTTATTGAACAAATGAATGAACGGTTGGATGATGTAGTGCATGATTTTACTTGTTCAAAATCATGTCATACTTTCTGAAAAATAACCTCTATATTTCCTAGTAAGCAACTGCAGTAGAAACTATCACAGAAATTTAAGGCTATACCTTTATACCGTATTTCAGGTTACTTCTTGCTTTTGATAGAACATTTCACTTATAAAGAACAAAAGTAATTAATTATGGAATACATATTCTATGCTGTGCTAAATGCTTTACATTTCATCTCTCACTTTATATTTAAAACAAGCAAGTGTTTATAAGTGATAATGTTGGTAGACATGTTTAATATTTTTGATGGAAATATTAGTTTTGGAAATCTAGGTTTCATTCCACAAACTCATCCTTTCCATTTATACTCTTCCTTCCCCATTGTCCTACTCACCAACTTTTAATTGTCTTTCTCCAGCTCTAGATTATTTTTCTGCCTTATGTTAGTTCAACCTAATTTGGTATATAAAAATAGAATTTGAGGAAATAGCTACCCCAATTTATGCAGAATACTAAGGTTTTAGCCCCCATGGCTGTGGTCCAAACAAACATAAAAGGGAGAGGTGGCTGGTTTTAGTTTCCTTGATTTGTTTAATGGTTCTGTGGGTGGTGGAGACCCTAAAGATGCTGCTTTTCCACTCAAGGCCAAATATTAATGAAGTACAGAGAATGAAAACTTATTCTGCTTTTCGGTAACATCTGCTTCACTTGGCTACATATGGCCCAAATAGATCAATTTTTAAAAGCACTTTATTAGCATACTGAAAATTCCCATTAAACACTAGACTAGAACTCACTAAGTCACGAACTATATTAAAAACTATCCTTATGAGACTTTGTAGGATAGGCCTGATACATTTTTCTCATCTCTAATACCAATGATTCTATTATACTTAATATAACTCAATTCTTTTGGTATTTCCAAATGAAAATTTACTTCATAATGTCAAGTTTTTTTTTTGAAAGCACAAAGGGATAAAATCATATTTGATGAGGGATGAGATGATTTTAAGCGCTATAGGGTGTTCCTAAAAGAACTGGAAACATTCAAAATTTCTGAAGTACACTGCCCTTAGCATTCTAAGATAAGTTTTAACTATCTTCAGAGCTTAATACCTGAAAATTTTTTGAAGGGCAGAGTCTTCTGAGAATGAAACACACAAATATCTTTAGGATACCTATATTTAGTTGTACAAATAATGTTGTGAATATAATAATTTTCATGTGGAAACAATAGCAATTATTTCAGTTTCTTTGATACACGATATGGTTTTAATGAATCACCTTGTTTAAATTTTTTTCTCAGATAAAGCAGACAAAAGCATTAGATCAGATAAAATTAAGATTATTTTCTGTTAACAGCAACATTGTGCAAACTGGTTTTAGTTTCCTTGATTTGTTTAATGGTTCTGTGGGTGGTGGAGACCCTAAAGATGCTGCTTTTCCACTCAAGGCCAAATATTAATGAAGTACAGAGAATGAAAACTTATTCTGCTTTTCGGTAACATCTGCTTCACTTGGCTACATATGGCCCAAATAGATCAATTTTTAAAAGCACTTTATTAGCATACTGAAAATTCCCATTAAACACTAGACTAGAACTCACTAAGTCACGAACTATATTAAAAACTATCCTTATGAGACTTTGTAGGATAGGCCTGATACATTTTTCTCATCTCTAATACCAATGATTCTATTATACTTAATATAACTCAATTCTTTTGGTATTTCCAAATGAAAATTTACTTCATAATGTCAAGTTTTTTTTTTGAAAGCACAAAGGGATAAAATCATATTTGATGAGGGATGAGATGATTTTAAGCGCTATAGGGTGTTCCTAAAAGAACTGGAAACATTCAAAATTTCTGAAGTACACTGCCCTTAGCATTCTAAGATAAGTTTTAACTATCTTCAGAGCTTAATACCTGAAAATTTTTTGAAGGGCAGAGTCTTCTGAGAATGAAACACACAAATATCTTTAGGATACCTATATTTAGTTGTACAAATAATGTTGTGAATATAATAATTTTCATGTGGAAACAATAGCAATTATTTCAGTTTCTTTGATACACGATATGGTTTTAATGAATCACCTTGTTTAAATTTTTTTCTCAGATAAAGCAGACAAAAGCATTAGATCAGATAAAATTAAGATTATTTTCTGTTAACAGCAAGCATTGTGCAATTTTGTGAAAGGCAAAAAAAAAAAAAAATCCCTCCATCAATGATTTAATAATTTTGGATTTTATAAAGTTTTATAACTTTTCTTTAAAATTCTGGGTCAATGCCGAAGTTCAATTTCTACTATATCAGTTGTATTCCATAAAAAGGTAAAAATCAATTAAAGTCATATATTATAGAAAAGCATGTAAATGTATGGAAACATTATTAAGTTAAAGCATTTTTTGGTTTTTTCTGGCAGTTCTCCTCCAAATTGTGTCCAAACCATTTTGTTTCACTGTAGAATAAAGGAAGCTGTGTGTTTTCTTTTTTTTGGCAGGTGAAGGTACAACTAATACAGAGAGGAACTTCTTTGGTAGTGTATGGGGTACTACAGAAACTGGCTAACTGATGACATCACCCTGTAAGGAAGAAAATCTCAAGGCCATTCCACTGGCTCTGTAAATCAGTACAAGCTGCTGTCCAGTTTGCAATAACTTGGAACAAAAAAGCTTAGAGATAATACAAAATTAATAAATAAAAAATATCTAATCCCAATACCAAAGGTAGTCCTAGTGCTTCCTGTAAGATTACAAGTGCTACATGAAAATTAATGCTCAAGTTCAATGATGCCTTGTTTTATGTGACTAGTTTTTCTGCCATGGCTTTTCTGAGCCAAAGGGTTTTTTTCATGTCCATAGGAAATATAAATTGGTTTAGGCTAGCTTTCCTTTGCTCATGGAAAAAAAAGTATACATGCCCTTTCAAATGAGCCAATCACTTCAGAATAAGGTCATCCATTCAGATGAAGCAAGATTGATTTTAGAAGCAGAACAATAGTCCTGTATAGAGAGGCATGCATTTTGCCAGAAGTAGACTGTTTCTGAACGCTTTGTTCAAAATCCTTAAACTCTAATTCAAACAAAAAACAACCCTGGAAATGTACATTGTGCCAAGTGGCTACTAGTCTCAGAAAACTAGTATGTGTGTGTGTGAGTGTGTGTGTGTGTGTGTGTACTTATACACACACATATATGTATTTTTAGGTATATGCAAATGTATAAGTATATATGTATATATATACAATATGTACACACACATTCTTTTTTGTCTCTGGTATGTCTAATTTGACAGAAAAATAAGCCTACCTTTCTATCACCATATTTTAGCTGTCATTTGTCAAAAATGCATGCAGTTAAACATATTGTAGCATTTGCTTAAAGGGGAAAATTTTGGAATTTTCTATTTTGGAATTTTCCTTTGGTGAATCCTCAGAGAGATTGTTTCAAGGTGAAAAAATAGCCCAAATTGCAAATATATTAATGATAATTTTAATTCTGTTGCCAAATATTTTATTTATTGAATCCCCAAATATATACTTATGCATTCTCTCTCTCTCTTTCTGTCCCCATTTCTTTTTTCTCTCTATGTATCACCATCTCTGTCTATCTGTCTGTCTCTCTTTCACAAACACACACACACTCCTACAATATTAATTTCTTTCTATTACTCCTTTTCACTTTATTTAGAGCAAAGGCCAACCATTTATTATATATCTATATATGTATATAAGTGTGTGTATATAAATATATATATAGTGTAACAATGAAAATATAGTGTAATATATATATAGTGTAATAATGAAAACATATGAGTCAGATTTTCTCAGAGGGAGGAGGACATTTGTCTTGCAGGATACTTTATGGTGATAGGGAAAGTTTTGTAAAAGAGTTATGCCTGAAAGGGGTAGAAAAGTAAGAATGAGCTTCCCAAGATGGGCCTGTGATGTTCATGCATCAGGAAAGTACATTCAGTGGGGTAAAGGGATGCAAAATAATGGTTGGGGGGAAAGTGGAGGCATAGAGGTAGTGAACAGACTGCCAGCAGTTCAGTATACAGGAATGTAAAGTGTGAAGAAGAGACATTAAAAACAGATGTTGAAATCATTAGGGATCTAATGGTAAAGGTCTTTGTATGCCATTGATGTAATTTTGGCTTTATTTATATATGGCAGAGAGTCATTAAAAGATATTAAACAATGGGTTGACATCTCCAGATGTACATGTAGATCGATCTCTCCAGCAGATGTACGGTAAATAGAAAGAAAGGGGGCAAGGAGAAATATTAAGGCCCTAACTATGGAAGTGGGCAACTGAGGTGGAGATAGCTAACCTTTTTGAGAGACATTAAGGACACACAACTACTAAGACTTGGTAAATGATAAGATACGGGAAAGGAAAAACAAGCTAAAAATTATTACCTGGTTACAGGCTTGTTCAAGTATATGGGAATTGGTGACGCCAAGATAAGAGATATATGAGGAAAAACAAGGCTGGCAAGAAGGATCGCTAGACATTTGAATTTGACTGTAAGATAATCAGTTGACATCATATGGCCCTAGAACTCAGGAGAAAATTAATGGTAGGAGAATGTATAAGTCGTAAGCATTCAGAAGGTGGTTAAGATCATCTCAGGAAAACACGTAGCATAGAAAGAGAATAGAGCTTAAGATAAACCACTTGAGGGTGAAACAACACATAAAGGTAGATAGGAGAAGAGGAGAGCTAGAAATAATCAAAGAAATAGAAGGAAGAAGAGAGTCTTATAGAATGCAATGGGTAGGAGGCTTTGAAAAATGATAGATTTGAAAAGAAGTAACTAAAGTTCATTAGAGTCTAAAAATATACATAAAGCTCACCTTTAAACATTAAGGCATTTTATATTATTTTATTTTAAAGGAAGGCTAGTTGAATCTACAGTCCAAGTGTGAAATTCAGGTTAATACAAATATTTCTATGTTAAATCAGAGGCTAGAGAGTTTAAGAGACTGACAGAGAAATATCTTCTTGGTGTTTATTAAAGAGTATGTGATCCTGGGCTAGTGAAAAGCATAGTGACAGCAACAGTTAAGCAAGAAAACTAAGTAGAAAACCTAATATCTGTATAAAATAAGTGCTGTATTTAATTTTACAATCTTTTGTTCTATTACTCTCTGGCGACAGTGGTTTTGTAGGATTTCTGGTATGTTCCTATGAATATTTGTTCACTGAACCTGCTTCTTGAATAAATGTGATTTTAAAAAGAACAGATCCTGCAGAATTAGATTTACTGTTTCTTTGTCTGGAGCCATATTTATCATGTCCAGGTGAGTTCCCTAGTAAAGAGCTTATGAAGAGATGGGGATGTATGAGATTCCTTCTAACTGCATGACTTACTCTTATATATTACTGTAGTAATCAGTTCATTTGTTTTTCAAAAGTGGGGAAACACAGGAAGTTTATGATTACTAAAAGAGCCAGTCTCTAAAGATTTTCATAAGAAAGGTGTGAGAATATCTGTTGAGAAGCAACATAGGACCACTATTCAGAATAGAAGGAAATTCACTGGAGTAGTAGAGAATAGAAAGAAACTATGATTCTTCAAGAACCTGTGGGGAGTCACTTTCATATACATTAATAGACACAGTTAGCTTTTAAAACAATTCTTTGAGATAGTTTACCCCATTTGCCAATGAAGAAACCAAACCTTGGGAAAATCAGGCAATGTGTTGAAAATCAGATTGATAATCAGTTAATCAGTGATAGAAGTGTCATTCAAAGTTAAAGGACCCAATGTCAGTGGTATGATTTAAAATAAAACAGATTTCAAGTAAGGTTGAATAAGTGCAAAAATTGAATCAGGGCAGTAAAATGTAGATGTTGTAATCATGCTATAGATATTGCGGTCATCAAATGAAGATTCTCCATTATTGTTCCCAACCAATATTACTAGATAATTCAGTGTCACGAAGAGATTTGTTTTATGTCACAGAGCTGGATTCTCTCACTTCCTTTGATTTTCTTTAGTCTTGATAGAAATAAACATAACAAAAGTGGAGATAACCACTGTGATGTAAAGAGGGAGGGTGGCATATATAACAAATTGTTTATATCCAGTTTGAAGGTAGTGTAAGTTATTTATTATATATGGACGGAAGTGCAAATAAAAATAGTGTTCATACATTCCATTAATTACTTTTCCTATACTTGTTAACAACTTTTCACCTCCTGTCTACTTTCTATGTCACCAGTCTGCTTTGGTTGCCACCTTGGTTCAGTGTGACTCACTGTCTAAACCACCACTTTATCTTCCAATTCATGATTTGCTGCCTCCCTCTGGCTTGATCCTGTTTGACTGAGCTCACACAGATGGACTTTCTATTGAAATTTTGTACCCCTCTTGGTAGAATGTCTCAGTGGGAAGCCCAGTTAGTCTTGGTCCAGTGTACTTCCACCTGAGCTCCAGCATCAGGTGGATCAGTTGCCAGGTAGAATGGAGAAAAAAAATAGAAGCAGATAAAGGCAGGGAATAATTGGTTATCTCAGTCCAAGTGTTAGATGAGTCACAGATGTAAAATATTTATTACCAGCATTCTATTCTTCCTAACTCTTCAAAGATATTACTGGTTGTGAAGAATTCTGGTGACTGATTACAAAAGTACTGCTTAGCGTTTTGCAGTTCTTACCAATTGTTTTACTCTTCTTTTTTTGTAGTAATAAAGGTAATAAAAAATGCAATTTTAACCTTTTGAGAACTCAATTTTTTTTTACCACTTTTCATGTTAAAAAGTATTGGCTCTGAACAGCAGAGTTAAACATCCATATCTGCCAGTTTATTGTCCTGCATTTGGATCCATCACATTCAAAATGATCAATTTTCTATCTTTAGCATGTTTTGTATCTTTATTCTTTTGTGTCTGCACATAGAGAGTGAATAAGTTCAATTTTGGTTTCAGAGAAGACCCATGAAGAACAACACTTGGAAAATGTAAATAGGTCAAAGTACAAATGATGGGCTTCCGCTCTAGTTCAAATAAAAGAAGGTATGATCCCGGACCAAGGCAAAACCATAAAAAAAAAAAATAGAAAATTTCAAGTCTCATTCTTTCTTTGTCCTACAGTCTGGCTTTCTGTTGGTTTTTAGAGTGGTGAGAGGTAAGGGGAAGAGTGAGAGGAAAAAGAAAGCTGAAATAAATAGATGATTTAAAACAAAAACACAGCAGAAAAAAATAAAACAAAAACTTAGCAGAGATAAGTGCTGAGGAATGACTTACGTCTTCTACAGATACAGAATGTATAGATTATTCACCCTCATAAAGAAACAGAAGTCTGTCAATAACATTAAATGCTCTTAAGAAAGCCATTTGTAATGCAGATTAATTGAAGTTTATAATTTCATATTAGAATAGGAATGCATAATAAGGAGATATTTATAGAGGAGTCTGAGGAAAATACCATGGTATAAGTATTTGTAGGCTTCCATTATTAGGCTTTTATTTCCTCAGTACAATATATAGGCATTAATATATCTTCCAATATCTATTTCAAAAAATCTCTTAACTTGAAAAGTAAAAGTTACTTCTCTGAAATGGGAAAAATAAAATGCAATTCTTCTACAACATGGCTGCTACACAGAGATAACATTTAAATCAGTTGTTAATTGGTTAGTAGTGTACCAGATGACTTTGTCATTTATTTCACCAAATGAACCAATGGTTTAGGTCTAGGTTAACATAGCTTTGAGGTCTCTCTGGTGACTGCTCCTTAGTGAGAATTCTACCTCGTTGGTAGTCCTGCACTACACCCAGAGGGAGGGTAATTCTGCATTAGAACACATTTTTTTTAATTGTCAAACTTTATGGGAAATTTGTTATGTATAGACATCTCTAGAGAAAAAATTATTCAGCTGGATTATCATAGGATTGACTCATTAATAGCCTAATTTGAATAATGACCAAGTTACCCTTTAGCATGCTTGACTGTAGCAAGGGGATTATTGAAATATCACAGAAAGCCTCTTTTTCTTAGATTAGATCAAAATTTCCTACTCTTGATATTTATGGCTGTCAGGAATACTACACATTACTAAATTTTGTCTTCTTATGTATTTTTTTCTTCATGTCAATAATTATATTCAAATACCTAAATGATTTAGGATATTTATTTTGCTTAATAAATCTTTACTGGGACTTCCCTGGTGGTGCAGTGGTTAAGAATCTGCCAGCCAATGCAGGGGACACGGGTTCAATCCCTGGTCCAGGAAGATCCCACATGCCGTGGAGCAACGAAGCCCGTGCACCAAAACTATTGAGCCTGCGCTCTAGAGTCCGTAAGCCACAACTACTGAGCCCGTGTGTCACAACTACTGAAGCCCACGCGCCTAGAGCCCGTGCTCTGCAACAAGAGAAGCCACCAAAATGAGAAGCCCACGCACTGCAACAAAGAGCAGACCCCGCTTGCCACAACGGAAGAAGGCCCGTGTGCAGCAATGAAGATCCAATGCAGACAAAAATAAATAAATACATTTATTTTAAAAATATATAAAAAAATCTTTACCAATATATAAATACATACAGCAAGTATATACATGCTGATAAATGAAAGAAGAATTAATTACAGTGAATACAATAAAGTAATATATATGTGTATTTGGAATAATCTAATAGGAAAAGTGATGGAAAAGTCTTGTAGGTTGATAATCCCATAACATAACAGGGTTACAATGATTAAAAAGCAGGAAACAACCTGTATATTTAAGATGTTAGGATAGGTTAAGTAAACTTGGTATATCCACTTAAAGGAATATTACTTGATAATTTGAGAAGAGATTTTTAGTAACATGGAAAAGGTTTTATATTTAAATAACTTGTAAGGAGATGTAACAAAATATTAGCCATATGTGATTTTTTGAGTGATCAAAGGATACGCATTTTTCTCTCTCTTCTTTTAGTTAAAAAATAGTATGGACAAATAAAAGGAATATAAATTCTATGAGGGCAGGTACTTTTTAACCTCTACTGATCACTATTCTATTCCCTGCAAAAAATGAAAAATATATTTTATATAATTTGGAATTAGTTTCCACTTAAAAAAATTTACAGCATAAATTTGTAGACCCTTATTTTCTGGGTTTGTGAAGAAGTTAGGATAATGGTAAGAGGAAAATGTAATCCTATCTGATGGCTAAAGTTTGGTTGCATTCCTGATTCTAAGCTTCCTGATAGTCAAAAAAACAAAATCAAAAAGGCAGCTGCAAAAGTTATAAGATTATTCTTGAACATAATGAAAATAATTATTTGGGAAAAACAAGGATTTACTCAGTTCTTAGTTTTGAAAAATCTTCTCATGTGATACTTCATAGAGAGAGGAGACACAAAGTGACATAATGAAAAAAATCATGCTCAAAAATGTTCCCTATATTAAATGTCAAGGTAAGATTCCTCTGGCATTTTACTATAGGAATACTTAACGAAAACCTAGGACACCATACCAAAGTACTTTGGAGAAAGCAATCCTGTGGAGTGCCAAAAGAGTACCATTTAATGTTTAGCTTCTTGGACTTCCTCAATCCAGACATAGGGTCTATTAAAACTTGAAGGAAGGGGCTTCCCAGGTGGCGCAGTGGTTGGGAGTCCGCCTGCCGATGCAGGGGACATGGGTTCGTGCCCCAGTCCGGGAAGATCCCACATGCTGTGGAGCAACTAGGCCTGTGAGCCACAACTACTGAGCCTGCGCATCTGGAGCCTGTGCTCCGCAACAGTAGAGGCCACAACAGTGAGAG